>NC_090649.1:283914173-284224453 GCF_040937935.1 Hyperolius riggenbachi
CACAGCAATTTAAAGGTGGCCAAACACTGGTCGATTTGCCATCAGATTCGACCAACATATAGATCCCTCTCTGATCGAATCTGATCAGAGAGGGATCGTATGGCCACCTTTACTGCAAACAGATTGTGAATCGATTTCAGCCTGAAACCGATCACAATCTGTGGAGCTGCTGCTGCTGCCGCCACCTCCCCGCATACATTACCTTCTCCGGCCGGCGCGAGTCCCCTGGTCCCCGCTGTCTTCTTCTCAGCTCCGGGCTCCAGACCGTTCCTGCAGCTACTGAACTTCCTGTCCAGGGGAAGTTTAAACAGTAGAGGGCGCTCTACTGTTTAAACTTCCTGCCGGGACAGGAAGTTCTGTGTAGCTGCAGCCGGTCCGGAACCCAGCGCGGAAAGAAGACAGCGGGGATCAGGGGACTCGCGACGGCCGGAACAGGTAATGTATACCCGCTGTATTGCGTTGGTCGTCGGGCATTCGAACGCCGCTATCGACGCACTCCCGACCCACTGGCGATCGAGAAAAATCTTCCACACGGACGGATCGACGGGAATTGACGGGAACGATCGATTTCGGACGGAAATCGATCGTTCTGTCAGCGGTGTGCGCGGCGATTTCACAGCCGATTCGATCACTGTGATCGGCGGGAAAATCGTTAGGTGTATGGGCCCCTTAACTTGTAAATGAATGTATCGACCTTGATTGTCCTTCATTAGTGCAAAAGGGTACTTTCACACTGACACCTTGCATAGCTACCACTCTGCAGTGACACTGTTATGGTCTGCTCATACCGGTAGGATGTGCATGTTTCCAGTTGTGGTGAAGGTTACTTTTTAAGGACTGTACACAACATTGTATTGCATAGCACAATGGGGAGGGGGGGGGGGGGGAGGGGTAGAGGGGGGGTAGTATCTACCGCTTTTTTTTTTTATCTTTCGGTTCAGATTTCCTTTAAAATAGAGCTGAACTCTTTCACAGGACAGATGGAAAACAGCATAATGCACTCTGTATATATTTTGAGAGTTTAGTCTGTCTAATTCCCCCTCATCTGTGACTAATCGCAACTGTTATTTGATCTCTCTGCTGTGTCAGCTGGCAGCTAATTTGTAAACACGGCTGTCAGCTAATTTGTAAACACAGGATGTGAACCCTATGTCTGCTTCCATGAAAGTAGGAAGTAGACACACTGAAGATTCATTGCAGGATTTGTATCAGCTGTAACAAATATTTTTTTTTCTTCAACTTAGCAGAAATGCTAGTGTTTACGGAAAGCACTGCGTTTTTGATGGAAGTCTATGGGCCGCAGGAAAAAACACATATAAAAAACGCATATGTGTTTTGTATGTGTGCGTTTTTAAAAAAGCTGGTTTTGTTGCATAATATGCAAAAATGCATCAAAAACAAACATAATGAATGTCAATGGAAACGTAATAGTATGCATTTTACATGTATTTTTATAAAAAAAATTGTTTTGTGATGTATTTCCGCTTCCTGTTCTCTTCGTTGTGATTTGCATAAAACGCAATTTGAAAATGCAAGTGAAACGCAAATGCATTAAAACGCACACAAAATGCTTAAAAAATGTATCTGTGTTAAAAAAAAAACGCTAATGCAAACGCACAAAAACGCTCCAAAACGCACAAAAACGCTCCAAAACGCACACAAAAAAAACGCACATGACATAAAACCTTTCATGTTATGTTTGCACCTACTCTTTAGGTTATTATGCTGTTGCTTATCTTTTAGAGCAAAGAGGAAGTTCTGAGTTCAGGTCCACATTAACCAGATAACGTCCGCCCACAGCCGATGGGTGGACGCAAAGACTGGGCCCAAAGGACCGCTGTCAGCGATCTCCCGTCGTTAACGATCTCCCGCCAGAACTACTGAGCCTGCGCAGTACAGCCCGGAGGACGTCCGATGACGTCAGCGCGCCAGCGTGGAACGCACAATGGAGCGCAGAAGAGGCCCGACCTGGCCGCCGGCCTGGCCAGGTCGGGTCGGCCACCGGAGACCACCGGGAGCCTGCGGAGCGGCGCCGAGGGCACCTCCTGCCTGCCACGGGCTGGAGGAAGCCCCAGGTAAGTGGATTCGGATTTTTATTTTTTACCAACTGTCCCTGAACCTTCCCTTTAATTTTTTGTCACAAGTTAGTGGAAAATGAAACTTTGTGAAAAAAAAACAATAAAAATCAGTTTCCGCTTACCTGTGACAAAAATTAAATCTTTTATGAACTCACCATACTACTAACGGAATACCTTGGGGTGTCTTCTTGCTAAAATAGGTTCACTTGTGGGGTTCCTATACTGCCCTGGCATTTTAGGGGCCCAAAAGCGTGAGGAGTAGTCTAGAAACTAAATGCCTCAAAATGACCTGTGAAATCCTAAAGGTACTCATAGGACGTTTGGCCCCTTAGCGCAGTTAGGGTGCAAAAAAGTGCCACAAATGTGGTATCGCCGTACTCAGGAGAAGTAGTATAATGTGTTTTGGGGTGTATTTTTACATATACCCATGCTGGGTGGGAGAAATATCTCTGGAAAATGGACAATTGTGTGTAAAAAAATAAAAAAAATTGTCATTTACAGAGATATTTTCCTACCCAGCATGGGTATATGTAAAAATACACCACAAAACACATTATACTACTTCTCCTGAGTACGGAGGTACCACATGTGTGGCACTTTTTTGCACCCTAACTGCACTAAGGGGCCCAAAGTCCAATGAGTACCTTTAGGATATCACAGGTCATTTTGAGACGTTTGGTTTCAAGACTACTCCTCACGGTTTAGGACCCCTAAAATGCCAGAGCAGTATAGGAACCCCACAAATGACCCAGTTTTAGAAAGAAGACACCCCAAGGTATTCTGTTAGGCGTATGGTAAGTTCATAGAAGATTTTATTTTTTGTCACAAGTGAGCGGAAAATGACACTTTGTGGAAAAAAAACAATAAAAATCAATTTCCGCTAACTTGTGACAAAAGATAAAATCTTCTATGAACTCACCATACTCCTAACAGAATACCTTGGGGTGTCTTCTTTCTAAAACTGGGTAATTTGTGGGGTTCCTATACTGCATTTTAGGGGCCCTAAACCGTGAGGAGTAGTCTTGAAACCAAATGTCACAAAAATCCTAAAGGTACTCATTGGACTTTGGACCCCTTAGCGCAGTTAGGCTGCTTTCACAGTTAGACGTTACATGCAGCCTGTAACGCAGCCCACTGCACAGCAATGAAAAATCAATGGGCTGTTCACAGTGCCCACATTGCGTTACATTGTAAAGCAGAAGGCAAAAACAAAGTGCTGCATGCTGTGCGTTATCACGAGTTAGCAGAAAAGGAAACCTTTTTTTTTTTTTTTGTCACAAATGTAATTTTCCGCTAACTTGTGCGAAAAAAATAAAATCTTCTATGAACTCACCATGCCTCTTAGTGAATATTTTGGGGATGTCTTCTTTCCAAAATGGGGTAATTTGGGGGGTATTTATACTATCCTGGAATTGTAGCACCTCATGAAACATGACAGGTGGTCAGAAAAGTCAGAGATGCTTCAAAATGGGAAAATTCACTTTTTGCACCATAGTTTGTAAACGCTATAACTTTTACCCAAACCAATAAATAAACACTGAATTTTTTTTGTTTTTTTTTTATCAAAAACATGTAGCACAATAAATTTGGAGAAAAAATGTATACAGAAATTTTATTTTATTTGATAAATTTTATCACAGAAAGTAAAAAAAATATTTTTTTTGACAAAATTCATGTCTTTTTTGATGAATATAATAAAAACTAAAAATCGCAGCAGCAATCAAATAGCACCAAAAGAAAGATGTACTAGTGACAACAAAAGGAAGTAAAATGCATTTATATAGTAGGTTGTATGACCGAGCAATAAACCGTGAAAGCTGCAGTGGTCTGAATGGAAAAAAAGGCTCTGGTCCTTAAGGGGGGAAAAGACTGTGGTCCTTAAGTGGTTAAGTAGCTTAAAAGTGTATGAATATTGTAGTCTCTGCTGTGGGGCACCTCTTGCTTGTCCTCCCCCTTCCCCTTGTACATGGAACAAAACAGATTTGCCCATATGCCATTCACCGTTTTTCCTGAGTTTTCTCCTAGGTGATATATTCATAGCTTCTCATAAAACACCTTTTAGCCCACCTGCAAGTGAGACAATACTCAAAATAATTTTGATAGTTCTTTTTCATTTTTTTGGGTAATTTTTCAATTGCAAAATGCTGAAAAGTTATTTTAAAAAGAAGTTGAAAAATGATCTCATAGGAGAAAACTCAGGAAAAAGCATGACTTGCATATGGGTCATAGTGTCATAATATATTACCAATCAGTGTTTCCAGGGGAGAAATATTGAGGCAGGAAACACACAAAGCAGAAACGCTAGCGTTGCGGAAAACACAGCATTAACGCGTATAATGTTAAGTCAATGGGACGCATTAAAAATACGCATGTGTATGCGTTTTTAAAACACATTTTTAAAACGCTGGTTTTCAAAAACACATAAAAAACGCACATAATGAAAGTCAATGGTGACACAATGTATTGCGTCTTGTATGCATTTTGCATGCGTATTTGAAAAAAAAAACACATATGTTTTCTGATGTATTTCTGCTTCCTGTTGACTTCTTAGGGATTTGCATAAAACGCATATAAAAATGTATGAAAAACGCATACAAAACGCATGAAAAACATACGTGCGGGAAGAAAATGCAAAACGCAAACGCACAGAAAACGCATGTAAAACACAATAAAAATGCAAAAACGCACATGACAGAAAACACGACCTTTCACGCACAAGTGTGCACCCAGCCTGAAAGTTTGTAGGTAGCTTTAGGCAGTGGATAGGCTGGGTCCCACAGGTGGTATGCCCAAGTGGTATGTCAGGTATTCTTTTGGGAAGGGAGAGAACATAATATTGTGCAACTAAATCTGCTGAATCTCTGTGAGAATACTCTCTATGTTGCTGGTCAGGCCAAACGGGATCCACCTGAACTAAAACAGCCCCAACAGGTTTATTTAACCACAACGCACTGAATGTTTTTCCGGTTAGATACATTTACTAGCTTCCCCTTTGTCTGACTAAGATGAAGGACATGTTTTTCAGTGAATCATTGAAATCAAATTATCACATCGGAACTAGACATTTAATTTGCACTTTCACGGTTATATTTAAACTAACTTCACACTTTTTCCTGTTCCTATTAATGTCGATAACTATTGTCAGCATGCCCATTTTATTGACGTATAATTCAAAGAAAATAAACATAAACAATTAGTGGGGTTTATATGGAGTAAAACAGGTATTCTGCATCAGTGAAAAATGTAATATTATGGATGCCTAGACAGGATACAGCTTCTTAAAGGGAACCTGAAGTGAGAGGGATGTGGAGGCTGACTTAGGGCCCATTCACACTTGCTAAACGCAAAATGCTAGCAAAAGCTTTTTTTTGCGTTGAACGCGGAAAAAAAAATCGCCATTCACACTTGCCGATTTTTTAGCAATCGCGTTTAGCGCTTCTATAGCACTGAAACGCGATCACCGGGAAATTGCCTGGTGCTGCTTTTGGGATGGGAGGTCCCTGTGGGTGCTGCAATGGACAGGAGGGTAGCGCTGAGAGATCACTGTGGATGCTGGGGGAGGGGTAGGTCAGTGCAGGTGCTGGTGGAAATCACTGTGGCTGCTGGGGGTGGGAGAGGTCACTGTGGATGCTAGGTGGAGGGAGAGATCACTGTGGGTGCTAGGTGGAGGGAGTACTCACTGTGGGTGCTAGGTGGAGGGAGTAGTCACTGTGGATGCTAGATGGAGAGAGAGGTCACTGTGGGTGCTAGGTGGAGGGAGAGGTCACTGTGGGTGCCAGGTGGATGGAGAGGTCACTGTGGATGCTAGGTGGAGGGAGTAGTCACTGTGGATGCTAGGTGGAGGGAGTAGTCACTGTGGATGCTAGGTGGAGAGAGAGGTCACTGTGGGTGCTAGGTGGAGGGAGAGGTCACTGTGGGTGCCAGGTGGAGGGAGAGGTCACTATGGATGCTAGGGGGAGGTAATAGTCACTGTGGGGGCTAGGTGGAGGGAGAGGTCACTGTGGGTGCAGCTGTTAGGGAGACACCATCTTACTTGTTCCCACACAGCTGATGTAATAGCCACACTAGGATTCCTGTCCGGGCCTCTTCAGTTCATAGTGTCCCAGGCGGGTCGGCAGGGCTTATCACGGTAGGGTTGTAGGGTTTTCTGCAAGGCCAGAGGGGCCTTTTTTTTAAGATTTTAAAAAGGGGGGGTTGCCTGGGCACCAAGAGCACCCCCTTTGCACGTGCCTGACTACCGCGGGTTAGCCCCTCGCAGGGAAGGGTCGTCTATGATTAACGCCTCTAGGGTATTCCCACAGTGTTGTCTCCCCTAGCACTCCTCTGTAGTTCAATCATCATTTGCCAGCGCTTTTAAAAAATGGAGGATTATCATTTTTGGTTTACTCATGGAGTCAGTTATGTTAATCATCTTTTTGTGGACAGGAATTTCAAATCTTTTGGGCTTTTGAGATCCAAAAGTGGCTTTCCACGTTGGTCCATGTGCCATTTTTCAACTGCGAGATGCTGTCAGAGCTCAGATGACCGTCTGAGCTTGAATTACTAATGCTTAATCAAGATAAGACTAAACAAGTCCCTCATTATTACGCTATATTACAGAAGCAGTTGGGTTACGTTATGCTAGATATGACAAAGCTGAAGTGAAATGGCAGCTAGATCCACTTGAATTTGATGGCTCAGACTGGCTGGAATTTGAGTCATTTTATATGAAATCAGTTAACAGCGCTAGGGATAAATTGCGGATGCCCAGAAGATGACTTTCTGTACTGTGTGTGGTGGTGTGCTCCAGTTCAGGCCTTCTGCAACACTGTTACAACCTGGCACAAATTTTGAAATACCCAGTTGATTTGTCTCTTAAGGCGTCTATGCTGGGGATCATGGATAATGTAACCTGCAACCCACATAAGAAGCTCCTTGTGAGAATAGCTTTGTTTATAGTTTATTGATCAAATGGAGGCAGCCAAAAGTCCCTTCATTGGAGGATTTTCTTAAGCTTCATCTACACGAGGCGATCGATTAGCCGCTGGATCGTCTCTTCCGCATCCCCGCGCGTACCGGCCGCGTACCCGCTCGCCCGCGCGTGCGTCGGATTCAATCCGCCCTCATCCCCGCCCGGCGCCGCTTATCTTCCGCTCGATTCCCTGCCATTGTCCCCTTGTGGGGAACGAGCAGGGAATCGGCGGTGGCAAGATCCGACCTGTCAGATCTTATCAATCGAGCCGCATCAGCAAATTGTTGCCCATTGGACAACTACAACACATCTTTAGTTTATCTCTAAAGGTAGGTACACACTGTACTTGTTTTTGGCCAAGTAGACATTCTAGTAGAACAAACAGACAAGGCATCTGTTTGATCGTAAATTGATCAAAAGATTCATCCGCAATGATGGTCTTTTGTTGGTTGTAAAATAATTGATCATTATATCAACCAGAATATCAATTGAATACAAAACTGTGTAATAGCTGAATATTTATGACCAGCTCAAGGTATTTTTCTTTAAAAGGCCTATATGGCCTCCAAATACAAAAAGAAAAAAAACAGTCTAGCGGTTTGAATAAATACGACAATAGACATTTGGACTCTCCAACCATTCACATACAATGCATGGAATCAATGTGAGGTGTGATGAGCAGAGGGGCCAGATGATGTCACTGAAGGGGTGAGAAGTTTGTCAGTGAGGTCTCAGTATGGTGCCCTCCTCCATCCTCTAGATAGTACATTACAAAAGAAAAAGAGACAGAAGCTTGGTGTATCTTTTGTCATGCACAAGTTCCACTAACATAATGCCAAAGAGATTAAACAAGGAGATCTAGACTGAGTTTCAAGTGAAACTAATTTCTGCATGCATTCACAATATCACCTAATCTGTGCTTTATCACTTCAACTCAGGTGAAGGAGTCCACTGAGGTGGTCAAACACAGCTCTGGGCATTAAAGTGCAAGATGTTCACATATAGCTAAAAGGAAGAGAAATGGATATACAACTTGTTCATATGTTAAATCTATAATTAATTAGAGTTAAAATAAAGATTTTATTTAAATCAGTTTTACATGTAATTTCTGCTGGCGAAGACAGCATGCCACTCTGTATTGATGATCAAACTTTTATTCTAACTAAAGCAAATGATAGGAATGTGTCGGTATGTGAAGGCAAATGTGTACCTACTTCTCTGCTGAAGTGTTTTGCTGCATGGCACCTTTTCTTGGCTGTCATTTGCTCTTTTGGAATGTGCTATGTGTTGTTTAGGAAGAACAGATAACTCACAGGTCTACACATAGCTGAAATGTTTTGGAGTGGGTGGTAAAGGAGCTTTGTGTGCATTCACAACTTCTTTTAGTCTCCTGTCATATCACAAAAGGTTCACCGAGCATTTTAAGCCTCGTAGACATGCTAGATGAAACTCGTCCGCCTCTGCCAAGAATCTAGCATGTGTACAGCAGCCCAGATGATCCCAACATTATGGCCAACAGATCAGTTTGGCTGACCCTGCCTGCTGCGTGACATCACTCCCGCACCACTCCATTGGGTTTGTACAGTGTAAAGCTGGCCACTAACAGACCGATTTCTAGCGAAAAATCGTTTGAGCAATCAGAAATTCTGATCGGACATAAAATCGTTCACTACACCATCAACTAATCCTATCTATCACGACCAACAAGAAAATCCAAATTTTGGTTCGACGAAAATTCAATCGGACGATTGTTTTTATAATCGTTCATTATCGATTGTGCCCATCAACTGACATTATTTACAACCAATCCGATCAGAATTTCTGATCGCTCGAACGATTTTTCGCTAGAAATTGGACCGTTAGTGGCCAGCTTAAGCCCTGCAATGTTGCTTAAGGAATCGAGTCCCAATCCCTATTGTGCGACATGCCTGGTATGTGTGTATGGGACTATGCATAGAAAGAAAACAGGGTGACTATGCATAGAAAGAGGACAGGGTGACATTAAAGCAAACCTGTGAGGTTTGTCATTGTCAAATTTAGATACTTACCTCGGGACAGGGAGAGTCTGGGTCCTCCAGAGGCTTCCCTATCCTCCTCTGCCGGGCCGTTCCACCTATGAGAGCCTCAAAACATGACCTCACTGGGCTGGCATAGTAGCTTGGACCCGCTCAGGCTTTGGAGGCTCACACATCAGCAGTAGCACAAATCTGACCGGGCTAATGAATTCTATCTGAGTTGGAACTCCATTTTTTAAGTGTTTAGGGAGGGTGCATCTTAAAGCCCTAGTTTATCCTGATAATGGAATGGGGAAGGAAGTCAGCATTGCAAACCTAGACAGCCAGGTAAATAAAAAAGTCATAATGTATAAATGGTTTATGTGTAATGTACAGCGCTTTGTGCATTGCACATTATGATATATTCCACACAGTATTCTTGATGCAGTAAACAGACACGGAGTGCATGGAAATTTTACTGTTACTGGTTTGTGTGTGGGGGGGGGAGGGGCACTGACCGTTAACCCATTAGCGCCACATGTTTTACCAGGTTTTAATGCGTGTGCTGCTATTATAATTCAAATACATTACAAAAAGTCAGGTATTTCAAATACATTACAAAAAGTAAAATCCAGTCCCAATATTGTGCTCTCTCTGTCACATTCTGATTAATAGGTAGCAATGAAAATAGGAACCCAAATTGAAAATCGGACCTTGCCACCACTGATTGCTGGTGTCAGTCATACTTGCACTTCACAGCAATGACTCTCATTCATCCATCAGTCTGGAGTTTTGTGTTGTGTCACAGATAAAAATAAGGATAAGGACCCATAACACAGTATAGAACTGCATAACAGTATAGGATATCCTCTGTCTATATAAATCCTCACACTACAGTACAAGCACATCCCCATTTTCCTTATCACTTCAATCTGACAACGTTTAGGATATGGTATCCTTATTCTTATGACCTTGGGAAAGGGTATTTGGTCTTTGAGATCCAAAATTGACTACTTCTGTCACGCTTTCCTAACCATTTTGTCTGCAGGAGGTTTGGATTTGGTTACTATGTAGCACTTATTGCATGGATTACACATGGCTAATCCTTTTAAACTTGCCTATGGCCAATAAAGATATATATATATATATATATGCGGTTATGACCGTTGTGGCATTTCTTCTTTAATCCTATGGGTGAGTTTTATAAAATCACATTGCTCATGTCAGAACAAACGCATAGGATAACATTAGCAAGAGCTTTTAAAATCATAGGCACTTGGAAAAAGCTCTTGCAGTTTGAACTAGCCCTTATTAAAGTGGACCAGAACTCAGGACTTTCTCTCTGCTCTAAAAGATACAAAACGGCATAATAACCTTTAAAGAAAAACATTTCTTTGTTACAGCTTATACAATTCTAAAATAAATCTGCACTGTTTCTACTTTAATGGAAGCAGACATATTGTTAACATCATGTGCTTTCAAATAAGCGTATCTGCCATGGCAGTCAGGTGACACAGAGGAGAGATCAAATTACAACTTGTGATTAGACACAAATGAGGGGGAATTAGGCTAAACTCTCTAAATACATACAGGGTGCATTTCTCTGTTTTCCTTCTGTACTGTGCAAGAGTTCGGTTTCACGTTAAAGCGGATCCGAGATGAAAAACTAACTATAACAAGTAACTTGTCTATATATCTTATCTAAAGTTTATATAGCTTACTCAACAAATCTAGCTGCAAACAGCTTTAATAGAATATGATTCTTTCTTCTTGTGATACAATGACAGCAGCCATGTTGTTTGTAAACATTACACAGAGGCAGGCTTATCTGCATCTTGAGCAAAAAAAACCTAATCCCCCCTCCTCCTCCCGTCTGCCTCTGAAATCTCTCACTAGTAATACCTCCCACTCCTCCTGCACAGACTGAGCTCCCATGAGCGCTTGCCAGGCCGTGCCACCACACGAGGGCCCCTGAAGTTTCGTTGCTTCAGGGGCCCATTAAGTATTGCTGTTTTTTTGTTTTTTTATTATTATTATTATTTTTTCCTTGGGAGCCCCCGACTCCTATCCTCCCTCACCTCGGGGCCCCACCTCTCATGCGGTGGGAGAGCGGCAAATATAGGAAGGCTCCGGCGGTTCCAGCAGGCGCTAGAGGTTCAGCTGCCTGGTCTACACTGTCTCCTCTCCTCTGTATGTCGCTCGCACTAAACCAGGAAGTAGCGAGCGGCATACAGAGGAGAGGAGACAGTGTAGACCAGGCAGCTGAACCTCTAGCGCCTGCTGGAACCGCCGGAGCCTTCCTATATCTGCCGACTGCCACTCTTCCGCCGCGCATACCATGAGGGGGGCCCCCGAGGTGAAGGAGGGAGGATAGGAGTTGGGCCCCCCACCCAGCTAGCTACCTATTAGCCCACCAGCTACCCACCCACCTGGCTACCTACCCACCAGGCTACCTACCTACCCACCAGGCTACCTACCTACCCACCAGGCTACCTACCTACCTACCCACCTGGCTACCTACCTACCCACCCACCAGGCTACCTACCCACCCACCCGGCTACCTACCCAACCACCCACCCGGCTACCTAACCCGTCTACCCACCCACCAGGCTACCTACCTACCCACCCACCAGGCTACCTACCCACCCACCCATGGGAGCTGCGCGTCGGATGGAGGCTGGGACAGGAGGTCTGCTGCTGCAGGTGAGTAAATGTTTTTTTTAATTTATATTAGCAGGTGTATTTTCTGGTCAAATCTGCCGACATGATTGCACGTATTTTCTGGTCAAATCTGCCGACATAATTTCACGTATTTTCTGGTCAAATCTGCCGACATGATTGCACGTATTTTCTGGTCAAATCTGCTACATGATTGCATCTATTTTCTGGGCAAATCTGCTGACGATTGCATGTATTTTCTGGGCAAATCTGCCGACATGATTGCACGTATTTTTTTGGTCAAATCTGCCACATGATTGCACGTATTTTCTAGTCAAATCTGCCGGTATGATTGAACGCGTTTTCTGGTCAAATCTGCCACATGATTGAACGTGTTTTTTGGTCAAATCTGCTGACATGATTGAACGTATTTTTTGGGCAAATCTGCTCACATTATGTGTATTTTCTTGAGAAAACCTGCACAAGTATGTGAATTTTCTGGGGAAAGGGTCACCAATTCTTTGTGTTGCACTTTTAAAGGGAACCTATGGTGAGAATAATATTGAGGCTGCCATATTTATCTCCTTTTAAGCAATAGCAGTTGCCTGGCTGCCGTGCTGGTCCTCTGCCTCTTATTTTTTTTAAACCATAGACCCTGAACAAGCATGCAGCAGGTCAGGGGTTTCTGACAATATTGTCAGAACTGAGAAGATTAGCTGCATGCTTGTTTCTGGTGTAATTCAGTTCATTACCGCAGCCAAATAGATCAGCAGGGCTGTCAGGCAACTAGTATTGTTTAAAAGGAAATAAATATGGCAGCCTCCATATCATTCTCACCCCGGGTTCACTTTAAATTACAGTTAGCTCCGCCCTCATCTGGTCATTGCCACGCCCATTTTTTGATGCGTTATTGCCACACCAATCGCGCGCCGCGGGCCATGGGGGCCCACAATTGGAATTTTGCACAGGGGCCCACTGCTGGCTGTGTCCGCCACTGGCCCTTGCTACTGTCTGAAAGTGCCTTGGCTCTCTGAAAACCTGTGGGTGTGGCTTGTTTAGTTTATAGGGAATTACAGTATTAAAACAAAAACAAAAAGTATTTGGCTTGAGGAATGCCCTGTAAACAATAGGAAAGGAACCCAATTATGCAATGAGTAAAAGTTCATCTCGGATCCACCTTGGTGCCAGTAAACAGAAGTGTACAGTATACGTTGGTATCTGTGTAATTACTTTCTTTCAAGTACAGTACATGCACTTACATTTTACCTCCATGCTGAAGCTGCTGACGCTCACCTCAGTTGGCCGGCATGAGGCGCTGGTGAGCACAGGACAAGTGCGCTGTGTGACTTCTTTCTCCAGCTCCCTCCCTCGGATCAGTGCAGGAGGAGCAGCCGGGCAGGGGTCAGTGTCAGATGGTTGGGGTAAGGGAAGGGACGGGAAGTGTATGCGGTGTGTGCAGGTCGGGAAGGGAGTGTTTCTTCATCATTCTCCCTCTGTATGGAGAGTCGGGGTCACTGTGTCTGTAGAGGAAATCCTGTCCATAGACGCAGCAGCAGCAAACTTTCCCGGAGAGTTGCTGGCCGGATAGTGCAGGCATGGCCAGGATCGGAGGTGCGGGCAGGACACAGTCTGTGGCTGCGCTGCTCACCTGGCTGGGGATCTCGCTGCTCATGGCGGAGGATTTGGGTGAGTAGCCTGCATGGTGCAGCACGGTTTATACACACTTCTATATGTATGAGTTTTGCCTACAAGGACTTCACTTCCGCGGGGACTTGTGTAAGTGATAGAGCTGCAGCTGAATGCGGAGGAGCTGGACAGTGCAGCCAGTCAGCAGCTCCATTTCATCCTTGCCTGGATGTCACTGGTGTGTGCTTTGTAAATGTGTTTATTATTATTATTATTTTTACTCCACTGTGGGATTTATTTATGAGGAAAGGTAAAAAATGGAGTTACTGTCAGAACAATGTGTTACACACTGCAAGTTCTTTTCTGCTATTTCAGTATTGCCAGCTAATCAAACAGCTTTGACTATGTAAAGACAGTTTTCACACTACATTCATTATTATTTTTTTTTTAAATCGCAAAAGCGCTGCATGTAGCATTAATCTGATTGTGTTATACAAGCCCTTTCCCCACGCTGGCATTCTGAGGCCCCATTCAAATGTACAAAACGCTATTGCTTTTGCTAGCGTTTTGCTCTGGCGTTTTTTGGCGATTAACACCATTCACAATTTGTGCGATTTCCTGGCGATCGCGATTAGCGCTTCTATAGCACTAAACGCGATCGACGGGAAATCGCCTAAAAGAGGTGCAGGATACAGTTTTTTTTAAAGTGATTGGCGTTAATCGCCTGCGATTAACGCAAATTGCCCAAGTGAGAACAGGCCCATAGGTTATTATTGCACTAGCTAGCGCGGTTTGCCGAAATCACCGGCAAAACGCTCTAGTGTGAATGAGGCCTTAGGTGTGTATTGTGGCAATGGACCGTTTTTAAATGCTAATGTGAACTGGCCTTAAATAGACTCAGAGACGAACGTAAGTACAGCTGTGATACTTACCCGGACCTTCCTCCCGCCCCATAAACACGTCTAAGTCTCACGCCGTCCACCCACAGCCTGCCGTTCAGCCGCGGGGAGCTCCGTTACCAGCCTCAGTCGATGCCATTCAGGGTGTACTGTGCCTGCACAGACCTCACGCGCATGCGCAGTAGACCTGGACTGACGTCACTGAGGCTGGTAACTACTGATCCAATCTTTCTCATCCAATTTTACCAAATCTATGTAGTAGAAGGATAAATTGAGTGGATGTATTAAATGGATAATTTAGGCAGTCCGTTACATTACATTTAAATAGTAAAAGTGGCCACTAACTATACAATTTGGCGAATAATTGTTTAAGAATGATTATTTGTATGAACGATTGGAAATTATCATTTGGGACCCCGAATAGATGAAAATCTCCTAACCAATCCGAACAGATTAAATCGATCCAATTTTGGATTGATTCCGTCAATCTGACTGGATTGGTTAGGAGATTTTTGTCCATCTGTGGTGCCAATTGATCAATTCTGTTCATTCACATGAATAATTGTTCATAAATGTAGAAAGACAAAAAAAAAGAACAACCGAGAGCCCCAGTAGTGTATTATTGTTGATATAAGGTAATCTTCAATTTGTACAGCAGATATGGATATACTCACAAGTCTGGGTTGCCGACCTCAGGCAACCACTCCAATCGCATATGGGGATATTAACCCTCCTGGCGGTTTGTCAAAATCCGCCAGGGGGCAGCAAATACGGTTTTTTTTTTTTTTTTAAATTTTTCTTCATGTAGCGAGACGAGGTCTCGCTACATGATAGCCGCTGCTCAGCGGCATCCCCCCAGCCCCTGCGATCGGAGATCAAGAGATCCCGTTCAAAGAACGGAATCTCCTGGAGGGCTTCCCCCGTCGCCATGGCGACGGGGCGGGATGACGTCATCGACGTCGTGACGTCAAAGGGGACTCCGATCCACCCCACAGGGGACTCCGATCCACCCCAATCAGTGCCAGGCAGCGCACGGGGTCTGGGGGGGGGGGGCGGCTGCGGCGACGCGTATAGCGGCGGATCGGCGGGTAGCGGCGGCGATCGGGCACTGCACGCAGCTAGCAAAGTGCTAGCTGCGTGCAACAATAAAAAAATTATGCAAATCGGCCCAGCGGAACCTGAGCGGTGCCTCCCGGCGGCATAGCCCGTGCTCAGCACGGGCTTACCGCCAGGGAGGTTAAGCCTGTCCCCACTCAGGCTAAGAAGTCGCTCTCCGTAGAAGAAAAATAAGGGTGTACACACCCATCCACCAGGTGGATAATGATATTTGTAGTAGTTACAGAGGTGTCAGCAGACTAAAAATTAGTAGTCTATTAAAACCAAATAAAAAAATTGGACCGGGGTGGATCCATCTCCCCAATATATATGACACAACCACCATATATGGTATCCAGAAAAATATATATTTCATCAGTACTCCACATAGAATTATGCAACACGTTTCGCGGGTCCCAAGCTGGCTTCCTCAAGCAAATACAAGAGTAGGAGTAACTTCGAGGTTGTGCAAATAGGTGCAGTCTGTTACAGAGGCGCTGCACCTATCTGCACAACCTCTTACTCTTGCTCTTGTATTTGCCTAAGGAAGCTGGCTTGGGACCCACGAAACGCATTTCATAATTTTATATGGAGTACTGATTAAATATGTATTTTTCTGGATACCATATATGGTGGTTGTGTCATATATATATTGGGGAGACAGATCCACCCCAGTACCCCAATTTTTTATTTTGTTTTAATAGACTAATAATTTTTATTCTGCTGGCGCCTCTGTAACTACTACAAATCGTTCATTAATGATCCTTCGGCAAATTGAATAGTTAATGGCCACCCTAACATTGGATGAAAAAGATTGGACCACTAGTGGCCACCATAAATGCCCGTTCTCACTTAGAAGTGTAAAACTAGTGTTTTATGTAGGTGATTTTACTGTGAGTAACATAGTAAAATCTCGCGATTTTTGAGCAATCGCAATTAGCTCTTTTTAGCATTTTAATCGCGATCGCTGTAAAATTGTGTTAAACCGCTACATATAGCACTTTTTGCGATTGCCACTAATCACAAATCGCTTGCGATTGGTGGCAGTGAGATCACTGCCATATAGTTTGTATTGCGCTAGCGATTCTGTGATTAGCGAGAATCGCCCGCTAATCACCCCAGTAAAAACGGACCCCAAGGCTTTCTTCACACTGCAAAGCACAACAGCCAAGGCTGTAGACACACTATGGGCCAGTGCACACCGAAAACCTCTAGCAGATCCGCAAAATGCTAGAGGTTTTTGAAGCAGATTTTCAGAGCAATTCTAGGCATGTTTAGAGAGATTTTCTAAACATGCCAAGCGCTATTTGGAGCATTTTTCTGTAGCAGGTTTCATATATTGTTCTAGTTCAGCTGTTACTGAACAGCTTCTGTAACAAAAACGCCTGGAAAACCGCTCTGAATTAGCGTTTTTCAGAGCGGTTTGAGCTTTTCCTATACTTTACATTGAGGCACAAACGCATCTGCAAACCGCAAAAGTGCTGCAGGAGCCACGTTTGCGGTTTGCTAAAAACCTCAAACCGCTGGTGTGCACCAGCCCATCAAGATACATTAGCCAAGCGTTTTCATAGGCGGCAGCGGTTTTAAAAACGCTACCAAAACCGCTCGGTGTGCGCCAGCCCTAACGGTGCTTTCTGAGTGCTTTTCTGAACATCACCAATTTCTGGCGTTTTGTAAAAAAAAACGCTCCCATTGACTTAGATTACAATTGCAGCAGTCGTGATTTTATTGCAATTTCAATTCGTCAATGGGGGTGTTTTTTTAAAAAAAAAAAAACACTCAGCGTTGATGGTCAGAGATGCACTCAGAAAGGGTTCATAGTGTATCTACAGCTTGGGCTGGTGCACACCAAGAGCGCTTCTGATTTTAAATCGCCAGCGCTTTAAAAAGCGCTTGGCTAGTGTTACCCTACGAGGGAGGGTGTTCCCACAGCAGTGTTCTGATTTTCTTCAAAATCGCAAACGTGCTGTATGTAGCTTTTTTTTGGAGCGATTCAGCTTGAATGAATGAGAATAAATGCTTATTCATTCAAAAATCGCTCTAAAAATTACTTCACAATTGGTATTGCGACTTTGGTGTGCACTAGCCCTTAAGGTTGCCACACACGATACAATAAAAATATCCGATTTTACAGCAATCCGATAAATATGATTGGATCTCCATCCCATCCCCAAAATAAAATCGAAAAGCTTTTTTTTTTCCTTCGACTGAAAAATCGATCAGATTTCCCGTTTTTTTTTCCGATTTTTTTTATCGTTCCGGAATGCTGGAAATGTTTCTTCAGTTCTTCTAAAGATTGTATGGTGTGTGTGTGTTTAGATTGTCAGTTTATTAATATACACACCCAAGAAATGTTCTCAGAATTTCCAATCATTTTTATCATCATTGGGGAAGAATTGAACATGTGCATGGTACATTGGTCATATTTTTGAAATGTTACAATCAGTCAGAAAAATTTATTGCAATTCTTGAATTGAACAGATATTTAAAAAAAATTGTATGGTGTGTGGTAGGCCTGAAAGATAAATCGAATTTAAATCGAAATCGCGATCACCAAGATCACAATTTCTGAATCGTCAAAGCAGCGAGTATCGTGATGACGTCATTTCAGCATAGGAGAAGTTTGAAGAAGTGGTTTCATACTTCCCCCTAGTCCCGTCGAGTACGGCGCACATCATCTGCAGTGTTGGACATACCTTCCGCACAAACCCAACACTGTCTGGCCTCTATCTTTGTCTGCCGGCTCATGTGCACGGCATACTTCCTGGTTTCTGTAGGTCACAAGACATACAGGAAGTATGCCATGCATTAGATCCTGCAGGAAAAGTGGATAGACGGGCATCTTTGGACTTGTGCTGGAAGGTATATCCAGACCAGCACTGCCGCAGCTTGGGAAACAGAGGGGCCACACAGAGAGACCCAGAGCAGGTACACAGAAAAACAGAGGGGGACACAAAGGGGGCACAAAAAGAGACACACAGGGGGAACATAGCTTGTTTTGAAGGAAATCGTGAATCGAATCGAGATCGTGATTTCGGACAGAAATCGCTCAATTCAATTTTTTCCTAAAATCGTTCAGGCCTAGTGTGTGGTCACCTTTAGGCTACTTACACACTAAGACGTTGCGTTAGGTGGTACGTTAAGGTCGCATAACGTGCACCTAACGCAACGCATGGTGGTGGTGGCAGAGGACGTTAGCAAAGAGCCGCGTTAAGCGGCTCTTTGATGCGTCCGTGATGCGTACTATAGTACGCATGCGCTGGTGGAGACCACGTGAGCGGAACACTCCGCCTCACGTGGTCCCGCCAGTGACGTCAGCACAGTGCAGGGAATATTAATTAGCCATGTGGCTAATTACTGCGCCTGTGCAAGCAGGCTAACACGGCAAAGCCGCTCTAACGCTATAGCATGCTGCACCCTAAGATTGACGTGCAGCGTTACAATGTAACGCAACGTGGGCACTGTGAACAGCCCATTGCAGTTACATAGCTGTGCGTTGGGGAGCGTTACAGGCTGCACTAATGTGCGCCTGTAACGTCTTACTGTGAAAGCAGCCTTAGTGTGATTTTTGAAGGTGTGTGTGTTTTTTCACATTCAAGCTGAATCGCTAAAAAAAAAGCTACAAGCAGCAAGATTTAGATTTTTTTAAAAAAAATGTAATTCTGCCGTGGAAACACTTTCATAGGGTGACACCGCACTAGCACTTTGCCGATCGGCAAGCTCGTCACAACATTATTTTTATAGTCGAGTTTCCCCAGTCACCACAGATGTTGCATTTTTTATAGCAGTGAATTGTACAACAGGATTGTAAGTTGATAACAAGTGTAGGTATTTAACCAACACACAGATCTGCGAGGCCTATGATCAGAGTGCCTTCAAGGCAATGTATAATATTGATCAGCATGTTGTGATTTTGGGCAAAATTCCCCAAAACAGGCTTGTCATTTGAAATAACTGGCGTCCTCTTTTATAGCTACGTACAGACAGTTGACTTTAGTTGATTGAAATAATTCTGTGATTTGGGCGACATCCTACTGTTTTTGTAGAGGCATTTCCTCATGTCTTACCCCTCATACACACATCAGACCATAGTCTTTTGAAAATGAAAGATCACAGATCTGTTTTACCCCCTTCCATGTAGTATGAGAGCCATACCTACACAGTCTATTCTATGGAGCTGAACTCCCCATCAGAAAAAAAACTTTGCAAGATGCTGCACACACAGATGCTGTACAGACACAAAAGATCTGTAGCTGCAAAAGATCTGTTCCTGCCAAAAATCCAACCCTGCAAATTGCAATGATAGTCTATGAGAACTGCAGATCATCGTACACACATGATTTAACTGACATTCATCTGCAGATCAGATCCACCAGGTTGGATTTTCAGATCTGCAGATCTGTCAGTTAAATCATGTGTGTATGATGATCTGCAGATCTCATAGACTATCATTGCAATTTGCAGGGTTGGATTTTTGGCAGGAACAGATCTTTTGCAGCTACTGATCTTTTGTGTCTGTACAGCATCTGTGTGTGCAGCATCTTGAAAAGTTTTTTTTCTGATGGGGAGTTCAGCTCCATAGAATAGACTGTGTAGGTATGGCTCTCATACTACATGGAAGGGGGTAAAACTGGTCTGTGATCTTTCATTTTCCAAAGACCATGGTCTGATGTGTGTATGAGCCTTTACACACCAGCAGTCTACTGAGTTTGAGTCAATTCATCTGCTTGCTAATGAAGCACCTGACAGTGGCTATCAGCAGGGTGCGTTCTGCTTGTCCCCTCCATAGAACAGACTATGCAGCCAGCACAGAACCATGATCAAGTTTTGGAAAGTATATATATGGATCCTGTGGTGTGTTAATGAACCTAGTTGTAAATCCTTTAAATAATGCTTATGCCTACCTTTAAAGAGACTCTGTAACAAAATGTTCAGCCTTATTTCTTCTATCCTATAAGTTCCTATACCTGTTCTAATGTGGTCTGTTTTACTGCAGCCTTTCCTAGTTGCACAGTGACTGTATTATCTCTGTTGTAGAATCTAATCTTCTTTCCTCTGACGGCTTTGTCGGGCTCAGGCACTCGGGCAAGAATGTGCTGCTCTGCTTCTTATAGGCAGAAGCTATATACACCCTCTCCATGCCCTCTGCAGGCCCTGTATGAGTCACAGACTGAGCTCTTCTCAGTCTGAGACCGCCATATTTATTTCCTTTTAAACAATACCAGTTGCCTGGCAGTCCTGCTGATCTTTCTGGTCAGTAGGGTCTAAACCACACACCTGAAACAAGCATGCGGCTAATCTTATAAGGTTTGTCATAGACCTCTGATTTGCATGCTTGTTTAGGGTCTATGGCTAATAGTATTAGAGGCAGATGATCAGCAGAACAGCCTGACAAAATGTATTACCGGTATGTAAAAGGAAATAAACATGTCGGTCTCCATATCCCTCTCACTTCGGGGTTCCCTTAAGGTCATTTGACCAGTACCTGAACAATTTTATTAGCTTGGAGAGGAGCCATTTTTTTTATAATATTGAAGCGGAGATGAGAGATCGTTAATTTTACCAGTTATAAAAGGTCAGAAATTGGTCTTCATTAATATACTGTATTTATCAGGGCTCTCAATCATCCTAAATGCAATGCTTCCTCCATTGGATGACTGTGCTCTCTGTGTTGAAGGGTTGCGTTAGAAGACGTTGTGACATCCAGATACAGTGCTGAGTCTTGGTTTCATTGATACATTAGTAATTGCTTTGTCACAGTCCTTGCAGTCTGACATTGCAAGTTTGTTAGCTGTTGTCTGACCAACTTTCTTGTGTCTGTCATATGACAGGGTTCCTCCTTTTCTTGTGAAGTCTGTTATGAAATGAATAACTGGCGTGGGAAAATCTTATGCTTTGCTATAGTGTCAATTTGGATGAGAGAATAAAATAAAGCTGTGATTAGCTCACTCTGAGTCAAGTGTCTGTTTTGCTGAGCTTGGAGCCAAATTTGTTTTGTGAATCAGTAAAGCAGCAAAAAAAAAAAAGTCAACAATTTTTATCTCTTGTATTTTTGAGTGAAATGACATGTCCTTGGGTTGAGGGTCTGGGTTTTGTTGAGGCCACAGTGAAATTGTAAAAAGGAATAGCAAGAAAATGAATGAAATTAAAATGGTCTGCATCATTATTTTGCTGCTGGTTTTTATTATTTCATTTATTTCTGTCCCCTATTCAATTTTACTAACCATTAAAAATGTAGATTTACACAGTGAACTAGGGTCTGAAGTTTTGCAAGCTGTATGGCATGGATGCCACTTCTTATTATGAAGTCACGGTGAATTGTTGGTTATATATTTGTTCTAAAAAAAGTTTGTAGTTCCTTGTGCAGTCTATTCATATAAGGTAGTAACTGCATTAACCGTTCAGATCCATATATTGTATAATGCCGGGAATACACTGAGTTGTTTTTTTTTTTTTGACAGACGGCTTGATAGATAATTTCCGACTTGTCTGCAGGGCTGTGGAGTCGGTCCAAAAATCCTCCGACTCCTCAGTTTAGGATTCCACTGACTCCGACTCCTCGACTCCGACTCCTCTAATTTGCATATTACAATTTTGTTGATTAAAAGTATGTAACATAAAATTCGTCTCTTAACTGCCAACGCTTAGGAATTTTACAAGACAACTGAAGTGAGAAGGATATGTAGACTACTATATTTATTCCCTTTAGACTAAAACTAGTCCTTGGTAAGAGTACTTGTAAAAAGTACAGACCGGAACAAAGAACATCTATCAGGCCCTAGGCAATGTAACTGTGGGTACATGTAAGAGTGATGTGCAGGTACTCTGCAGGGGAATGAGGAGATTGTAAACAGACAACACCTCTGTGTTCAATGTGCACAGCATTCTCAGTGGATTCCCTGCAGCTCTGTGGGGAGTGCATATGTAGAGTATAGTACTACTGTGTAACAAAGTAAACCTGAGACAGATGAAATTAATGTTTTATACATACCTGGGGCTTCCTCCAGCCGCCTTCAGAAAATTCAGTCCCTCGTTGTCCTCCACCACCTGGATCTTCTGCTATGAGTCCAGGTACTTGAGCCAGTCGGGCGTAGTGTGCATGCACACACTCCGCCGCTGGGAGCGTATTACACTTGCGCAGCACTATTGCGCAGGTGCAGAATGTTCCTGGCTGTGGGAGCGGCATGCGGCCGGACAGCGCTGACTGGCTGAATTACTAGGACTCATAGCAGAAGATCCGGGTGGTGGAGGACAGAGAGGGACTGAATGGCCTGAAGGGGGCTGGAGGAAGCCCCAGGTATGTATAAAACTTTACTTTTCATCCATCTCAGTTACCCTTTAATTTGTAGTCACCAAACCAAATTTTAACAACATATCAAATTATTTGATTTCATCAGCAAAGGGAGTGCATACATTTGCATAAATCAGCATCAATGCAGAATTATTTCCATCTCGTTGACCATCTCTATTAGTGACACAGCTACACATCAGGCTTTATTCTTACAGCATAGATGTTATTTAGTATATATAAGAGATTCCTGTGTACATATCAGATATACAGTCACAATCAGATATGTATATCTGACCTTAAAGAGACTCTGTAACATGAAAAAGATCCCCTCAGGGGTACTCACCTCGGGTGGGGGAAGCCTCCGGATCCTAATGAGGCTTCCCACGCCGTCCTCTGTCCCACGGGGGTCTCGCTGCAGCCCTCTGATCAGCCGGCGACAGGCCCGACTGTAATTTCAATATTTACCTTTGCTGGCTCCAGCGGGGGCGCTGTGGCTGCTTTCCTCTCCGAACTACACGGAAATACCCGATCTCAGTCGGGTCCGCTCTACTGCGCAGGCGCCGGAAACTTGCGCCTGCGCAGTAGAGCAGACCCGACGGCGATCGGGTATTTCCGTGTAGTTCGGAGCCGACAGCCGTCAGAGTGCCTGCGCAGGAGCCAGGAAGGTAAATATTACGTCACGGCTGCACGGAGGGCTGCAGCGAGACCCCCGTGGGACAGAGGATGGCGTGGGAAGCCTCATTAGGATCCGGAGGCTTCCCCCACCCGAGGTGAGTACCCCCCAGGGGATTTTTTTGAGGTTACAGATCCTCTTTAAAAATACGGGGACTGCTTTATTGAAGCAGCACAAGTAACTAATTTTTATTGGTTTATATTATTTTTGTGGACTAAGCACAGCTATTACTGTATATATACTGTATATATACATTATTTTTTAATGACTATTATCTGAGAAATAGAACATTTTATCATATTTTCTATTTTAATTACAGTTACAAATTCATTAGGAGTCGGAGTCGGTGCATTTTTTCCCAACTCAGACTCCAGGCACCCAAAATTGCCCGACTCTGACTCCACGACTCCGACTCCACAGCCCTGCTTGTCTGATCTGATTTTGATAATTTTTCTGATCGATTTTCGCATAAAAGCAAATAGAAATCGATTGGAAAATCGATCAGCCAGTAAATCTACTGAAAAACTCATTGTGTATTCCCAGCATAAGATATAACCAGGGCTGTGGAGTGGGTACAAAAATCCTCCGACTCCTCAGGTTAGGATTCCACCAACTCCGACGCCTCTAATTTGCATATTACAATTTTGTTGATTGAAAGTATGTAACATGAAATGCATCTCTTAACTGCCATTGCTTAGGAATTTTAAAATACAACTGAAGTGAGAGGGATATGGAGGCTGCCATATTTATTCCCTTTTAACAATACTAGTTACCTAGCTAGCTGGCTGATCTTCTGCCTCTAATACTTTTAGTCATAGACTAAAACTAGTCCTTGGTAAGAGTACTTGTAGAAGACAGGAACAAAGAACATCTATCAGGCACTAGGCAATGTGACTGTGGGTACATGTAAGAGTGATGTGCAGGTAACTCTGCAGGAGAATGAGGCGATTCTTCCTCTATTACATATTCTTCATGTACAATCTGAACCAGGTTTATGGGTGATAGACAACACCTCTGTGATCAATATGCACAACTTAGTGGATTCTCTGCAGCTCTGTGGGGAGTGCATATGTAGAGTATAGTACTACTGTGTACTAGTACTAGTGTATAGTACTACTGTGTAACAAAGTAAACCTGAAACAGATGAAATTAAAGTTTTATACATACCTGGGGCTTCTTCCAGCCCCCTTCATGCTAATCAGTCCCTGGCGGTCCTCCTCCACCAGCTGGATCTTATGCTATGGGTCCAGGTACTTGAGCCAGTCGGGCACATGCACACACTTCGACACTGGGAGCGTACTACACCGGCGCAGCACTATTGCGCAGGTGCAAAATGTTCCTGGCTGTGGGAGCAGCATGCGGCCGGATTGCGCTGGCTGGCTGAATTCCCGGGACTCGTAGCAGGAGATCCAGGTGGCGGAGGATGACAGCGACTGGATTAGCCTGAAGGGGGCTGTAGGAAGCCCCAGGTATGTATAAAACGTTTCCTTTCATCCGTCTCAGGTACCCTTTAATTCGTAGTCACCAAACCAAATTTTAACAACGTGTCAAATTATTTGATTTCATGAGCAAAGAGAGTGTATACATTTGCATAAACCAGCATCAACGCAGAATTATTTCCATCTCATTGACCATCTCTATTAGTGACACAGCTACACATCAGGCTTTATACTTAACGCATAGATGTTATTTAGTATATACAATACAGACCAAAAGTTTGGACACCCCTTCTCATTCAAAGAGTTTTCTTTATTTTCACTATGAACATTGTAGATTCACACTGAAGGCATCCAAACTATGCAAAGAAGTAATCAAAGCAAAAGGTGGCTACTTTGAAGAACCTATAATGACATATTTGCAGTTGTTTCACACTTTTTGGTTATGTACTATACTTCCACATGTGTTTATTCATAGTTTGGATGCCTTCAGTGTGAATCTACAATGTTCATAGTCATGAAATTAAAGAAAACTCTTTGAATGAGAAGGTGTGTCCAAACTGTTGGTCTGTACTGTATATAAAAGATTCCTGTGTACACATCAAATATACTGTGCAGTCACAGTCAGATATGTATATCTGACTAAAATACGGGGACTGCTTCATTGAAGCAGCACAAGTAACTATTTTTTTTATTGTTTTCTTTCATTTTTGTGGACTAAGCACAGCTATTACTGTATATATAAATTATTTATGATGACTATTATCTGAGAAATAGAACATTTTATCATATTTTCTATCTTAATTACATTTTTAATGAATTAGGAGTTGGAGCCAGTGCATTTTCTCCCGACTCCGACTCCAGGTACCCAAAAATTACTCCTCGACTCCGACTCCACAGCTCTGGATATAACCGTTCAGTGGTGCAGCTGGCCAGTTTGTTAGAATATGCTTGGAATCCTGTGTGATCATGGGAATTGAGCTTTAGAGGATTTGACCTTGTGCTATGTTGTATAACCATTTGCTACCTATCTCTGTCTGTCACCCCTTGTATCCCTATTTACTGTCTAGCGCTGTGTGATATTTTGGCGCTTTATGAATACAATTAATAATAATAGTCCTCTACTCTCTCTCCTGCCTCACAAATGCGGGGTGCATGTCGGACTGTGTGGGGCAAAGCCTAAAGGTGTGTACACATGCCCAAAGCATATCGCCCGTCGGGGATGAGGAGCTGATCCCCTTGGCGACATTGCTGGGCCAGGCTGCACACACTTGTGTGACCTGTGTAGCATCCTATGCGGTGGGATGACAAGCGACGCATGCATGATGTCACGCAGCGGGTGGGTGAGCGGACAATGGGATTGGCGTTGCTGGGGTTGGGTAGATTTATCCGGCAGATCGCTCATCTGTTGGGGGTCGTCGGATGCCGTACACATGCCTGATTGTCGGCTGAGGCAGTTATCAGCTCAGGGGCGTAGCTTGGGGGGGGCGGGGTAGGACATGTGCCCCCGGGCGCTGGGTCCCTAAGGGCGCCCACCGCCCAGCCGTGCAGCGTCTTTTTTTTTTTTTTTTTTTTTTTTTTTTTAATTCTCCTAGTACCTCGCTTCGCTGGGCTGGCCGGGATCTCCCTGTCAGTGACGTCATTCCGGCAGGGGGTGGGGCATGATTGCCACACAGCTTACAGAGCCGTCCTGTTCTTCCCCTTGTCTCAGCCAGCCAATTGTCGCCCAGCCTCTTTTCTTCCCAGCCTCCTCTACTGTCCCCGCTGGTCAGGCTCCACCCCCTCTGTTTGCCTCAACAGGCATGACGTGCATCAGCTGCCAGCATTAGAGTTACAGCCAGAATTACAGAGCAGCTAATTAGTGGAGCCCAGCAGTGCAGCGTTCCAGCACAGGAAGGTTTGATCTCTGCACTCTTCTCTTGCCTAGTTGCCTGTAGTTGCTGGCTGCGTTGTTGTATCCCATCCTCCCAGCCCTCTGCCTGTCATTCAGTGTTCCTGTTAGTCTTCCTGTCTGCTGGGACACGCTGCTGAGTGAGCTCACAATAGATCATCGTGGAAGATGAGGAATTTACTGCAGACCCCACTCATAGTCCTCCTGTAGCAGAAGTAATGTCTGGTCACTACTGCTGATCTGCATACATGCTCCCTCTGACCAACTATGACATGTTAGTTTTTAGTGTTAGTTTAATCATTAGTCAGCTTTCCTCCTGACACCATTTCCTCTTCTTTATTTCTCTCTTAACACTAAAGGTAGCCATACATCTGTAGATTTGCTGGCCGATCAACCATCTGATTTGATAATTATCGAATTGGATGAAAATCTTTGCCGGCAAAAGCATGCTCGCTCGAGGATGAGACCGTATCTTTCGGACATGCTGGAAAATCTCAGGCTGATCGGGTGCGTGGTGGTAATGGCATGTGATGATCGCAAACGATAAATGCAATGGAAACCCCCAGCCACTGTCCTCCCCTAATGTACATGTATCCCCCTGATGCCCAGTGCATTTATACTTTTTCTGTCTTGTGTCCGATACTAAGTCTGCACTCCTCTTCTGGATTTGCGCCCCACGTGGTTGCCAGCGTATTGTATGCAGGACGCGTGTGTGATGTCATGCTATAACACTGGCAGCCGAGTCCGGAAGAGGAGTGCAGACTTAGCTGCGGACAAAAGACAGGTAAAGTATAACTGCACGGGACATGGGGGGGAACATGTACATCAGGGGAATACAGCGGCCAAGGTGGCGACACAAGGCTGATTACCAAAAGATTTAAAGCTCAAACTGATCAAGAATTAGCTTGCGGTTTATGGCGGCGAACAGATCTCTCTACGATCAGAGAGAGATCTGTCTGTTGATCGACTGGCCACCAAAATCTGTCTAGATGTATGGGTACCTTTAGGGCTGGTTTCCATTACGCTGACATGCGTCTGGCGAGACACACACTCGGAGCTTGCACTGATGTGGGTACACACCAGAATCTCTGCAGCCAGGCCATGCATGGCTATAGAGATTCAGATGCATGCAACAGAAAACTGCAGCATGCCTACCAGAATCGCACCAGCAAGCAGTTCGGACACCATGCAGGTGTCTGAATAGGCAGCCTTTCCCAGTCCAGCTCGCATGTGGGCAAACGCTGAGTATTTCTCTAGAGTGGTAATGGGCCCTTAGCAGGCACTAGTTTAAAGAAGCCTGAGATGAGACACGCGTGTGCTCATTTATACTTACCTGGGGCTTCCTCCAGCTTAGTCCATGGGCTCCCTCACCGTCACCTCACTATGATCTTCCGCTGCCGGTAATCCGACTACTGCCCATATCTGGCCTTAGCATTCGCCTCCTTGATCGTGCTCCTGTAGCGATGAGTGTTTTGCCCCTGCATAGTTAGTTAAGGCTTATGACAGGGCATCTGGCCACGTGAACGCAACCAAGGAGGCATGCGACCAGGTCCACACATGTGCAGTAGTTCTCTAGTTTCTGACTGGCTCAGGCAGTGTAATATTGCCTGGTCCGTGCGCTCGCCGCACTTTCGGGTCTCAGTCGGCTCACGCCCCCACGTGGTGATGCATGTGCGAGCACAGACTGGGGGTCGCAGAAGTAGGGTAGCCGTGTGCCCACACTATGCTATGAGACGCCGCGCTAGTAGGAAGTGCTCAGGAGCTGATTGGCCAGTCGCAGCTAGGCTGCTGATTGGTGCAGGGGAGGTATTTAGGGTTGCTCCTTTGCCATTTCAAACTGCCCGTGAAAGCATTAGCTTCTGCTAAGTGGGTGTGATTGATTATCTGGTTACGGACCTTGCCTGTTATTTATTCTTCTCTTTGACCGCTGCCTGGACTGAATTTCTGCTTGGAACTGACCCATCTGTGATTGCTGCCCGGTTTGACCCCTTTGTGTTTTTGATTATTCTTGGATTGCCGCTTAGACTAACCTCTGCTAGTACTTGAGCACTTTTTCGTCTGCTTTCGTCTTGTGTCCTACGTGTATGACCCTTGGCTGGCCTGACCTCACTATGACTATGGTAGGGGATTAGATTGTGAGCTCCTCCAAGGTCACAGTCCTACATAATGTCCTACCATATTATTATAGTACTGACATCTGCAGCACATTACAGAGTACATAGTCATGTCACTGACTGTCCTCAGAGGAGCTCACAATCTAATCCTACCATAGTCATAGTCTAATGTCCTACCATATTATTAGTATGTATTTATATAGCACTGGCATCTTCTGCAGCACTTTACAGAGTACATAGTTTTGTTACTCTAGCTACCTAAAAGGGAAGTGGGTGGGGGGGCTCTCTTGCTAACTAAAGGTGGCCTCTCTGGTTACCTACGGGGTGGGCTCTCTGTCTGCACACATAGTGGCCTCCATGACCACGCCCACATTCTGATATATGACCACACCCATTTTCTCCGGGGTAGGGGGGGGTGCAAAAACTGTCTTTGTCCCCGGGCGTTCAAAACCCTAGCTACGCCTCTGTATCAGCTGACTTAAGTCAGGCTTGTGTACGAGACATAAGTGTGCTACTTAGTAGCAAGGAAATATCACGATTAAGTAATAAATACTTTTCTAACACCAATTGGCCTGGAGCAATCGCAAGCCACTAATTAAATTGACAGGTAAAAGGTAAAGGTTGAGAATTTGGACCAGATGTAGTATTCATGCAATCTAAATGTACAAACATTATTGAGCAATAGTAATCTGTCCAAAAACATCCTTTCTTCCCCTCAACACCCTTTAGTGTGTAGCACTTAAAGGGGAACTGAAGAGAGAGTTATATGGAGGCTGTCATGTTTATTTCCTTTTAATCAATACCAGTTGCCTGGCAGCCCTGCTGGTCTATTTCTCTGCAGTAGTATCTGAATAAAACCAGAAACAAGCATGCAGCTAGTCTTGTCAGATCTGACTTTAAAGTCTGAACCACTGAAACACCTGAACTGCTGAATGCTTGTTCAGGGGCTATGGCTAATAGTATTAGAGGCAGAGGATTAGCAGGGCTGCCAGGAAACTGGTATTGCTTAAAAGGAAATAAACATGACAGCCTCCATATACCTCTCTCTTCAGTTCCCCTTTAATGAATCAACCCCATTGTTAAATGTCCGTGAGAAATTCGGCACAACATCCTACACCTTCTTTCATTACCATGCATTATGCTGTTGTGACTATTGATGATGATCAATCCAGTGCTAATTTTCCAAGGTTGCTGCAACCAAAAATGCTACTTGAAAACTGAACTAGTCAGAATCAGCAGACGCAGACTTTGGCTTATTTCAAGTTGTATTTTATTTGCAACAGAATCAAAAAAATTACCTAGCATCTCATTGGTCTTCACTAGTGAGTATATTGCCATCTGGTCTCACCTGTCTAGGTAGTAAAGTCATTTACAGACATATCAGAAAACCTGGAAATGCAGACACAATCTGACCAATCACTGAGCTTGCCATCTAATAGGGTGTTTTGCATATTGGAGTGGTCATTTGAGTTTTATGCTTCTGTTTGTGCTGTGGAGAGGGGAGAATTTTAGTAGTCGGGAAAGCTCTGTGTATGTCCAGCCAAGGCAGACGGGATCTATCGTTATGGGAATGTCTTTTGATCCTAAAAATACAGCATCTTATACACTTCTCTGTTATTATACATTCTAGCTTTCGGCTCAGAGATCCTTGCTCAGAACAGTTCATCGGAAATCGCCTTGCAAATACTTCCTTAGTAAAGCTTCTCCTAACATCTCACAAATCCTAATCCTATAATGAACCACATTAATCCAGTGCAGAAAAATCTCAGTGTTCTGTTTGTGTGGGTGGGAGGGGGGATTGTTTGGGTTGGATTTTCCCTTTCCTGCATAGCATATAGGGGTAGCCACAAACTTTAGCAAGAAAATGGTAATTTACCAGCCACCTACATGCCAGCTTGCTATCTGTAAACTGTCCTGTAGACACTGCAGAGCCTATTGGTCCTGTTTAAAGCTGGCCATACACTGGCCCGATTTGCCGCCGTTTCGACAGCAGATTCGATCACTGGAATCGAATCTGCTGCCAATCGTTCACGCTACACGCCGAATTTCGATCCATTTCGTCCGATCCCGTCGATCGCTCCGTGCGGAAAATTACCGTCGGTCGCCCACGGGTAGGGAGCACGTCGCTAGCGGCGTTCGAATGCCCAACGACCAACGCAATAGAGCGGCAATACATTACCTGCTCCACCAGCGCGACTACCCCCGGTCACCACTGCTCCGTGTCCGCGCTGGTCTCCGGCATGCTTCAGTTCCTCCTGCCCGGCAGGAAGTTTAAACAGTAGAGGGCGCTCTACTGTTTAAACTTCCTGCCGGGCAGGAAGAAGTAAAGCATGCCGGACCTGGAGACCAGAGCGGAGAAGGCAGCAGAGACCTGGGGACTGGAGTCGCGCCGGCGGAGCAGGTAATGTATGCGGGCGGGGGGAGCGGCGGCAGCACCACCACCACAACAGATTGTGAACGGTTTCAGGCTGACATCGGTTCACAATCTGTTTGCAGTAAAGGTAGCCATACGATCCCTCTCTGATCAGATTCGCTCAGAGAGGGATCTATCTGTTGGTCGAATCTGATGGCAAATCGACCAGTGTATGGCTACCTTAAACTGTCAGAGTTCAATTAGTGGTGTGGCAGCACAGTTGTGAATCTCAATCAACCAATAGTCTCCCTATGGTGTCCAAAGATATTATACTTTCTTTGGCTGTTATGTATTCAAGGATGTCTGTTGCAACTATGGATCATATGGCTTTCTTTTTTCCTAAAAATGTCTGATAGTCCATCTTTTGTGACTGAAATAAAAGAATCTTGGATGCTGTCAGACCAAGCAGATGGCTGACCCTTTTGTTGTGCTGAGAATACCTACATCTGAGCCCCATTCTCATAATGAGTAAGCTTTTACACACCACTGGCCACCTCTAGTAAGAATCTAGTATATGTACAACAGCCCCTGATCTTCCTTGGTGCCTCGACCAGCGATGTACCTGGTGGGCCAAGTTGGTCAAGCATGGTAGATGCATTGTTCTCTTACTCACCCTGCCCTTTTTGTTTCATTGTGCGCCTCACCTTCATCCCTCGTCACCCCTCCAAAGCACTTTACATATTTAATTCTCAACAGAGGCGGCCCTGACTGGCCACTTTGGTTGAGAACCCTCTAGCGTGTGTACAAGGCTTTATGTGTGCATTATCCATTTGAACAATAGCACCTTTGGCATTAATACTCCTAGTTATTTTATAAAATGCTGCATAGTCTGATGCCATTCCAATATCTTGGGTTATGGCTTTGCATTACCTGCGAGGTAGTGGTAATAAGGTGGCCACTAGTGGTCCAATTTTTAGCAAAGAAATCATTTGAGCAATCAGATAATTGTGATCAAATTAGCGAATAAAATTAGAGAATAAACTCCGTTGATGTTCCCATTCAACTGTGAAAGATAATTCAAATGCTCGTTTCTCTGCAATTTTGTCGATTGGAAATACAGTTTATATAATTCGGATGTGGTTGGTAGGAACTGGTTCATTGATGGTGAGGTATTCGATGTATTACAGCATGTTTGTATCTGATCGAACAATTATTTGCTAAAAATTGAACTGTTAGTGGCCACCGTTAGAGTATCTAGTTATATTATGGAGAGTCAGAACCACCAGGTGAGATGCAAAAATAATGGATATTTTTATGACTATCAGAATTATCTTTACATTTTAGCACAATTTCCACTGTAATGCTAACTGTAAAATATATAAATTGGGTTGGGAGCCTTTTGAAATACATGATTTCTGAACGTTTCATTAACTTTTGTGTGTGGCTTGCATGACAGACACAGAACACATATACAGTGAAATCCCATGATAGTGAACTTCAAGGGACCTGACCAAGTAGATTACTATATCAGAATTGGTCATACATTGTATAGTCATACAGGCGCATGGTCAGGACCTGAGGACTGAGTTTACTATATCCAAAGGTTTACGATATCAGTTTACTACAACGCGATTCCACTGTAACAAGATGCATTGGATTATAGTTTAATTACTGTTTATTAATGACAGCTCATATCAGTCTCCTCTAATTTGAATATATTGTTTGTGGTTAATGGCCGATGAAATGATCTAATAAGCAATTGAGCATCTGTCGATTGGGAATGTGCTCTGCTCTGTAATGGTTGGAAGATGCATATGAATTGGGAGAGACATTGTGTTATCTGTTCTCAGTGTTTCAGCACCAATTGTCAGGGGAATGCTTTGTTTCCAGTGATTACTGTCTGAGGGATAACATCCCACTCAGCATGGTCACAGGCCAGGCTCTGCTTACGCTGTGCATAGGATTTCCTGCTTTTCTCTTTTGTTGCTCTACTGCTGCAAAGCTTATTAAAACCTCTTCAAAGGTTTCTCAGTGCTTCCCTGTAGTTACCATGCTTCTGTTTTATATTTAGTTATGAAAAGGCTGTTCTTGATGAGTCCATTCTAATACTTCATCAGTGTTTGACTAATTTATAGTGCTTTTGCTAAGAACATGGAAGACTATATGATTTTAACCTTGGCGTATAGTATACAGACAGATCTGAGAAAACTTTTCCTTTAAATCACTTCAGAAGAAATCAGTTGGCCTCATTGAAAGGACCATTCCATAGGCCACTTCATGTTGCAAAAACATGTCTCTAGATGCTGCAATGTTATATAGTAACACAAATTTCCATTTTTATTGTGAGTTCAACGGGTCAAATCGATAATTTCCGGCATGTCTGATCTGCTTCTAATTGATCAGTATTGCACACAATCGATCCCATCCTAGATTGGGAGCAGATCAAACAAGTCAGAAATTATGGATTCGACTCATTGATCTGATGGGAAATTTCTTTGTGTGTACAAGGCGATAGGAGTTTGGGAGGTGCTAGTGTTAGGGGTGGAGAGAAGGGAGGTTAGTGTTAGGAGTTCAGAACGGGTGGGTTATTATGAGAATGAGAGATGGATGTTTGTGCTAATATTAATTATTGATAATATCCTGTGCCAAGCTTCCCAACGTCTATACTAAATGTACGCCCTAGAAGGTGTGGTAGCCATGATATGTCTAGACCAGAGACTTGTCACATAGATATCTGGTAATTATTATAATTACTGTTTTATTTTTATTACACATGTATTCACCACTGCCCACATTTTTAGAGCAGTTGACAGAGGATATGAAATCACTAACATAACTTACTGACCCAGAGTGGGGCTTACAAACTACTGCCCCTGCAATATTCTACATCTGCTTCTGGGAAAGCCAATTAACCCACCAACATTGTTTTTAGGTTGAAGAAAATGGAAAAACCCAGAAACCCTCACAAACACAGACAGAAAATACAGCATGTCTATAGTGACTAGGCCTGGTTTAGAATGTGCGAATGTGGAACGGGTATGTGTGTCAGTGGTAGAGATTGTAGCACTCTAGTACTTCAGAGTAGGATGCCACTTATTCACCTCCATATGCCCCTCATCCACCTTTGTATACCCCTCTCTATAGTATGTTACTCAGACAAGTGTGGATCACTGCACAGACTACAGATGATAATCAAGTAGTACTTTGACAAGTTCCTGGAAGAAACACAAGCCTAGGGAGCTCTTAACCCAGTAAACCTACTACGCAGACACGTTGCTGAGGTACAGCATGCACTGTTCATGGAGAGGGGAGGGTGATCAGTGGGTTGGCACATGAGCAAGCAGCTTTCGTTTGGCCAGGTAAATAGAGAAAGTCATTTAACAATTGGTCATTTGGCAGCTGTACATATCAACCATGATCGGGCATGACATTTCAGCATGTCTGATCACGCACAAACTGTCAGTGAGCATCATGGAACATCTAAAGCAGAGGGACACCAAGAGCCCCAATAGTGTAATTCGTCTTGGGGACAACAAAATAAATGAGAAGTTAAAATTATACTTACAAACCAGGGTTACCAATAGGCAACCACTGTATAGGCAGGTGGGGAGAACAATCCTGACCCCACTCAGAAATAAAAAGTCGCTCTCTGTAGACAGGAAAATAGGGTAACAACCCTCCACCCGGGGTGGACTCAATGTAGTGTACAAGATACAGAGGCGCCAAAAGAATAAAAGGTAATTAAATGAACTTAAAAAACCAACTGGTTAAACAGAGGAGGCAGCGGTGGCCTTACCCCCTCCAAACAGACACAGGCAAGGACTGCGATTCAGACAGTCAACAATTTATTCGGAACTCCAAAAAACAATGCAACGCGTTTCACGGGCCATACATGTCGCTTCCTCAGGCAAAATACAGTAGGAGTCACAGCATCTGTATTATATCAGCGAGCTCGGCGCCTCTGTGACATTTAATTACCTTTTATTCTTTTGGCGCCTCTGTATATCTTGTACACATCATGGAACATCTATACATACTTTGCTTTGCAAAGGCACTAAAACAATCTTGGACAATTATTTAATGCAACCTAAAAAAGTTGCAAGACTGTGTACTGGACTTGAAGGCCCATGCCCACGCCCACTAAACTATCTGTGGTCTGAAATGATCTTTACACAATTTGCACCAACAGGTGTTCCACTACTTGGCTTCTGCTCTGTGGAAAGATGAGATGGCGAACGCATGGGCAGTACTACGCTACGGGAACTTTCTTTGACGTTCCCACAGAATGAAGTGGCTAGATAGTGTAATGGTTAAGGGCTCTGCCTCTGACACAGGAGACCAGGGTTTGAATCTCAGCTCTGCCTGCTCAGTAAGCCAGCACCTATTCAGTAGGAGACCTTTGGCAAGTCTCCTTAACACTGCTACTGCCTATAGAGCGCGTCCTAGTGGCTGCAGCTCTAGCGCTTTGAGTCTGCCAGGAGAAAAGCGCAATATAAATGTTCTTTGTTTGTTTGTTGTTTAAGTGAAGTGATCCATCCTTGTAGATATCTGAGGAGGAGGAGGATGATGTTGGAGAACATCTATACACTTTTTAGATTTCTAGTCAAAACCAAGAACAGGCTCTGTTGAGGATCCAGCATGTGTATGGCAGCCTGATGCCTTCCTGATCATCTCATCCAAGCACAGACCAAAGTTATAGTTTTCCTCTGTACCCCTCCTGTGCTGTCGTCAAATGCTTTTGTAACTGCAGGTACCTGGGGGGCAGCCAAAGGCATTCAGGGTTGGTGGGGATATATTATTTGCGTTGTGCCATACTTGAATTGCATGCACATCTGAGTGCACAGCAACCATTCACCAGATCAGGGTCAGCTACACAGGATGGATGATACTAGTATGGTCATTAGAGATGGTCAATGAGATGCTGATATTTTTTTTTATGCAAATTGTATGTAACTTGGAATTGGTCCAGACAGACGCAGTTCCTGTATGCATTTTGGAATTAATAGCATCTCATTGGCCATCTCTAATTGTACCTGTGAGTTAAAAAGCAAAGAAAAAAAAAAGCAAAAGTTAGATACTTACCTCAGTAGGAGGAAGCCTCTGGGTAATCCACAGGCTTCATAGGCAAACGCTGGGGGGATTACAGCTGCCCAGAATCCCCCCTCAGACCAGGCTCAGTGCAGTGTCTGGGGACAGGCAAAAGTGGAGACACCAGAATATCTGCAGGTATCCTGCAGCTCACAGCACCGCCCCCTTTCTTTTCCGGCTACAATGACTTTGGATGTAGCAGCAGCGTGTGTACAGAGCATGGAGCAGCTCTGGGGAACTTAACAGTCAGGTATGAGCACAGCCCTGTACCCTGCTCGGTGAATGCTTCACTTTCCCCTTTATTACCAATGTCGGCTGTCCTCATTAATATCTGTATACAAACTGCTCCTTATTGAAATTGCAATATGTGTACTCAGTATGATGTCCTACCATATTATTATACTGTATTGTGCGTGGCTGAGTGAGACCTTTCAGGAATCTCCCCTTTGAAAATCCTGGGTTTGCCCCTGGGCTTCCCCCATCCGCCTCACACCCACCAATCCAGTGCTGGGACCCTCTGAACATATTTGAATATATTCGACAAGGTCTGCTGTGCTTCCATCCTCGTAAGAGCACAGCCGCGTCGGTGTGTAGGTGCAATGATCACCTGTGCAATAGCATGGAGTTGCTTGTGCATGGCTTTTTTTTCTCTGTGAATGAGCAGGTGTCGGGCGTACTTGAGCCGTGTACTAGCACTGGGGGCAGTGCTTGTACATGGACGGGAGTGCGGTGTTGAAGATGGTGAGCTCCAGGAGGATTGGAGAAGCTGGAGACTTCCCTCTACTGAGGTAACTCTTGCTATTTTTTTTCTCAAGGTTTTCTTTAAAGAGACTCTGTAACAAAAATTGCATCCTGTTTTTTATTATCCTACAAGTTCCAAAAGCTATTCTAATGTGTTCTGGCTTACTGCAGCACTTTGTACTATCACAGTCTCTGTAATAAATCAACTTATCTCTCTCTTGTCAGACTTGTCAGCCTGTGTCTGGAAGGCTGCCAAGTTCTTCAGTGTTGTGGTTCTGTGATGCATCTCCCCCCTCCAGGCCCCTCTCTGCACACTGCCTGTGTGTTATTTAGATTAGAGCAGCTTCTCTCTTATCTTTTACAAGCTGGATAAATCGTCCTCTGAGCTGGCTGGGCTTTCACATAGTGAGGAATTACAGACAAGGGTAAAGCCATTTGCAGGAAGAAAAGAGCAGCCTGAAACTTCAGTGCATGAGAGATGCAGGGGGAAAGAAACACACAAATGATCTCTTGAGATTCAAAAGGAAGGCTGTATACAGCCTGCTTGTGTATGTATTTTCTATATGTGGACATACAGTACATCAACCTACTTCCTGTTTTGGTGGCCATTTTGTTTGTTTATAAACAAACTTTTTAAAACTGTTTTTAATCACTTTTAATGCGGCGAGGAGCGGCGAAATTGTGACAGAGGGTAATAGGAGATGTCCCCTAACGCACTGGTATGTTTACTTTTGTGCGATTTTAGCAATACAGATTCTCTTTAAAGAGAATTGTTACATGCACACCATTTAATGGAATGTAGATAAATGACTCTTTGTGTAAAGTTGTGTATATTTTGCTTAAAGAAATATGATCATAACCTAAGAGCTGTGTCCTTGCATTTGTTTCTTCTGCCAAGATGTCAAGACGGCAAGCTTGCTGAGGGAAGAATTTTTAATTACAGTTGAATGTGTAAGCACAGCAGTGCTGCTGCCCACTTGTCATCAACAGACCACACAGGAGGAGACGTATTCTTCTTCATAACAGTGCATAGCGTCGCTGCTCTGACTAAATAAAGGGGGCACTGGAAGGTTCTTATTGCTTGTATAGATTCTGTGCTCATGTTCCTATGTGTATCCATAGCCTGCACACATTGTATTATTGACCGTTTTATGAGTTTTAAATAATCATAATATATTAGCGGTTTACATTGTCATTGTATATTATGTAGTGCTTTGAAAGGTCAGGGCCCATACACTTACATGATTTCCCGCCGATATACAGCAGATTCGATCACTGTGATCGAATCTGCTGTGAAATCGTTGCGCAAACGCTGACCAAACTATAGATTTTCATCCAGAATCGATCATTCCCGTCGATCTGTCCGTGCCCGAAGATTCCGCTCGATCGCCAGCGAGTTGGGAGTGCGTCCATAGCGGCATTCGAATGTCCGACCGACGCTAGCAGCAATACATTACCTGTTCCGCCGATGCATGTCCGCGCTGTCCCCTCTCCGTGCTGGGCTCCGGCTGGCTTCACTTACTTCCTGTCCCGACGGGAACTTTAAACAGTAGAGCTCCCTCTACTGTTTAAACGTTTCCCCGACAGGAAGTAAAGTGTAGCTGGAGCCCAGAGCAGAGAAGAGAAAGCGGAGACCGGGGGACTCGCGCCGGTCTCTGTTTGCAGTGTAGGCAGCCAATAGATCTCTCTTTGATCAGATTCAATCACAGAGGGATCTATCTGCTGGTCGATCTGGTGGCAGTCAACCAGTGTATGGCAACTATTACACTAGGCACTTACATTATCTGACCTGCTAATGAAGAATATTTAGATGTGGGCATTCATGGATTGAGAATGACTTCTATGCTCATCTCACTGTCAATCGAGAGACAAGAAGTTGGATCCAAATGACAAATGAGTCTAAAAGGGGACAAATTACTACTGACTAGACAAAAGTGGCTCTAAAAGCATTCAGTGTAATTGGCAGGAGGAAAATGATCCCCTCCCCACTTGGGTCTCTAGGTTCTCTCTGCTACTTGGAAGGAAGGCCTAGTAGTTGATTGCAACTAGTGGTAATAACCAGATATAATAAACTAATAAAAAGCAACGGAGGCACCCAAAAAGCAATAAAATAATGAAAACTATAAAAAGCAATGGATCTTAGGTAGGCATAAAGATTTGTATTGAGAATTACATTACAAAATCTGCTTCCATAGGTATCGGTACCATAATGCAAGAAGATAATCAGGAGTGCCTCAGTCAATGTGTCACTATAGTGCTGAATGTTTTTACCTAAAGATGTCATGTGCAGGAGCGGCAGGTGTTTAATAGACGCCAATGTTAGTTATCGCTAACTGGGTGCCAAGGTGGTGAATAGGGTACATGACTAGTTGCAAATTGCCTATCACTGACTATAGGGACTACCAGTAGTGGACCTGGTAATGGTTTAACCTCCCTAGCAGTATTGATGATTATACACGTCAATACAAAAACATGCTGTGAACACTATTGGCGTGCATACACGTCAGTACTCTCCTGCACTGTATACCAGGCCCTTGCTTGACACATTTTGGCAAGTTACAGGAAAAAAAAAAGGTTATGAAAATGTATTGGATTACTTTTTGCATAGAAATCCTGGGGAAATTGAACACCAGGGAAGTTAATGGTTCCGAACTTCAGATTGCCATTTTTTATTTCTCTAAATAAAAAAAGTCATACTATGATTCCATTGATATGCTTAGGAAATAATATTCAGGGCTATGTTTACTATCTTTACACCTATAGCTTTGCATTTCCTTGGAAAATGTTTTTCTGGTATTCAGATTATTTTCATTAAAATAGTTCTGAAAAGACAGCAGCTGGCTGCTTTGAAGCTGACTTCAGCATTTTGTGGGCTCTGAATGGCATTTTAGCATGCTGATCTGTGTGAAAGCAAGTCCAACATGCTCTGCTGGTTCTCAGATGACCTTGTTTTCCATGTAAATTTCCTGCTCTGAGTCGGTGGATCATTACTGGAGGTGTTCAGTGATACAGTCCCAAGTCTTCTTATTGCACACGCCTGTGAATCATCAGCATATAATATAAGAAGGCAAAACATTTACTTCACAGTACAGTGTAAAGGTGGCCACTCATAGTTAAACTCCATATTTTTAGCTATCATTTTTATATATTATTTCTGAAACTTGATTTTTTTTTTATTGAATAAATAAACTAAATAACAAAACAATTTGGTTATATCATTTGTGGACATAGATGATTTATTAGTAGCCAGATTATACAAGTGTTGGATACTTCCTATAGCAAAAAGACATTAGAAACAAACTGCTAGTCTGGAAGGCATGTTATTACTACAATTATTATCACTATTACTACTATTATGAAACTAGAGGTCAGGGACAAGTCCCAAGGACAGACCAGTAATGTGCATATCTAAACATGCCTTCTAGTTCGATTTTCCTCTAGGTTTCTTTTTCCTGCGTTCCTCCTCCTATGGCCAACCCTGCATGTAAGCCTAGTCCTTGGAGAAAGCTGTTAGTGTCTACAAAGAGAATATAAAATGGCCCAATACCTGAAAAAGCTCCAGAACTCTAAAGAGAGGAAAATCCTGAGCATCTACAGACTGAGTGCTCACAACCTCGAAATAGAGTCTGGGAGACACAGACGTACAAACCCAGGGAGGAGAGACTATGCCAACACTGTGAGCAGAAAACCCTTGAGGATGAAAGACACTTCCTGCTGCACTGCCCCAAATATACTGCAACCAGGGACACTTACTTTAAGAAATTGTTGGAACTATTCCCAGACTTTCTTACATTAGAAGATGAGAGAAAAACATACAGTATATGTTACTGGGAGAAGAGGAATCCACAGTGACGATCGCTGGGCACTATGTCACAGCATGCCACAGACTGAGAGGAGCATAACGGAACTGTAAACCTAAAAAATGTCCTCGGACTGCTTAGCCATTGTCCCCCTACCCCACCCCCCTTCCATGTCCCCCTTTTTTCCCTTGCTTTGGCAATACCTGTATGAATATTGGTCATGCCAATAAAGCTATCTTTGATTTGATTAGTGGTTATTCTGTTGTATTAGCTTGTGTTTTTTTACAAACCAAAACAAGCATGTAGTGATCTGCTGTCTGCACACTACAGGTGACATAAACGCTCATGCTTTGTAAGTTCACAAAGACTGGAAATCCCAAAATTCCCTAAAGTGCGATCCAGGCTTCCTGCTCAGACCAGAACGGGAATTTCCAGTTCACTATTTACAGTGAGTGGGTTTACACCTGGATTAGCCATTATAATCACTTGCTTCAGAAGAGACATTTTCAACTTGCATACTTGCTTTACTGAGCTTTTTTTCAGGGTTAATATGCTTACATCTTTTCTTTTGCAAATTCTTAACTTATTACAGTTGTAGTTGCATTTTTGTATTTTATTTACATGTATAACAAAGTGCTGTTTTGTGTTTAGGCACAGTCTGATATACAGTATCCATAATGTTCCACCTACAAAACGATGTGTTCTTGCCAAACTGGTCACATAACCACATACTTTGTTTTGCATATACAGTTATGTAAAGTCTCCTGACACTTCTAGGCAAGTGTCTGCAACTTTTGCAGGTACTTTACAGACTAGATGGCTTTTGCTGTGTAGGCGTGGATCTATCCAGTGTGTCAATCTATTTTTCAATGCAAATTATAGTATATTTGCATTAATTGCTTTTCACAACCGTTCATTTTCCTATAAATATTGTAAATACCTGGTAGGCTGCATACAGTAGGTACTTATTGCCAGTTCCTTACGCGGCACCAAGCAGATCCCCTGCCCCAGCCCACCTTCCTCCGCAGCAGAGAGAAATCATCACTGTGCCTTTATTTAAAAATACTTACCTAAGGAGAGGGAAGCCTTTAGATTCCCATGTTGTCCTCTGCACTGCCGCCGCTGCCTGAGACCCTTCCTTACAACTGAGCTGTGCTCCTCTCCTTGCATGACTATGTCCCTGCACCAATGTCAGATGCATACTTGCAAATCCATCAAGGGATGTAATAAAACATCAACAATATGGAAATGGTTTACAGTGTGTGCAATAAACAATATTTAGTCCACTTTAACTTGTGAGACATTATATCAAAATATGCACTTAAATGGCTTTAGTTTGGCCCCCTATTTTTAAAGTGCATATACAGTAAAACCCTCATTATCCGGCACCAATGCCGATCAGCTGATGCTGGATAAGTGGGGTTTCTGGTTGCTTGAGAATTGATGTTAAAAATAGGCCTAGTTAAAAAAGACTGTAACCCACACAGTACACATACCATAAACTTACCATAAACTCTTCATTAATGTTGAAATACAGTAGTTAACAAATTAAGACTAAGGAAAGACTTAACTTAATGTGACAGATGTCTATTACTGTATAAAGAGGTGTAAAATTGGATTTGTGCATCCTGCAAGGCCAGGACTTTTTTGTTTCTGGTTATTTGAGACTAATCTTTAACGGAGTTCTGGATAACGAGGGTTTTACTGTAATAGTAAATTTGCATTAATTTTCAATGCATAGTTTTGAGCACTGCACTTCTGTACCTTTTGCAAAATATACAATTAACCATTTAAGGACGACGTTAATTGAAATCTACACTGTTTTGATGCTGATCAGGCTGGCAGGGCGTAGATTTCAACTCACTGACGCCACGTGCTCTTGTCGCTGCAGCCGATCTCGCCACTGTCTCCCCACCGCCACTCACTCGCTCTGCTGTCTCCATAATGGCAGGGCCCTGTAACCAGGTCAGGAGCTGAGTTCATTGGCTCCTGACCTTGTCTATCAACATAAGCAACTCCCATTGGCTTACATTGATGGACACGGTTAGGAGCCAATGAAAGAGGCTTCTGACCGGCTCACAGGAACTCTGCAGTCATAGAGATGGCAGAGTGGGTGGCTGAGGTTCCCGTCGTGCGGTGTGGACGGCATTTGCAGCAATTCGTTCGTATTCCTCCGTGTCTTGTACCAGCGGTCTCTGGTTCTTAAAGGGAACGTAAACTGAGAAGGATATGGATTTTTACTTTTAAAATAATACCAGTTGCCTGACTCTCCTGCTGATCCTGTGTCTCTAATGCTTTCAGCCACAGCCCCTGAACAAGCATGCAGATCAGGTGCTCTGACTGAAGTCAGACTGGATTAGCTGCATGCTTGTTTCAGGTCTGTGATTCAGCCACTACTACAGCCAAAGAGATCAGCAGGACTGCCAGGCAACTGGTATTGTTTAAAAGGAAACATCCATAGCAATCTCAGTTAAGGTTCCCTTTAACCACTTCAGGACCAGGGGGCAGAGACAGCTGGTACTTAAGTGGTTAAAGTACCTAACCAGCTGGGCCCTGTAGCTCTATTTCCTGAGTGTTATTTACAGACAGCTGTCCAAACTCCTCCCCAATTCCATTATCACCCACATCATAAGGTAGTCAGGGAGGAGCTGGGAGGGAGTAACAGTCCGTTTTTTTCCTGTATGTACAAATATAGGACAAACACTGATTCTGTTCACCGCCTCCCTGAGTTAACTATTTCTGGCCAGCACTGCAACTACAGCTCAGTAGATCTGCTTGCTCAGCCTGTAAACAAGCATTCCAAATCCAAAAACATTTATTGGCAGGACCAAATACATTTAGCATTGCCAAAGCAAAACAAAACATTAACATGGGGGGGATTGTGGGAATAAGGGAAGGATATAGGTATACAGTCCATAGGAGTGTGGAGGATGTAATGGATGGTATGGGGGGATGAGATATATAGTCCATAGGGGAGGGGGTATAGGTATACAGTCCATAGGGGAGGGGAGTATGGAGTTATACAGTCCATGTGGTATCATGTTCCTCTCAGTTGGTGGCAGGCAGTGATATATCGGGCTGCTATTTGCACAGTTTTTTCTTCTTCCCCCAGTAGGATGTAGAGTTTCCTCTCCTCATCTGTGGAGGTGAAATCTGCGATGTGGGCGGAGAGTATTTGGAAATGGGTGGTCCTCAACGGTGTATATTTGCTGCAGTGTAGCAGGAAGTGGGCCTCATCCTCCAGGACCCCCTGGTCACATTGCCTGCACAGTCTCTCCTCCCGGGGCTTCCATGTCTGTCTGTGTCGCCCTGTCTCTATCTCCAGGTTGTGGGCGCTCAGACGGTACAGGCTCAAGGCCTGTCTATCTTTGTGGTGGTGTAGCCTCTCCAGATATGGAGCCATTGTGTACTCCCTCTGTAGTGATTGGTAGATAGTGAGTTTCTGGGAGTTCTTTATGTCACTTCTCCATTCCTCTAGGTATCGGTCCTTGCAGCTTTCTATCATTCCTTTTATTTGGGCTTTTGTCAGCCTGTGTTGGTGGCCTTGGGTGGGCTGGCTGCTGATGCTTTGCTTGAGAGCGCGTGGTATGGCCTCGCCACCCTGGCTCAGTGAGGCTTTATGGTGGTAAGTGCTGGGGCTGCTGCTCTGTATATGCGCCCAGTACGAGAGCGCCCTCTGCAGGATAGTCAGCCATAGTGGAAATCTGCCTAGCTCTGCCCGGCAAGCTGAGTTCGAAGTGCTGCGATGGACTTGGAGAAGATACTTGCAGAACTCTAGATGGAAGATTTCTGTTGGGCTGGAGTCCCATTTTGATTGGTCAGGGTAGGTGACCGGGCCCCATACCTCACTGCTATAGAGCAGGATTGGGGTGATAATGCTGTTGAATATCTTTACCCAGACTCTCACCGGTGGTTTTAGGTTGTAAAGTTGCCTTCTGATGGCATAAAACGTTCTGCAGGCTTTTTCCTTCAGGGCCTCTACTGCTGGTTTAAAGTTCCCCTTTTGGTTAATTTCCAACCCCAGGTAGGTGTAACTGTTTGTGGTCTCCAGAGGGCAGCCATTTAATATAAATGAGGAGGTGGGCGTTTTTAGATTTTTCCTCTGGAACACCATCATCACTTTTTTTATTGTTATTGGAAGCAGGACAGGGTAATGAGGTACATCACTGCAGTGTTCTCCCCAGGCTCTTTTAGCCGGGTGCTCCACCCGGCTAGTTTTGGTGACCACCCGGCTGTCATCAGCTCAACTCCACCTCTGCTGTAAGCAGAAATGTGCAGAGAAGCACTGGCCCTGCATTCTTTCATCTCGCCCCACCCGGCTACTTTTTCATGCCACCCGGCTACTTTTTCATGCCACCCGGCTGGAAAAAAATTCTGGGGAGAACACTGTCACTGGAGATGTGGTGCGGTAAGAATGAAATGCTTTATTACATACTGTACAGGCAGGAACTGTATATTTAGTTGAGACTGTCCACCAAATGTTACATTCACTCAGCAGAGGTAAGGATCACATGTTTTTCTCTGTGGTGGAGGAGACACACGCCTAAAGTCTGACTTAATTCCTTATGGAGCACTGTGGCATTGTGGTAAATGATTGGCATTTGGTAGATGTTGATAATTTACCACATCTTGGTAGTGTTTGCTTTGCTTAAATTAATGCTTATACAGTATAATGTTTTGCGTTCATAAATGCCGAACACATCAGCACAGCTGTGCCGGTGCAGGCCTTGGTCAGTGTAACAATAAAAACAGTCTGGCGTGGTTTGGCCTGCAGCATTAGCTGCTGTCAAACCACAGTGGAGATAATTAAATAGTGAATAAATGCTGTCCCAGAGAGGCAGCAACATCTGCAGGGGGAGTGGTGTCCACGCACAGCTCAGCTTGTTTCCTTTGCATTGTAATCTAGAAAGGATTTCCTGCAGTTTTGTGCATAGTGGGTAGCACTTCTGCTTCTGATCCCTGGTGCTGCAATCCACTGAAGACACCATCTACATGTAATCTCTAACTTTCTCCTGTGTTTTGCTTGGGTACTATGTGTACTCTAGTTTTATTAAGCCATATTTGTATTGATGGATCTACTGGTGTATGTCCTTGACTGTCTGCAGAGAAAGAGAGACGGAGAGATTTTTCAAAAAGTAATTGATTTTGAATGTTATGGCTTATACACATCGTGCAACATTACTATCAGATCAAATAATTGATCAATCATTTCCAGCATTTCCGATCTGCTTCCAATCGAGAAAGGGATTGGTTTTGTGCAGTACTAATCTCAAAATCAATCCCTTTCTAGATCAGAAGCAGATCTGACAAGCAAATTACATGTTGTGTATAAGTGTGCGTACACATTGCCAATTGATGTCGCCCATCAGATCAGGACAGGAGCTGATTGCCTTGGGCGACATCGCTGAGCCAGGCTGCACACGAGTGTCAGCTGTGTAGCTGACAGCAGAGGGAGAAAAGGCATCTCGCAATGTACCAGCAGGCTATAATATAAGTGAATAAACTTTATTATATGCAAGTAATAGTGGGAAAAAAATGTTGCATACAAAAATGATGAGACAATCGCGTGACAAAGGGAACAAGATAAAAAATGGGGGTAGGCTGCAAAAAGTTACATACAGTTGTAACGAGTGGTTATTTCAGTCAACGTTGCTCTCCTATCAGCTTGAATCAGTCGGCCCATTTTCCTCTGACCTCTAGCATCAACAAGGCATTTTCGCCCACCGGACTGCCGCATTTTGGATGTTTTTCCCTTTTCACTCCATTCTTTGTAAACCCTAGAAATGGTTGTGCATGAAAATCCCAGTAACTGAGCAGATTGTGAAATACTCAGACTGGCCCATCTGGCACCAATAACCATGCCACGCTCAAAATTGCTTAAATCACCTTTCTTTCCCATTCTGACACTCAGTTTGGAGTTCAGAAGATTGTCTTGACCAGGACCACACCCCTAAATGCATTGAAGCAACTGCCATGTGATTGGTTGATTAGACAACTGCGTTAATGAGAAATTGAACAGGTGTTCCTAATAATCCTTTAGGTGTGTGTGTGTGTGTGTGTGTGTGTGTGTGTGTGTATATATATATATATATATATATATATATATATATATATATATTTTTTTTTTTTCACTTTTCAATATTTTCAATGTTTCATACAGCTCGTCGTCTAGCTTTAGGTGCAAATATGTGCAATAAGGGGTGCTAAAAATGTGATTAATTGTAACCAGCAATATCAAAATCCAATTCGAACCAAAAAGTGCTATGTGCATAATATATACAGTACTACATATTCCACAATAAAATGTCGTACATTCCATCAATAAAACAAACATCCAAAAACAGGTTCACAAGGTGCATAGTGCCAAATACAATGTACAGATAAGATTGCTACAGAGTACCCGTTAGCTCTCTAAATAGGAATACCTCTAAGTAGAACCGCTATTGAATCCGTCAGCGTATGACACTATATGGACCTAATGCTGGGCATACACAGCTCGTTTTTCAGCCATTTAGATGGCTCGGTTGATATTTTACCACATGTCCGATCTCCCGCTCGATCGTTACACCGCTCGATTCTTGATAGAAGTGAATGGAAAAAGATAAGAAAAAAACGAGAGGAAGTTAAGAGAATCGACTGCAGAATCAAGCGGCAAAACGGTCGAGCTGCAAAAATGAACAGTGTATGTCCAGCATAACAGGATCTGAGCACTGACTATAAAAGTGGTGAAAACAAAAGACGGTGGATACCTGCTCCCCTGCCTTGCTCACACCGCTGCAGCCAGCCCGAACAGTCTTACATGTGTATTGTGGGCACGCCTGCTTCCTTAGAGACCACTTTTCATTGTAAATTTTTTGTATGTGACATTTTATTTTTCACTATTACGTGCATAAATTAAAGTTTATTCAATTACATTATAGCCTGCTAGTGCGTTGTGAGATGCTTTTTCTCTCTTTGTTGCACATTTCTTTATTAATATTTCTCACAGGATAAGGTTATTTTTTCACAGTGATAGTGCTATGCTCTCTGGATTCTTTTGTTTGTTAAGCTGCTTAGCCGACGATGCGCTGTGTTGATATGCGGGGGGACTGCAAGCTGCGCGTGCGTTACATCATGCGGCAGGCAGGGGAGCGATGCCTGGTACATACCATGCAATTTCCTGTCAGATGGTTGGATAAGATTATTTCTGACTGGTCCAATCTGAATTCCAATCATTTATATGATCGATTTTGTATAACAATGATCGGAAATCAGATCAGACCTGTCAGAAATAATTGACTCAACCCGTCTATCTGACGGGACATTGCATGGTGTGTACCAGGCATAAGACAAATTCTTTTTGGTAGACCAACACAAGTGGTTTTACTTTTTTGCAGTGCCAATGAATGTCATCCTGCCAGTTAATGATAAATATAATTCACCCTGTAAACTAAATTTACCATTTTATTAAATCCCCATGTTACCTGTAAACTGTAGCTGGCAATGTAGAAGAATGGCAGGTTATTACAATGAGTGGCATTTTCCAGATGTCGGTGAAGAGATCCTGTTCCCAGGGTGAGAGCCTTTTTCCACTACACAGCTGAATCACAAAATCACAAATCGCAAGTGATTTTTAAATCGCTAGGGTTGTTACTTTATCATAGAAATCATGAGAAGTTTTTTCCACTATAGTGATTCGATTTGCAAACTGCAATCGCTTTCTGGAGCGATTTTTAGAGTGATAATGCAATGCAAATGAAAAATCGCAATCGCATAACAGAATTAATGAAAAATCGCAATCGCTGGTGTTTGTGATTTGTTTGCGATTGCTAGTGGTAAAGGGCCCTAACATTTGATGCATGAGTGTGTTCCCGTAGCCACAGTGGTTTCTTATACCAAAATTCATAGGTTAGTGTTGACAGTTTTTGAAATCAAAGCTAACTGCAGCATAGCTAAATGTATCCATACACTGTGATGTTGACTCAATTTTCTAATTGACTATTATCTGATTGAATATTGATTAGGAATGTGCTCTAGTGATATGTCCCAGCTACAGAGTGTCCTGTGCTATAGGTGAAGGCTGTGACATCCAGCACTTTGGGTCATTGTTTACATCGTAATTACATTTATAGTCATTTCAGTCCCAAAGCTGTAAATCAGAGCTGGCATGCCACATGGACTTTGAACAACACATGCTAATGCTGCTAGGCTCAGGGCATTTCATTTCAGCCTAACCATTTATGCTAACCCAGATGATGATGCAGTGTTCTCCACAGAATTGTTTTCCACCCAGGTGGCATGAAAAAGTAGCTGGGTGGGGTGCCACTAGGGTAATGCAGGTCCAGCGCAACTAACTCTGCTTACAGCATACTTTAGGAGGAAGAGGCGAACTGATGACAGCAGGTTAGCTCCGCAAAATTAGTTGGGTGCAGCACCCGGCTAAAAGAGCCTGGGGACAACACTGTGATGTCATGTTATTGGGAGGGGCTAGTCAGAAGCATGATAACATGGGGAAGGCAGGCATAGCACCATGTAGACTTGAAGCATTTTATCACTTTGATTAAAACTGCCTTGATAAACATTCAGTCCATTTTGGACAGTTTCCGTGAAAGTGTCTTTGGTGTGGCAGTAAATTTTGGGCATTGGTGTGGAACATTAGGGAAGGATTATAATAAAGAAGTCACACTTGGAACACTGCGCTCATATACGGGACTCCTCAGTTCTCAATGAAATTATACTGTAAATCACATACGATTTTGTTCAAAAGTCCATGTACAAGCACCGCATACACACTTTAAAGTCCCAGATCATGTGGCAGGTGTGGAGCGCTGCAATTCAGTGTGTATAAATGTATGTGTGTAATTCATAAGCATAAGTAAAAGATAATAGCTGCGCTTCCATTTGTGCCTGTGCTTCTTCTAGTTTAAAATGAACAGCAGGTAAAACAATACTACCTATCAGGTGGGGACTCACCGGATGGAGCGGCCTTCAGGGCCCGTTATCGCGTCTGGGGTATTGGCCACCCCGCATCCTCTCTAGCACCTCTTGTCCAATCCTCCAGGGGCTCAAGCACGTCATCAGCTGTGTTTAATAACAAGGGAGACTCCACATCGCGTAAAAGTCCACTCTTAGTTTTCTTTGTTTGAAAAGTATACATATATGTGAAAAAGTTATCAGCCATACATAAAAGATCCAGTGGTAAGTGTTCCCAACATGGGATAGTAATAGCTCAATATGAGCAATTAAGGATCACTTGAGGCAAAAAAATGCACTTGGCTGGGGTGAGCTGGACTCCCAGGGACCACCTAACAACCTGCCCGGTGTCCACAGATTTCGCTCCCTGCTAACCGTGCTAATGCCACTCACTGGTAAGGATAAAAAAAGCTTCTGCACAGGCACAAATAGAAGCACAGCTATTATCTTTTACTTACGATTTGGGAAGGATTGTTGCAGAATGGTTTGGCTTTGAGCTGTAGAAAGGTAGCAGGGTAAGTGGTTCAGTCAATTTTCCATGACACTTCTCCAGAATTGTGAAGGAGATCTGGTGGTGTATTAATTACAGATCCTCCAAGGATTTTCCGTTGGAGAATTATTGAACACGGTCAGAATTGGGACGCTATAAGCCCATGTAGTAATCCTAGGGATTCGGCTTCTTGTGGTTGTACTCCTCCTTCGGCTTCAGTACTCCACTCTCAAGTTTTGCCCACTTGCTGATGAACGGTGTCACATTGTTAGATTTATTCACCCATATCTGTTTGTAAATACACTCTTTGCTTTCCTTATTAAGAATGTATCAGAAAAAGCTGATAAAATGTGCTATGGCCTGTAGTATTGCACTGCGACAAACTGTGAAGCACTGCGGTTCGATCGATTTTTCTATAGATTCCCTGCTGAAAACTATTGAAGATCGATGTGCTGTGATTGGTAGGAATCTATTCTCAACCATTGTGAAACACTGGGTGGAAACCTGTGTGTGTGGATGGCCAGCTTGACAGCAGATGAAACCCTTTGTATTTGAGAAAGTGCTGAGTGATGCACTGTATATTGAAAAGAGCAGGGGAATGTTATATCATTCATATTTGTTTTACAAGAAAATTTGTATGCATAAACATTTTAATTGCTCCTTTTCTTAAATGTTACTTTAGGCAAATGCCAAAAGAGGCTTGAAAGACATGGCCACAAAAAGACCCCCTAGTTTGATTCTACAGTGCTTGTCAGTTGTCTTGTCATAGCCGTGTGGTATGCTAAAATCTCTCAGCACTTCACCCATGCCCCCCACACACAGACCACCTTCAGGCACAGCCTAATGATGTGAGGAGTGCTATGCAACATTTAACACTGGTGTAACTAAGGAGTGGGCAGAGTTGTTTTACACACAGATCTGGGTTTCCATGTGCAGGAAATAAGGTATGTTGCTTATCATGTAGTAAAACATACAGACATCAAGCCTACAATCACTTTGATGATGTAATACATCTTACAGAGGTAGTAGATAAGCATGTATAGGAATACTTTGTTGGATAATAATTGATGCAAGATTTTTTAATAGTGCTGGCATTCTGTCAGTATGAGAAAAAAAAAGAGAAATTGGCCAAAGTCCAATCCAAGGTAAATGTCTATTCTAGGTCTGTAGAACGTAATGTTTCACTGTTGTCTGTGTTTCCATTGTGGAATTTTCTCTCACTTCCTGTACCTAGACTTGCATGGCTTTCATATAAAGCACAGTGGTCCTAGGAGCCAGAAATGAGATTCAGGGATTAAACCCTAGCCCTAGATCTTCACTTGTGTACCAAAAAAGAAAAAAATAATAATTTTACGGTCTCTGTCACTCTCCTACAGATTTCGACCTTGTGCCTTGTTTGCTCAGAGGACTTTGAGGACAGAAAACTGCAGCAATTTACTGCCCTGTTAAACTGCCTTCGTATTAACCTGTTGACCCATTCATTTGGAGGCACGCTTGAGGGCAGTTCAAAGAATTCTTCATATGCAGCCTCCGGGTTGTGGCAACCATCCTCAGCTTCATATGTGTGAACCCTTTTTTTTTTTTGTTTTGTTCTTCCCTCAGTGAAGTATGAAATCCACTGCAGGGTTGTAGTGTGAGAGTGGCTTAATACCCTGCTAAGCTGTCTCACTAGTGCTGACATATAGCTTGCAAATGCCGGGAGAAACCCTGCATGTGGTAAACATCCAGACCATGAATAGAACAAGCGCCATCTTGGATGAATCCATTCACTTCCATCAAACACTGTAGGTTGGATATGCTCTCTCAGCAGATGTGTTGTTTCACAGAAAGGCGCTGTTTGTCGATCAGCTGATCAATCTTTTCTGAGGCATCATCATGCATTTGAGGTCTGATGTGTGTGTCCAAAGACACACCCTGGTTCAATTACCCTTTTTTTCTGAGTTTTCTCACAGGATATATTTTGCACTGTATTAATAAAAGTTTTTCAGGCCCCTGCAAACAAAAATATTGGTACATCATTTATCAATGGGTCTTGTTACAGTCTAATAATGTGTACATCATTTTGTAATCTTTGTGTGTTTCAGCTAGTTGTGAGATCTTTGTCATTGAATTTCTGAGTTTGCTGTTTCCATGTCAGTCCTTTTTGTGTTACCTACAGCACATAAAATACACATAAAATTCAATATGGTTAGCATCATATTTCAATTACAGAATCTCAACAACCAGGACAGAGTATTGGCTTTTTTGACTCTCAACTATTACCAAAAGTCTTCCTGAGCTTATCAGCACCCTGCTGACTCAGATCTAAAGCCTGGTACACACCATGCAATTTCCCGTCAGATAGACAGGTCCGATATGATTTCCGATCGCTTTTCTGATCTATTTGTGTAGAAGTGATCAGAAAATCAATCAGAAAAAAAAATCTGTCAAGTTATCTATCGACCCTTCTATCTGATGGAGAATTGCATGGTATGTACCAAGCATAAAGCAGACTGGATGGCTAAAAGATTTACACCTATTCCATTTCAAAGGGGGCACTCTGATCCTATCTCTGCTTCTGTCCATACAGCTGCTTTTGCAGGGGAAAGCAACCTCGCAGTAACCTAGAAAATTAATATTTCTTCATATTTCATGGTTTTCTGGACACTGGGAACATACTAATTAAACCATGTTATCAGGAATTAGTAAGGTCAGTCTGACACACGTGTGAATTCATAACGCCTTATAGAATGCAAATATGCAATCTATTTATTGATAGCACTTATGTGCATGGAGAAATCATTTTCAGCCAGATTTCGTCCTTTCTGAAAGGGCTCTGGAGTTTCCCCATCTGGAAAGAAGGGCATCGGCTCTTCTATCGGCCCCTCCCACCAGGAGGTCTTTAAGATTCTGGTACAAACAGAGCTCTGGGTTCTTGTCTATCATCTTTTTCGTATTCCATTTATCGATACGCCGGCAGTACACCAGCCAAAATGGAATACTTTAGATTACTCAGCACAAAGACTTATTGCCGCTTATTTGACACAGCTAAACACAGCATTTTTAACTTTTCAGACATTCTTCATCATTCTCTCTTGCCTGTATTTCTATCCAACCAATCTATTCAAATGCTTTATATACTTATTTGGCAGTTTTAATGTATATTTTGTGTGTATAGTTTATCTAATAAAACTATTCAGATCCATGCTAGAACTCTTTCCTCAAGAGACACACTGCCGCATTGTCTTATCTCAATAAATTGCTTGATTTGGCTAGTTAGGTTGCAAATAACCATTTTTCTACCTTTTTAAGAATAGCTAGTCTGAGGTCTCTCCACCTTGTTTCAATCTGGAGAGTGGTGGCTGCAAATTATCAGATTTCCAGCATACAATCAATAACTTTTTTGTACCGTTTGTACTTACAATTGTGATTGTATCATGTATGGGCACACCATCCAATCTTAAATGTTTGCTTTGCTCACAGTGTATTCGCCTTCAGAAGCCTCTAGTGGATGAGACCTAAATGGCAATTGTGGCATAGTAAGACCATATTGGCAGGCGTTTGTCACAGTCCCTGACTTACAAACACTTGACTTATGAACTACCTGCCGATAAAAACAGCCTGAAAATGTGAAATTTGATTCCTGAGGAATAAGTGAAAAACATTTTTTTTTCAAAAAGACCTTTAGGTTTTGAGAAAATCAATGTAAAAGAAAAAATGTTTTTTAAAATGGTAAAATTACTGACACTGGAGGCATATGGTCAGCGCTGCGTAATATGCTGGCGCTTTATAAATACAATAAATAAATAAATATGGGGGCATATGTGAGGTATAGGGGACAGAGATGGCACATTGTTTTAACTTATGGATAGAGTTGTCCCGAACTGTTCGGCCGCAAACTTATTTGAGCAAACATCGGTGGTTCGCGTCGACTCGAAACGCGAACGTTATGGCGAGTTCGACCCGCCCCTATACTACATCATTGGGCTAAACTTTGACCCTTTACATCACAGTCAGCAGACACATGGCAGCCAATTAGGATGCACTCCCTCCTGGAGCCCCCCCCCCCCCTTATATTAGGCAGCAGCGTCGGGCATGATCTCACTCGGTGTTGCTGCAGTAGTGAGAGAAGGGAGAGAATTGCTGCAGAGATTAGGGAAAGCTTAGTTAGGCTCTTGTAGCTTGCTCCTAGCTGATATTTGTTGTTGAAAAGCACCACAAAAAGAGCTCTTTTCAGAGCTAATGTTTTTGTGAAGTTCGCCTGCCCATTGAAGTCTATGGCGGTTCGAAAAGTTCACCGGTTCACAAACTTTTTTTCGCATGGTTCGAGACAACTCTACTTATGAACAGATTCAGGTTAAGAATAAACTTACACTCCCTATTTTGTTTAACCAGGGACTACCTGCAATCATATCTGATACCCTTCCTGGTTTAGGTCTAGCTGAAGTTTCAGCTTGGCTGCTGTGACTTATGACGGCTCCAGTTCCTCATTGTGTTATGTAATGCACATCATTGGGTGAACTACAGGGAGATGTCTTCATTTCACATATATAGAGAGAAATTCGTAGACTTCATATCCTGGGAGTGGTGATACTATGAATAAAATGAGGAAGTGTTTCTTCTTTCATTCATGAAATAGTTTCTCATGGATGTTGGCTTTAGTTTGTGTACATTCCTTAGTCATCACCTTTCACATATACATTAAAGATATGCTTCAGTGAAAACTGAAAATAAAGTTATGAAATGCATACCAAGAATCTCTGAGGGCTTTTGGAACAAGGATTGTTGTTGATCACCGAACCTTACCCCCAAGACATAAAATTGCTATTGGAGGTATTCTGGTGTTCTTGGGTCATGTTCCCATAGACACTTGGGTGATCTCTGTCCTTTCATTGCCATCTCCTAATGTCCTAGGAGCTGACTGATAACTTTTCCATGTATATAATAATGGCTTCTGTTAAAAAGGGTGCCAGATATAAACAATATTCAACGTATCATTTAGTAAAATGGGCTCCAGGCTAAGCCATAAAATATTGTTTATATTACAGATCTTCTGCTATTCCCCACTGTAACCTCTGTTTTTACGTCGCGTAAAATGGGGACCAGGAAAGGTGATAAAATATTGGTTGATTTACCGATATTGTACTACTTCATTCATACAGTAAAATATTTGTAATACGGTATTTACAGATACTTTACTATCATCTAACATCACCCTACTCTCACCCTCCCCTCTCAGAACTCTCCCCTGGTGGTGCTTAACCTTACCCCCTCCTGGTGGTGCTTAACCTTACCCCCTCCTGGTGGTGCTTAACCTTGTCCTCCTTGATAAAAAAATATTTTGATGCCTTGCATGATAATCATAAGTAAGATTATTGTAACCCTAGCAGTACATAGTGGCAATCAAAACAATTTTGAGCTCTGACTGGTACTTTTTATTTGCAAACATAGCTCATCTTTAAAGGGACTCCGAGCAGTGCAGAAACTATGGAAAGATGCATATCATTTTAAAGCTCTCTTTCTCCTCTTTCCAATGATATATAAACCACCACCCTACGTCTTTTAGTTTTCGATATTTTCGCGATTGAAATTGCCGCGGCCGCGATTTCGATCGCGAAAATAGAAAAAACTAAAAGGTGTAGAGCGACGATTTAGGTGTCGCCAGAAAGAGGAGAAAGAGAGCTTTAAAATGATATCCATCAAGCCATAGTTATATTGTATTACACAGGGCGACACTTTCCCCAGTGTCAGCAGCTCCATTCTGCTGAATGCAGCTGCTGACTTTGACAAAAAGTCGCCCTGTGTAATACAATATAACTATGGCTTGATGGATATCATTTTAAAGCTCTCTTTCTCCTCTTTCTGACGACACCTAAATCGTTGCCCTACGCCTTTTAGTTTTCTCTATTTTCGCGATCGAAATCGCGGCCGCGGCAATTTCAATCGCGAAAATAGCGAAAACTAAAAGGCGTAGGGTGGCGGTTTATATATCATTGGAAAGAGGAGAAAGAGAGCTTTAAAATGATGTGCATCTTTCCATAGTTTCTGCACTGCTCGGAGTCCCTTTAAGGAGAAGTTTTCCAGAAATACTTTCTACTGTCATCAAGGTGAAATTGACCATAATTTACAGATGCACTACAGCGTTTGAAAACATGTTCTATAAATTATGATAGCTGTCACTGAGGGATAGCTAGAAAAGCCTTTTCCATAAATATGTTTGATGAGGCTGTAAAAAAAACAAAACAAAACCCTCATATCAACATTTAAGGCAAACGCGTGGGCTTTTTGTTATTTGTTTTATTGCTAGTTGTAATGGGGATGTTTTGTATTGTTCTTTATGTCAGGATTTATGCGGTTTTATTGGGGGGGGGGGGGGGGGGGGACAACAAGAGTCAGATGAGTAGCAATAGAGCAGAAGATACTAGTCATTTTTGTATGTCATGTAGTGATCCGGGACAGTGAGTCACCAAACAGCACTCTGGGACAACTGTACTGACGCTACATTTTTGCTTTTTGATAAAGATAAAGCAGTCTGTACATTGCTTTAGTACATGAGGCCCAAAGTCTGTAATTTCCTCTCAAAATGTTGTATTTGTATGGGGAAGGGGGCATTACCTTGTTTATTCTGTCTGGTTCCTTTATTTTCTGTAGCACAGTTGGATGAATACTTTTTAAAGGGAGTATTTGCTGTCCAGAGTCCAAATAATACATGAGCAGCATACAGTTTATTCCTGTTTATCTGCTTTGCCTGATCCCTGATGGGTGAGGTCTGTAATGAGAGCTATTGTTGAAGAATGCATGTACTACATGATTGATACTCCATAGTGTGCTCTCTAGTTTCTGTGCATGTTTTGCATAACATCTAGAATACTAGTGTAGGAAGTCCACATTTAGTTTTAACTTGTCTCTACTTTTTATCTGTTCTGTGTACATTTACCTAACATACTAAGTCTTGTGTACTGTTATTAAATGTATAATGAGAGACTCTCAAACACTTGTGAACCAATTATTCCTATAGTAAAGAGGAACAGAAGGGCTGATACAGGTTATCTTGTCTGACCAGCTGCCTAGTCCAAGCACCATCTAGCATGTGTACAAGGCTATAAAGCTGTGTACACATATCAGATACATGTACAGTGTTTCCCCTAAAGTAAGACATCCCCTGAGAATAAGACCTAGCAGGAATTCCTAGCATGCTTGAAATATAAGCCCTCCCCGAATATAAGCCCTACCTGGCAGCAGCCCACATGACACCAGGAAGTCACGCTCAATGCAAAGCCTGGATACAGGAGAGCAGCAGTATAATGTGAGTTCTACAGTCCTGTATATATGTCAGACAATTTGTGTTTTTGTTGAAGCCAGCCTCCTGATCTGTCCTGATAAGCATCAGCAGCACTTCACCTCTTCACCTTTCCCCAGGACACACAGCTTATCCTATCATAGCTCTGGGGAGCCTGACAGAATTATCTGCCTGCAAGAAATAGACTCTTACCCACATGATCAGCAGAATCAATTTCTTGCAAGTAAGAGCCAATATCTGCAAACCACAAGCTCCGTGCTTGCTACTTGTGTTTCAGCAGGGCATGCAGTATATACATTTTGTATAGGAAAACTACCAGTGTTTCCCCCAAAAATAAGACATCCTCTGAAAATAAGCCCTAGCACATCTTTTGGAGCAAAAATTAATATAAGACAGTGTCTTATTTTCGGGGGAAACACGGGCAGTTTGAAACGACAGATATTACCATATTGGACGACCATCGGTATTCAAAATGTATTCAAACAATGGTAAATGCTAAAGACAAGCGACCGATATTGAGTACTCTGGCCAATCCAACTGGTGAATCAGTTTTGAAGACTATTGGGCAAATATCGTGCAGTCGGCTAGGTTTGTACAAGGTCATTTAAAGTACCTTGTACCAGCGCATGTGTGCATATGTCATGTGATATGGGACTTTCGTTTCATACAAAATGGTCGTTTGGAATATCAGTGGGTGTAGACAATATCATTTAATTGAATTATTTTTTGCTGATGTTGTTTAACGTCGCTTGTTTGTGTGTGCTGACTTTTACCTAGCGTGTGTATAAACCTTATGACGGCCTTTTTTCTTGTCAGTCACAGAATACTGGCTTTATGTTTAAATATGACCGCATCTGTGAATAAATGGAAGCATTTGCGCTTGAAAACATTACAGCTATCAAATGTGTATGACTGGATTTGGCTGAGACTTTCCTAAAGTGTATAGAGACCAATAAGCTTAATAGATGCAACATTTCAGATTACAGAAAATGCTTGTACCTTTTAAAATTGTGTTACCATAAAATTGAACCATAAAGGTGTTTCAACAAGAGTTCACCTGTCTGTGAGCATTGAAGAGAAGATGTATAAAACTTTACTTTTTTTATTTACTCATAAAAATTAAGGAATGCACATGATGCAAATTTGCTGCAAACATTTAGTTGGGGAGGAGAAAAGAGGTTTCTATAATGCCCGGGCTACATTTAGGATGTGTTTCTTATAATAGGATGTCATTGTGTCTAAAAAATAATATTAAAGCAGATTGTTGTAAATATCCTTACTGGTAATATATGCCTGTCATTATTCCACAATTTACTGTTATTTCTTTCCTATCCATCTGGTTGAAAACCCGTAACCCTATCCATGACTAGTCTACCTGTTCTTTATTGCAGAGGATGGGTGTGGACACATGGTGACCAACGAAGACAGTGGAACATTGACATCGAGGAACTATCCAGGCACTTACCCGAACCACACTAAGTGTGTAATAATAGTTAAAGTGCCAGCTGGTAAAAGCCTATATCTGAAGCTGGCGGATCTGGATATTGAATCCCAAAGCTGTGACTCTGCTTACCTTAAAGTATACAAAGGTTCTTCTGATGAGGAAATTGGTAAGTTTTTGATCTTTTTAATCTTCATCAATCAAGTTTTATGGTAGCCATACACTGGTCGATTTGCCATCAGATTCGACCAACAGATAGATCCCTCTCTGATCGAATCTGATCAGAGAGGGATCGTATGGCTACCTTTACTGCAAACAGATTGTGAACCGATTTCAGCCTGAAACCGTTCACAATCTGTTGTGGTGGTGGTGGTGCTGCCGCCGCTCCCCCCCGCCTGCATGCCCGCATAATTACCTGCTCCGCCAGCGCGACTCCAGTCCCCAGGTCTCTGCTGCCTTCTCCGCTCTGGTCTCCAGGTCCGGCATGCTTTACTTCTTCCTGCCCGGCAGGAAGTTTAAACAGTAGAGCGCCCTCTACTGTTTAAACTTCCTGCCGGGCAGGAGGAACTGAAGCATGCCGGAGACCAGCGCGGACACGGAGCAGCGGTGACCGGGGGTAGTCGCGCTGGCGGAGCAGGTAATGTATTGCCGCTCTATTGCGTCGGCCGTCGGGCACTCGAACGCCGCTAGCGACGCGCTCCCTACCGGCGGGCGACCGACGGTAATTTTCCGCACGGAGCGATCGACGGGATCGGACGAAATGAATCGAAATTCGGCATGTGGCGCGAACGATTGGCAGCAGATTCGATCCCAGTGATCGAATCTGCTGTCGAAACGGCGGCAAATCGGGCCAGTGTATGGCCAGCTTTAGACTATAAATGGTCATTTTGCTAAGTTCACAAACACCCACTGCTGTGCAATTATTCTTAGTCAAACATATAATGTATGTATTATGTATGATTAGAAAAAGCAATTTCTTGGATTCTCAGATGAGCTTAAATCTTCAGCCATAGACTGAGTGATCAATCAAAAATGATCAATATTGCCCAGATAATCAAATAAAAACATGTCATATTGGAAAACTTCAATGGATTGTACAGGTACTGGCCATTTTCTTTGCAAACATTGATTGAAGTGTTGATCGCACATAACTTGTTTAGTGTATGGCCAGCTTTATTCTCCTGTATTGCTGTAAAATTGGAGTAATAAAAAGCTGTAGCCAAAGGTTAGTACTACAGCCCAATGTTTACTGACTCTGTATCCTCATTGTGAGTATTACCGGTACTTCTTTTTTTGCGTCTGTCTATACATGAAGTGGGAGGAGACATAACAATAGGAGTCACAACTCGGAGAGTCATCACTGGAACAGTTACCCTCTGTCAAGCTTTATTCCTTATTCCAGTTTCAATGACAGCTGTAAAGTTTTGAGATCCAGCTCACTTTCCTTTTTATGTGCTAGATGTCACAGCACAGGTAGTGATGTAAAATAGCTCAATAGTCTGTCCAAAGATAATTAACACACATTAGAAAGGGTTATTTGTAATCCCTTCTACGCACATTTTAAATCAAAAAATAAATAAGACTGCCTGCCATACTGTAAGCTGAAAAATAGATATCACGAATGCTTCCATCATATCCAGCTTTTCTTCCGACTGTGTGGGGGCTTCTGTCTCTTCCACATAGCTGAACTATTTTCATGTGTGTCTTTTTGCATGTGTCTTTCACTTCCCCACTTAACGCATGCTTGCTTCTCAAGGCTGGACCTACCATAATGCTACCTGAATCATGATTCAAATGGCAAAATCTAGGACAGATAGTTTGGGCCACCTGGTACCTGCCTCCTCTCCCCTCCGCCTTCCTGGCACCCTACCCTCCTCATCCATGCGTACCTGAATCCCTGTTCTCATTCGACTGGTGGAAGTTTTAGAAGGTGTTAAAATACTCATCCTAATTGCTGACCAGGGCAGCGGCACCCAAAGTAATTAGTTTGCTTAGAGGCCAATTTGGTCTTAATCTAGCTCTGAGTTGCCCAAACTGACATTATATGGTAAATGACTAAACTATAATCCGTTGGCCACGTTTCATATTCAAGGATGAAGTAAATGTGTTGTAGTTTTTTGTTTTTTGTTTTGACACAAATGCTGCTTTATGAAACAACTGTCTGTGTAGCCAATAGCCATTAATAATATATATGCTTTATTTATCAACTTGCAGTAGCATTGAACCAACACAAAGAAAAAATAAGTGTTTTGTTATATTAATCATGAATAAGCCATCTGCCATAATCCAGTACTGTTGATCCCATCGCAGCAAATGTATGTTTAAACTGAGAATTGTTTAACACAATATTCAGTTAGTTGAATGCCCCACGGGGAAAAACGAGATCCTCTTGCACTGTCTGGCTAACTGAGATTAGAGATTACGTATTATATCCCTTACAATTAATTAACCGTTAACAGGTTGCACTCCGAGCTTAAGAAGACCCAACATATGTTGTGTTGCCCTTGTGTGACCTCCATTTTCATTTCTGCATGCTTCGGTCTGTAGTTCTTTGTCAGTCTGAGCCTTCTACAACAGCTGTTGCTGTCACAAAATATTTCAGGCCAAGGTGCTGGTAAATTAATCGGCTACATTTTCATAACGAATAAGCTGAAGTAGGACAATTCTATCTGATATTTCCACAGACTTGCATGGGTTGTCCTCTTTCCTCATAAAGAGCAGAAGCAAGCTACTTGCTTCTGAATTTCTCATATTGTCTTACTTTGTGAGGCAGTGATCAATCTAATTTGTCAAAATGTCCAAGGGAGGAATTCTCTCAAAATCTGAAGCCTCGTACAAAGCTGAGAGTGGAAAACTATCCAGCAATCAGTATTAAAGAGAATCTGTATTGTTAAAATCGCACAAAAGTAAACATACCAGTGTGTTAGGGGACATCTCCTATTACCCTCTGTCACAATTTCGCCGCTCCCCGCCACATTAAAAGTAGTCAAAAACAGTTTTAAAAAGTTTGTTTATAAACAAACAAAATGGCCACCAAAACAGGAAGTAGGTTGATGTACAGTATGTCCACACATAGAAAATACATCCATACACAAGCAGGTAACAGCTTTCCTTTTGAATCTCAAAAGATCATTTGTGTGTTTACCTTCTGTCCCCTGCTTCTCTCATGCACTGAAGTGACAGGCTTTCTGCAGACAGCTCTGCCTGTGCCTGTGTTTGTAATTCCTCAGTATGTGTCAGCCAGCTACTTTCACAGCCTAGAGGAGGATTTTTATCCAGCTCTCTTCTATCACTGATAAGATAGCAGAGACGCTGCTGGCTTATGTAAACACACACACACTGGAGTGTGCATAGAGGGGCCTGGAGGGGTGTGCATAAACAGACCAGCACGGAAGAGTTGACAGCCTTCCAGACACAGGCCGACAAGTCTGACAGGGGAAAGATACATTGATTTATTACAGAGACAGTTATAGTAGAAAGTGCTGCTGTAAGGCAGAGCACATTAGAACAGCTTTAGGAACTTGTAGGATGGTAGAAAAAACGTTGTAATTTTTGGTACAGAGTCTCTTTAAAGCTTTCATTCCTTATGTAGCAATAAATACTGATTCCCAAGTTTCTCACATAATCAATTATAATCAATTATAAACAAAACTGCCCGATGACTTTAGACTGTGCCAATCATTCTGAGGAATTGTAGAGAAAATAACATATTGAATAAAATGGTCTAATTTTTACCATTTTAATTTATAAATAATAAAGTCAGTGTTTGCCCATTGTAAAGTCTTTCCTCACCCTGATTTGTAATCTGAAATTTATCACAGGTGGTGACCCTATTTAGTCCTGTAAGGTGCATCTCCGCGGTATGTTTGTTTCTGAGGATTATGAAGCCAGTGAAAATAATGCCTGGTCTTGCAGAATGCTCTGAGAGGAAAATTCTGCATAACTAAACAAGCCTAGGTTGTCTCATCACTGGGAAGGCATGGTTACATACCAATATACAGATTTATATTCGGACGTGTGAGTGTGCATATATTTGCCACCATCACTCTAACGCCTTGACTGATTACAGCGGAACTTGGTATACAGATTCCTTACTGGGAAGACATATTCTGGGGGTCTCACATCCCCCCTGCACACCTGGGCGGAACCACCAACAGCCAATCAGATGTCATCCATTCACGTTAATAGCCAATGTTCTTCCTAGGCTCTTTTAGACGGATGCTCCTCCCAGCTAGTTTTGGTGAGCACCCGGTTGTCATCGGCTCACCACCTCCTCTGCTGTAAGCAGAGGAGCGCCGGCCCTGCATTCTGTCATCTCGCCCCACCCAGCTACTTTTTCTGCCATATTTATTTCCTTTTAAATAATACCAGTTACCTGGCAGTCCTGCTGATCTATTTGCCTGCAGTAGTGTCTGAATCACACCTGAAACAAGCATGCACCTAATCTTGTCAGATCTGACAACAGTGTCAGAAACCCCTGAACTGCTGCATGCTTGTTTCAGAGGCTATGGTTAAAAGTATTAGAGGTAGAGGATCAGCAGGATAGCCAGACAACTGGTATTGTTAAAAAGGAAATAAATATGGAAGTCTCCATATCTTCTCACTTCAGGTGTCCTTTAAATTGCTGCCATTCTTATACTGCTAATGGCAGAGGCCTCAAACCTGCTGGAGTCTGCTATTGGATGAGTGGGGTTTCAATTCAGAGAAAGGGGCAGAGCCACATCCAGACAGATTTGTTTGATAAACTGCTTCCATTCTCACATTAACTGCAGCAATTCTTATACTGTTAATTGCAGGGTTCTCAAACTTGGTAAAGTTTGTCACTGTTGGACTGGGGTATTCAGGAAAATGGGTGGACCCTACAACTGTTAATCAAAATTCACCTATTGATTTTCAAGGGAAATATATTTAAATTGCTGCCATTCTTGCATTGTTATTGGCAGAAGCCTCAAACCTGCTTAAGTTTGGTTATTTGGTAACTTTTAATTCAGGGAATGCCTACAGACTTGCACAACACATCTCACAATGACATGTCCGCTCTGTGTTGAAGATTCTGCCTTGATGATGCAGGATGAATCAATAATTTTATATTTTTACCAGTATTTGAGTGTTGTAGGAATTATACAGTAACATACATTGCTGATAACCTATTTTTTATGGATTTAAATCTAAACTTTTGGCAGTAGATCATAGTCTGATTAGAGTTCTAGGGAAACTCTTTCTTCAGTCAGTGGTCTTGTGATGCGTTCATGTTTGTGCTGAAGTTATTCCTAGACAAATGATGCTTTCCTGTTTTTGCACTGGCGTGTGACGTTTGGGGATCAGAACAAAGGTATGGTCACATTTCAACTTTACAGTGCATTGTATTTGTGTACATGGCAGATATTTATAGCGGGAGTTACTGTCTGTCTTCTGTTGTCTCAGGAAGCTGGATATGTCATACACATGCTTTATTAATATCAGACAGAGAGTATAGCACAGATCTGGTTGTTACTGGTTTTTTGGTATGAAAAAAATCAGAAAATTTGAAGCGACAAACAAAACTGTTTATCATTCAATGGAGCAGACCTGCCTCAGATCAAAAGACACTGAGCTTATGAAGAAAGAATATTTAACTTGAGGTTACTGTCAATAACTGCAAGTCAGAAACTACTTGCTGAAATAACAAGCCTTCCCATTACTGCAGCGATTCACTGACCAGTAGGTATGCTCAGAAGTCTATCCGCCCATACTTCATTGTTACTCCTCACATTGGTTCTCAGTTGAGTAAAGCGAAGGCATAGCTAAGGTAAAAAAATGTCGCACGGGTGCATGCAGTGGTCTAGAAGGCAGTGGCTAGTGTAATGGTTAAGGGCTCTGCCTCTGATACAGGAGACGTGGATTAAAATCTTGGTTCTTGCTGTTCAGTAAGCCAGCACCTATTCAGTGAAGGAGACCTTGGGCAATGCTCCCTAACACTGCTACTGCCTATAAAGCGCGTCCTAGTGGCTGCAGCTCTGGCGCTTTGAGTCCCGCAGGAGAAAGGCATTCTGTCTCGGTCTACATCATTGCATTAATTGGCATTAACAGTTTTTAAAGCATATTGTCCTTGCTTCCACTACCCCACATTACCCCTTTTTAAAACCACTCATCCCTTTATACTACTGCACTCCTTATTCTGTTCCCTCTATAAAGTTTCATACACACGCCAGATGGCTCTTAGCCATGGCGACTGGTTGGGGATAACTCTCTGTGGAAAATCTCTCATGTGTACAGCCTCCCCAGTGTGTTGCCAAAGGATCTGGAGTGCTGGATCATCTCAACTGTGCACATTTTACTTTTTACTCTACTCACTCAAAGGAGCTCTGTCTTTGTCCATCCTCCCCTCCATAGCAACAGAATGCATAGCTAGCCTGTAGGCTAGTGTTAGATCTGTTCAGCACTCGGTCCTAAAATGTTGTCCAAAGAATTGACCCTCTGATAAATTCTAGCTGCCTTTCTTTGATGGTGGTCTTTTGGCTTCAGTCGATTTGGGTCCTACGCCTCAAGGTTTCATCCAGTGATATTAGAAAATATTCTAAAATGGCACATTTGATTGTTCGGCGTTTCTTCGCATTGATCAACCACACAGTTACTGCGCTGTTCAAAACCTTCTCTTGCAAGTGGTTGTTTCCTGCGCAGTCACTGCTGAATTAGTATGATCCTGTGTAATCGCCATACCAGCACCACCTGTGGTGGCCTGCCAAACACTTATGCCTGGTACATACCATGCAATTTTCCCATCAGATTTTGCAGTACTGATAACAAGTGATTCCTTTCTCGATCGGGAGCAGATCGGACATGGCTGGAAATTATTGAACATTAGGAAACTTCACATATATCTAATGGGCAAACTGTATTGTGTGTTTCCAGCCTTACCCAAAAACACTCACAGAAGCTTCTGACTGTCACCCATGTGAACCAAGCAGAAGGAAGATGATCAGCACAACAATCGTACAAGAAGCATTTTTAAGAGGAAGTCCACAATGGGGCTTCCAGCCAGTAGCAGTTTGGACATGTTTCAAAGCAGGATACAGTATGTACAGTGGCAATGCAATAGAGCCAAGCAGCCCTGACTTTGCCAGCTTGATGCTGTGGAGGTTATTTCACTATAAAATTGGGTATTTGGTATTTAAAATGCATCTTATAATTTACCGTCAATTTTAGGGCTCTTTTACACTACATCCGATTCTGATTTGTATGAGATTTTGCATGCAATTCTGATTTTTGATGCGATGAAAAAAATCCTGCTTGCTGTGTTTTTTTCTGCATTTCCTTCCTGTGTTGATAATCAAAAATCTGAATTGGGATTTACGGTGTAAAAGATGCCTCAGTCATGTTATCTATGAAGCAAGACTTGGAACAGTAGTCAGCTTTTTTGTCAGTCAAATGGATGGAAATGTCTCAATGTCTCAGCGAATCACTTTTTCGATTGGGTAGAATCAGTTATTTGTATAATCACACATCCGTGTGGCTACTGTCAATACTAATCATTTTGACACAGTTTTCATCGAATGCGCCTTCTGATCATGTATTTTTCATTATATGCTCATATACATGACTAGTTTGCTTTAAACTGGACCAGATGATTATGATTTTTTTTTTTTATAATTGAACTGCATAATTGTGTGTCAATAGATAAAGTATTGGTAATTTCTGCTAGGAATGTAAATTAATGATTTATGATTTAATGATTTCTACTGTGAGAAGAAGAATCAAGACTATGTATGCATTTATTAAAAATGGGTCTTTTGCACATTGGTTATAGGGAGTTGTGAATGTTTCACAGCCTGAGGGAAGGTTGGTGGCGGGTTTTTTGGTTCAGGGGAGAATTCATAGCTGGCATTTTATATTCAGAGGTAGAAGTCACGTGGAATACTGTGGTGCACAAAAGCATACTATGTACTTTTATTCTGCCCACATAGATTTGGTTAGTTTTATAACTTTTTGCGCTGTTTCTGTTAACCAGAGGTGGCCAAAGGCCTAACTTCCTTTTTTGTGGTATTCTGAAGCCTTCTAGCATATACCGTAGTTATTACCTCCTTGTACATTTGCTGGCTTTGTATATAAATAGCTTAATAAGAGTCCTACAGAATGTAACCGATTTAACTAAACCGCTGTTAAATAAATTAACATTTTGTTACTATTAACAAATAAGGTAATTATCCTATTAGGGCTTTGAATCCGAAAAAAAGACCAACGTGTTTACATTGACAAATCTCTACTTCCTGACATTTTTGTTTTTACTGCGAATGCTTGCTTGTTTTGAGTATGTTTAACTAATGTAACGTGTATCATAATATTCATTTTGAAAATGTGTTTGAGGAGTGAAGGGACCTACTGCATGAAGCCTTGTGTTGTAGTAAATCAGTAATTGACTGATGGAACAAAGCTGTGACTGGGCCCACCACTGTCTGCTTCTGTCCCCTTCTGTCCCCATGCTGCTCCAGCTCATGAACTCTGATGAAGGCTACTGATTGCATTTTCCTTCTTTTGACTGAAAGGTCCATAACTCATGGACTGAAATCAGCAGCAAGTAAATTATTAAAGATTTGTCTGGTGAGTGAAATGAAAGATAAAGGCAGCATTACCCTTCATGGATGACAAATCTTTGCCTCTGACAGCAAATGATCTGTCCACCCCCCCATCTGTATCTCTGGGTCTCTTATCTGTCACAGACTGTGTGTGCTCTAATCCACACTGCCTGTCTGTGGCTCACTGTGACACACACTGCTGAGATGCTGAGACTTCTATTACTTTCCTCTGATAGAATGCTGATGTACAGCTCCTCCACAGGGACCTCCGCTGGCCATCCTGTGTTTATATGTATCATTTGTCTTATGTGATACACACAGCTTGTTAGTTCTCGTGTAAAGCGCATGGCCTTTCACCTGTCCACTTTATTTTTATACCTTGTCAGTAATAATTACAGAAGAAATCCATAAGGAAATAAATCACTGCTTGTTCTATGTTGTCTTTATAATGTAGCATCGAAAACAAAAGACCATCTTTTTTTATTAAAATAAAAAACAAGTGTCAGCGCCAAGGCAGAAGGCGACCGCAGCCGAGAAGGACAATGTCCAAAAGTCCACACAAGCAATGAATATATAAAGTCAGCGCAGGTCTATAGTAATACAGCTTTCATCATTTTTTGGTATACAGGATCTTCGAACAAAAGGGTAAAGAAGCAAGGCTTACCAGATTCCAACAACCCACATTATAAGGTTGTAAACGAGTTTGATAGGTGGTCCGCAGAACTTTCAAATGGTGTCGTTTCACCAGCGATGTTGCACACTACAGATTCCTCCGGAATATAGTAGATATCCTGAGATCGCAGAGACTCACCAAAGGGGAGTCCAGTAGGATAGTGACATGAAAGAGATGTACGGCACATCTAAGTGTAAACCGTCTTTATTACATAACAAGTAAAACAATTAAAAACAAGGCTAAAGGAAAACTCACATGCGGGGCCCGTGCACTGGGAACCCCGAAAAAGTAGCGCGCATAAAATGGTCAATAGAAGACCTCAAATAAAATGGTGCCGCCTGTCGCCTTCCCTTTTTTGGGAAGGCGACAGGCAGCACCATTTTATTTGAGGTCTTCTATTGACCATTTTATGCGCGCTACTTTTTCGGGGTTCCCAGTGCACGGGCCCCGTATGTGAGTTTTCCTTTAGCCTTGTTTTTATTTGTTTTACTTGTTATGTAATAAAGACGGTTTACACTTAGATGTGCCGTACATCTCTTTCATGTCACTATCCTACTGGACTCCCCTTTGGTGAGTCTCTGCGATCTCAGGATATCTACTATATTCCGGAGGAATCTGTAGTGTGCAACATCGCTGGTGAAACGACACCATTTGAAAGTTCTGCGGACCACCTATCAAACTCGTTTACAACCTTATAATGTGGGTTGTTGGAATCTGGTAAGCCTTGCTTCTTTACCCTTTTGTTCGAAGATCCTGTATACCAAAAAATGATGAAAGCTGTATTACTATAGACCTGCGCTGACTTTATATATTCATCTTTTTTTATTGCCATTTTTAAAATCAATTATTTTAAGTGTTTCTATTTTTATTTTGTGGCCTTTATTTCTTCTTTTACCTAGTCATTACAGCTTTGGGTCATAGGTTTTATCCATTTCCATTCTTAGTGTGGTTTATGAGAATTATGATGCCTCTAGTTTTGTGTGCTGTAATGTTGCGATGTGAATTATGTGAACAAACCAATGTTATTTGAAGAATGCAATAGTGAAAGGTCTTAGGAAGCTGTTGTGACTGCACCTAAAGCCGCCTATTCTTGTCTTATGTTTTTTGAATACACAGCAATTTCCTGATTTTCTACGTGAAAGACTTTCAAAATGTCATCTGATCTTTATCTAATACACAGTGATAAATGAAGTCTTTAACATACGTCAAGCTTTACTTACTGTACTGTGTTTCATTTGGAAAGATGGTTTAAACAGTCAAGACTATTGATTGAGTAGCTTTAAGAACCTGTTCTTTATTAATACTTAAAAATCACATGCACTATTCTTTTGTAAACGTGATTTCTGCTGCCTAGTTTTTTGCCTACATGTCCAGTGCAGTCTTGCTTGTGATGTCTGCATTGGGCACAGCAGCTTAGCAAAAATGTGTGCTTTCTCTGTCTAGCGCAGGGTTGTCAAACTCAAATACAAAGTGGGCAGAAATTGTTCACTGGGAACTAGTCTCGGCCCAACCACAATGTCTACTGACCACCTTACTCCCTTATAATGTTCCCTGGTGTCTATTGGCCCCCTCCAACCCCTATACAGTTCACTGGTTTCTAGAGGCCCCCACCCTCCCCTATACAATTCACTAGTGTTTAGTGCTTTCCCCCTACCTCAACCTTATGGTTTACCGGATGTTCTAGGGCTTCACCTCCAATATAGCTTCCCTGGTGGTCTAGAGTGGGCCATACTTAATGCACAGTGGGGAAAGCACCTTTGGGCCAAATCTAATGGCTTTGAGGGCCAGATTTGGCCCGCGGGCTGTAGTCTAACGTGTATGGCTATAGCTGCTCCATGATCGTGTTTTATCTGAAGTAATTCTTGGTGTGGGGGAGGGCATTCTAGAAGACCCCAAGGGTCCCAGAGTCTCCAAATGTTGGCACAATGTATAAATAGTTTTTTCTTAGTGGGCTTCCAGAGTTCCCTACTTTTGGCGGGTGCTTCAGCGAGAGTGTAAAACTTCCCCTAAATTAATTAAATTTAAGCCTCCATATTCTCACAATCATGCTTCCCACAGACCTTATATTTTCAGGGAAGGGAGAGGTTGCTCCCACACTGAATTTTACACCACCAGCTCCTATGGTTCACGAGATAAGGTCTACGAATGTATGTTGAGAACCAGCTGGTTAGGTAGACTGAAATGAAAAAGAAACCACCATGGGTTCTATTGGAGGCATAGTTGTGGAGATGTTCTGGCTTAAATATGAGTTCTCAGAGCATCTTTACACTCTGGGGTCCCTTGGGGACTCCTGGAATACCCTTCTCCCAAACTGAGAAATTTCACTGTAGTAGCAGTATGGTGAAGGATCCTTGTTATAGCGTAGCCAATTTGTCCTCCTTCAATGTGTATGTCCAGAAATCTGAGTGTCAATATGTAAGCTTCTCTGGGTTTGGGGCATGCACATTGAAAAGGCACAACAAAAATCACATTGCTCATGCCAGAAACAACTGATCATCTGCTGTTTTTTTGGATCACACCGTGCGTCTGTGTGTGACATCATTCATCTTATGGCGCATTCTTCTAAATACAAGCAGAGAAGAATATGGCCAGCACAGTCTGAAACTGCATCAGCTTTAAAAAAAATAACCCAACTGTAGGAAATCTGCCTGTAAAGTAACCCTTTATGAGGTCTGTAAGTACCAAAATAAACTGTTTACTATTTTTTTATGAAGACAGCAATATAGGTTTTCATTCTGGAATGTGTGCTAACATCTACTACCTAGTGGTATGTGCTGTACAGTACAGACCAAAAGTTTGGACACACCTTCTCATTCAAAGAGTTTTCTTTATTTTCATGACTATGAACATTGTAGATTCACACTGAAGGCATCCAAACTATGAATTAACATATGTGGAAGTATAGTACATAACCAAAAAGTGTGAAACAACTGAAAATGTCATATTCTAGGTTCTTCAAAGTACTCACCTTTTGCTTTGATTACTGCTTTGCACACTCTTGGCATTCTCTTGATGAGCTTCAAGAGGTAGTCACCTGAAATGGTTTTCACTTCACAGGTGTGCCCTGTCAGGTTTAATAAGTGGGATTTCTTGCCTTATAAATGGGGTTGGGACCATCAGTTGCGTTGTGGAGAAGTCAGGTGGATACACAGCTGATAGCCCTACTGAATAGACTGTTAGAATTTGTATTATGGCAAGAAAAAAGCAGCTAAGTAAAGAAAAACGAGTGGCCATCATTACTTTAAGAAATTAAAATCAGTCAGTCCGAAAAATTGGGAAAACTTTGAAAGGTTCCCCAAGTGCAGTCTCAAAAACCATCAAACGCTACAAAGAAACTGGCTCACATGCGGACTGCCCCAGGAGAAGGAAGACCAAGAGTCCCCTCTGCTGCGGGAGGATAAGTTCATCCGAGTCTCCAACCTCAGAAATCGCAGGTTAGCAGCAGCTCAGATTAGAGACCAGGTCAATGCCACACAGAGTTCTAGCAGCAGACACATCTCTAGAACAACTGGTAAGAGGAGACTGTGTGAATCAGGCCTTATGGTAAAATATCTGCTAGGAAACCACTGCTAAGGACAGGCAACAAGCAAAAGAGACTTGTTTGGGCTAAAACACAAGGCATGGACATTAGAGCAGTGGAAATCTGTGCTTTGGTCTGATGAGTCCAAATTTGAGATTTTTGGTTCCAACCACCGTGTCTTTGTGCGATGCAGAAAAGGTGAATGGATGGTCTCTGCATGCCTGGTTCCCACCGTGAAGCATGGAGGATGAGGTGTGATGGTGTGGGGGTGCTTTGCTGGTGAAACTGTTGGGGATTTATTCAAAATTGAAGGCATACTGGAACCAGCATGGCTACCACAGCATCTTGCAGCGGTATGCTATTCCATCCGGTTTGCGTTTAGTTGGACCATCATTTATTTTTCAACAGGACAATGACCCCAAACACACCTCCAGGCTGTGTAAGAGCTATTTGACCAGTAAGGAGAGTGATGGGGTGCTGCGCCAGATGGCCTGGCCTCCACAGTCACCAGACCTGAACCCAATCGAGATGGTTTGGGGTGAGCTGGACCGCAGAGTAAAGGCAAAAGGGCTAACAAGTGCTAAGCATCTCTGGGAACTCCTTCAAGACTGTTAGAAGACCATTTCAGGTGACTACCTTTTAAAGCTCATCAAGAGAATGCCAAGCAGTAATCAAAACAGGTGGCCACTTTGAAGAACCTAGAAAAGACATATTTTCAGTTGTTTTACACTGTTTGGTTATGTACTATACTTCCACGTGTGTTAATTCATAGTTTGGATGCCTTCAGTGCGAATCTACAATGTTCATAGTCATGAAAATAAAGAAAACTCTTTGAATGAGAAGGTGTGTCCAAACTTTTGGTCTGTATTGTATATGTGCCCACATACCCTCCCTCAACGTTGAGAATGTGTACAGATAACGTCCTCTCCCGCTAGGCCCCTTAAAGTGTACCAGAGGTGACGTGAGATAAATGTGTGTATGTACAGTGCAAAACATATTCATAACTAGGCTCTTTTACTTGTTTTATTTTCTTGCCTGAAAGAGTTAATTTTTAAGCGTAGAAGTGACAGATTCTGTCTTGTCAATAGCTGGTTGGGAATATAGTAAACCTCACCGATATGGAAATTACAGCCATAAAAGTTTTCCTGGAGGAGAGTAAAAAAAAGGTCAATAGTACATGTATTTTCATTTAGGTACAACTTTATAGGCTGCCACTGGGAAGAGACAAAACGTTAAATCTACTTCTTTGTACATGTTAAAATATAAAATAAAACCAAGGCCTATCTAAAAAAAAAAAAGGTCATTTTTAGAAGTAGGAGGATAAATACAATTGTTTATATCAGTTTATTTTCACCTCTGGTTCACTTTAAGATTTTGCCTAGGCAACAACTTTTTGTATTCTATTGAAGCATATGTATCATATTTATTAAGATATGAATGCAATTTGAACATGCTGACTTGGAATGCAATGTTTTAAGGCATTTCCTAGGATATTTTTTTCTTCAAGCAATTGTTCTGCCTGTTGCTAATTGTATGGCGAAAGGCGGTTAACAACAAAGTACTATGTACTTGGGATTCTATCTCTTGTTAACATAATTGAGAGAGTGAGATGCTTTGATACACTTCATGCGTAGCTTCACCATTCTGCTGTAGACAGCATGGTTGCTTTATATGTACATAAAGATGTCAGTATTTTCACAATCCTTTGTACTCTGTATCTTTTTTTTCTCTTTGTTTTGACCACTTACTTTAAATAATACACATGAAAAGACCCGTTTCCTGTGTTTGTATGTCACGCTGCAGTTTACTTCCACATTCTGTAAATATCTCAATGGAAAGCTATTTTACATTGTTTGCAATGTGTCCATGGTGCATTGAATCAATAGCACCATAAAGGCCTGGAAGACTGTAGATTTTCATATAGGCAAAGAAGCTTTATTTCTACACATGGCATGGGGATTAGCATGTTGGATGACAATTTCATCAGCGCAGTCCCACTCTCAAGATTTATGTCCATAATTTGCATCTTGGATTCTTGTAAAAATATCCATGCACATGATAAATTGTTTTGATTTCCCCCCCCCCCCCCCCCCCACCTTACATTTAAGAAATGTGTAGCGTAGACAAGACATTGTCTGACACTTTACAGGGACCAGAGCACTGTTTTTTTTTTTTTTTTTTTTATTCTTTCATTCTAAAAAATGGAGGTTAGGAATGGTTGTGTGCCATTGTGGAGCATAATTACTTGCCTACAGGGTGCTGGTCCTCTGGCCTCTGGCCCATACGACATGAGCCATCTTCTCAAGCCGACCACTGCTTCTACCAACATTTGCAACTACCAGTGGGCGACATGCGCACACAACTCGATGCATGCTGCGAGATGCATGCTGCATTTACTAGCTTCCTCAGATTAAAGGAAATGTAAGGTTTTTTATTTTATATATTTCTTGTAATTATAATTTTTGTTTTAGTTTTTTTCAATTAAGAAAATAGCAAATATCACAAATGAAAATGTTGACATTCAGTGGGAACTCCAGCTGGTCCAGCAGGGGAGAAAAAAAAATCAGATTTACTTAGAGCCTCTTTTTATTGTGCGTATAAAGCTAAAGCCCCGTCTACACTGTAAGATGTTGCAGCGATCCGGCGTCTCGATTAGCTGCCAGATCGCATCTTCCGCGTGCCCCGCATTCGATTCCCCGCTCGTGCCAGCTCGTCTCCACCGGCGCCGCTTACCTTCCGCTCGATTCCCTGCCATTGTTCCCTTCGCGGGGAGCAAGCAGGGAATCGGCGGTGCGGAGATCCATCCTGTCGGATCTTATCAATCGAGCCGCATCAGCGGCTCGATTGATAAGGAGCATCGCGGCCACATCTACTCGTGTAGATGCGGCTTTAAAGCCGCATCTACACGAGTAGATGCGCCCGCGATGCTCCTTATCAATCGAGTCGCTGATGCGGCTCGATTGATAAGATCCAACAGGACGGATCTCAGCACCGCCGATTCCCTGCTCGCTCCCCGCGAGGGGACAATGGCAGGGAATTGAGAGGAAGGTAACGGCGCCGGCGGAGACGAGGCGGGCACGAGCGGGGAATCGAATGCAGGGCACGCGCGGCGAGCGGGCACGAGCGGAGAATCGAATGCAGCGCATGCACGGCGAGCGGGGACGCGGCGGTCACGCGGAAGAGGCGATCCGGCGGCTAATCGAGCCGCCGGATCGCTGCAACATCTTATAGTGTAGACGGGGCTTTAAAGTCTAGTTTACTGCTACAGTAAAGCCTGCCATACACTGCTTAAATGTTTAATAGGTCAGGTACACAACTGATACCAGCAGTGGCCTAGCTAGAGATTATGGGGCCCCATAGCAAAACTTTCATAGGGCCCTGACCTGCCCCTACCCTATGGATATGAGTTAATTGGGCAATTGAAATTCCCATTCGATCTACACTGCATACAGTCTATGGGCACCTAGACATATTCATAGGGTGAAGGATTAAAAAAAATTAATGGTGAATACATAAAGTACCACCTGGGCCCCCCTCTGCTCCAGGGCCCCATAGTGGCTGCCATGGCTATTGATATGTCTTTGGATACCAGCAATACGATCATGCAGCACTCCTATTTGATTGGGTTTGAGGAGAATCTGATTGAAAATTAATTTGAATGTCTTTGTACCCCTCCGCTCCCTCCCTTCCTACATGGCTGCTCAAACCTTAATAGGTCTTTTTGTATCAAACAATAAAATGATCAATACCCAGCCCTCATTTTTTGAAAATATACGCTTATTTTTTTCTATTTTTCATTTTTTAAGTGGCTTAGTTCACATTAGTCTATTCATCACCTGTCAGGTGTGTGCGGTTTATGGGCAGGAAGAAACCATGGTGGGGTAGTAATAATGCCCTTCACATCACTGTACCCTCTAGACAAGTTACAATATTAACATGCAGGGATTTTAAATGCATGGTTATTAAAGAGACACTGAAGCGAAAAAAAATATGATATAATGAATTGGTTGTGTACTATGAATAATTACTAGAAGATTAGCAGCAAAGAAAATATTCTCATATTTTTATTTTCAGGTATATAGTGTTTTTTCTAACATTGCATCACTCTATAATATGTGCAGATTACACAACACTCAGCATTCAAAATGAGTCTTTCAGAGCAGTCTGTGAAGTAATGAACTCTCCTCTAGCAGAGGAAAAGTAAACAGTTCAATTACAGTTGAGATAATAAAAGTCAGATAACAGCCCTCTCCACGACTAAAGGTGGCCATACACTGGCCCGATTCGCGGCCGTTTCGACAGCCGATTCGATCCTGGGATCGAATCTGCTGCCAATCGTTTGCGCTAAACGTACCCGCCGATCCGATTTCCTCCCGAAATCGGATCGCGCCGTGCGGGAAATTACCCTCGATCGCCCGCGGGTAGGGTGCGCGTCGCTAGCGGCGGCCGATCCGATCAGGTATACATTACCTGACGCTGGCTCCCGGGCGTCTTCTCCGCGCTGCACCGCTCTGTTCCGGCTCCATCCCGGCGCTTCCTGTGTCACTGCAGTGACCAGAAAGTTCAAATAGAGGGCGCTCTATTTGAACTTCCTGGTCACGGAGTGACACAGGAAGCGCCGGGATGGATCGGAACAGAGCGGTGCGGTGCAGCGTGGAGAAGACGCCCGGGAGCCAGCTTCAGGTAATGTATACGGGGGGGGGGCGCACAGGCGGCAGGAGCAGCTCAACAGATTGTGATCGGTTTCAGGCTGAAATCGATTCACAATCTGTTTGCAGTAAAGGCAGCCATACGATCCCTCTCTGATCAGATTCGATCAGATAGGGATCTGTCAGCTGGTCGATCTAATGGCAAATCGACCAGTGTATGGCTACCTTAAGTTAGTCGGAGAGCTTAATAGCTTTTTTGCATAGAGATAACAACTGGAGTTTCTCAACTCTTCCTGTACTGGAAACAATTAGACTGATGTATCTGATCTTAATGTTTTTTTTCTTAGCTGTACTACACATACAAATCATAATATCATCATTTTTTTTTTCGCTTCAGTGTCTCTTTAACCTCCCAGCAACTGCCAGCCACAGCTCTCCATGTGGATACCCAAAACAATTGTTGGCATGTACAGTAACTGGGTAAATGGTAGGGGAATGTTTGCATGGTGGCTGAGGGTGGTCGCCTTGTTTTTCAACCACCATTTGATCTAAGCTTAAAGGCAGGCTTTCTTTTACTCATCTTACCAGGTGGAGGAGCAAATGTAGCTCCAAAAATAAAATCTATATTCAATTTAAAAGTATAATAATTCTAACTGTGAATGTGTGCTTAAAAAGTTTTTTTGTGTTTAACACAGTGAATTTAACAAATATGCAAAAAAAACCAAATCTAAATCAGTTTTCCTTTATCTGAAGAAGGGAGAGTAACCCTCACAGTGATCGAATCTGCAGGGAATCGACTGGGAAAATCTACGAGGGTCATCCGGAATGTAGGAAACGGTGTATTTATTTTATTTTAGGCATACTGTATCTTCTGATTATTTCTCCACAGTGTTCTCCCCAGAATTTTTTTCCAGCCGGGTGGCACGAACAAGTAGTCGGATGGGGTGAGATGATAGTGTAGGGCCGGTGTTTCTCTGCACAACTCTGGTTACAGCAGAGGAGGAAGTAAGCCGATGACAGCCGGGTGCTCACCAAAACTTGCCGGGTGGAGTACCCGGCTAAAAGAGCCTGGGGAGAACACTGCTCCACAAAATCACCTCCTTTATTTAAGCATTTATCATACATTTTTAACAAGTTTTCAAACCCTTTGTTGTAGAGGCATCACACTCGAATAACAAGCCATGGTTCAACAGCAAGCTGCGCCTCCTCCGGAAAGCCAAGGAGGTGACGCACAAGCACGGCACCCCTGACGAGTTCAGAAATGCAAAGAACGCCCTAAATCGTGAACTGCGTGCTGCAAAGAGGGCCTACTCTGACAAGCTGGGTCACTACCTCCAGTCAAACAACCCACGCGAGGTGTGGAAAGGCCTCAGAGCAGCTACGAACTTCAAACCACCCCCCCAGCATGCGACCCCCAGCACCTCACTAGCCGAGGAACTAAATAAGTTTTACGGTCGGTTTGAAAAAAGTCCCAAGCAGCTGGCTAACCCTGCACCCCTCGACAATGCTCTCACCGAAGGTCCAGGTCGACCCAGTGCCAGTAGTGGTCCAGGACGAAGATGTTCTCCACCTCCGCAGACTCAATGCCAGGAAAGCTGCCGGCCCAGACGGCATATCACCAACTTGCCTGAGAACTTGCGCAGACCAGCTGGCCCCCACTCTGACCTCCCTCTTTTAACAGGTCCCTGGTGGAAGGCAGTGTCCCCTCCTGTCTTAAGAGGTCCACAATCATTCCAGTCCCAAAAAAGCCAGGCAACACAGAATACAACAACTTCAGACCAGTGGCCCTCACCCCCATAGTCATGAAGATCCTTGAACGTCTGGTTCTTGCCCACCTGAAACGCCTTGCCAGCCCCCTCCTTGATCCACATCAGTTTGCATACAGGGCCAATAGGTCCGTGGATGACGCCATCAACATCAGTCTGGCGTACATCACGGAACACCTCGAAAGACCAAACTCCTACGTTAGGATCCTGTTTTTGGACTTCAGCTCTGCATTCAATACAATCTGCCCAAACATACTGATCGACAACCTGGCACATCTTGGAGTTGACTCCACACTCTGTGCGTGGGTAAAAGATTTCCTCTCTAATAGGACGCAACAGGTGAAGCTTGGTAACTGCTTCTCCAGTGTGAGCACTACCAACACAGGGGCTCCACAGGGGTGTGTTCTGTCCCCTCTACTGTTCTCATTGTACACCAACAACTGTACCTCCTCCGCTGACTCCGTAAAGGTCATTAAATTTGTGGACGATACCACTATCATCGGGCTCATCGGAGAGGCAGGTGAACATGATTATCGCAGCGAGATAGAGAGAATCTGCAGATGGTGCGAGGTCAACATGCTCGTCCTAAATGCAGCCAAAACAGTGGAACTGATATTGGACTTTACGAGACACTCCCCCACACAACAACCAATCTCTATCAACGAGATTGAGGTGTCCAGGGTTTCCAGCGTTAGGTTCCTGGGAACTACCCTAACGAGCGACCTAAGGTGGGCGCAGAATACCACCAAAATCCAGAAGAAAGCTCAGCAGAGACTATTCTGCCTGCGCCAATTGAAAAAATTTGGTATGCCTCGGGAGCTGCTGTCCAGCTTCTACACTGCCACTATTGAAGCTACCCTCTGCTCCGCCATTATTGTGTGGTATGCAACAGCAACAGCCAGTGATAAGTATAAGCTCCAAAGAGTTATCAGCTCAGCGAAAAGGACCATCGGCTCTCCTCTGCCACCTCTAGATCTCCTCTACACCACCAGAATGAAAACAAGGGCTAAAGGAATCTCCCAGGACCCGACTCACCCAGGCTGCCGCTTCTTTGAGCTCCTTCCATCGGGCCGTCGCTACAGGACAATCTGCCCGAGGACTAACAGGCGTAGGGACACCTTTTTTCCCCAAGCAGCCCTCCTGCTGAATTCTGGCCTCTCGGCGGTACACTAGCCGCATTTCAGGACATATTAGCCTGCACTCCGTGGTAGAACTCTACTCAAGGTGTGGTACGAAGTTACTTATCCCTGAGCGGCACAATATCCAAACCGGAGGGTCTCCTTAAAAGAGCAAAACACATATTGTACTGCATAATCGGCCGACTAAAACTGTGTGTTACTGCATGTCTTGCTTATCTTGCTTGTAGTATATGTTATTGTCTTATTGTTTATGCCTGTCTTGCTGTACTAATGCCAATCTCTGTCCTTGCTATTGTTGCCACTGTCACGTGAACCACAACCAATTCCGGGTACGACCTCGGTCGCACTTGGCGAAATAAAGGTTCTGATTCTGACTCCTCATCTAGGGGTTGGATGAAATGAGGTGGGGAGACTTCATGTTAAAGTAGATCCATGATAAACTTTTACTCATTGCATAATTGTGCCCCTTACAAAAATAAGGTTGCAAAAGTATTCGGCCCCCTTGAAGTTTTCCACATTTTGTCATATTACTGCCACAAACATGAATCAATTTTATTGGAATTCCACATGAAAGACGAACACAAAGTGGTGTACACATGAGAAGTGGAACGAAAATCATACATGATTCCAAACATTTTTTTTACAAATAACTGCAAAGTGGTGTGTGCATTATTATTCGGCCCCCTTTGATCTGAGTGTAGTCAATTGCCTATATACATTGCCTGATGAGTGCTAATGACTAAATGGAGTGCACCTGTGTGTAATCTAATGTCAGTACAAATACAGCTGCTCTGTGAGGGCCTCAGAGGTTGTCTAAGAGAATATTGGGAGCAAGAACACCGTGAAGTCCAAAGCACACACAAGACAGGTCAGGGATCAAGTTATTGAGAAATTTAAAGCAGGCTTAGACTACAAAAAGATTTCCAAAGCCTTGAACATCCCAAGGAGCACTATTCAAGCGATCATTCAGAAATGGAAGGAGTATGGCACAACTGTAAACCTACCAAGACAAGGCCATCCGCCTAAACTCACAGGCCGAACAAGGAGAGCGCTGATCAGAAATGCAGTCAAGAGGCCCATAGTGACTCTGTACGAGCTGCAGATATCTACAGCTCAGGTGGGAGACTCTGTCCATAGGACAACTATTAGTCATGCACTGTACAAAGTTGGCCTTTATGGAAGAGTGGCAAGAAGAAAGGCATTGTTAACAGAAAGCATAAGAAGTCCCGTTTGCAGTTTGCCACAAGCCATGTGGGGGACACAGCAACCATGTGGAAGAAGGTGCTCTGGTCTGATGAGACCAAAATGGAACTTTTTGGCCAAAATGCAAAACGCTATGTGTGGTGGAAAACTAACACTGCGCATCACTCTGAACACACCATCCCCATTGTCAAATATGGTGGTGGCAGCATCATGCTCGGGGGGGTGCATCTCTTCAGCAGGGACAGGGAAGCTGGTCAGAGTTGATGGGAAGATAGATGGGAGCCAAATACTGGGCAAACTTGGAAGAAAACCTCTTGGAGACTGCAAAATACTTGAGACTGGGGTGGAGGTTCACCTTCCAGCAGGACAATGACCCTAAACATAAAGCCAGGGCAGCAATGGAATGGTTTAAAACAAAACATATCTATGTGTTAGAATGGCCCAGTCAAAGTCCAGATCTAAATCCAATCGAGAATCTGTGGCAAGATCTGAAAACTGCTGTTCACAAACGCTATCTATCTAATCTGACTGAGCTGGAGCTGTTTTGCAAAGAAGAATGGGCAAGGATTTCAGTCTCTAGATGTGCAAAGCTGGTAGAGACATACCCTAAAAGACTGGCAGCTGTAATTGCAGCAAAAGGTGGTTCTACAAATTGACTCAGTGGGCCGAATATTTACGCACACCCCACTTTGCAGTTATTTATTTGTAAAAAAATGTTTGGAATGCTGTATGATTTTTGATCCACTTCTCGCATGTACACCACTTTGTATTGGTCTTTCACGTGGAATTCCAATAAAATTGATGCATGTTTGTGACCGTAATGTGACAAAATGTGGAAAACTTGCAACCCACTGTAGTTTAAAGGGCATTCCTCCAGCCAAATACTTTTTTTGTTTTATTTGTTTTAATACCCTAATTCCCTGTAAACTAAACAAGCCTCACCTACAGCTCCTCCAGCACCTAAACATTCTGAGTCCCATGTAGCAAGTGCTCATGGAAGCTCACTCTGGGGAGGAGGAGGTTTTTCCCGAAGGAGCAGGCATTGCCAGCCAGAGGCAAAAGGGCGGAGAGTGGAGTGGAGTTTTCACAGGCTGAGGGGTGGAGATGCAGAGCAGCATGCCTGTATGTAATGATTACAAGCAGAATATGGCTGCTCTCATTGTATCAAAGGAAGAAATAATCATATACTGTGGAAGCTGTTTGCAGCTAAATTTGCTGTGTAAACTATCTAAACTTTAGAAAAGAGATATCAACAAGTTACTTGTTATAGTTAGTCATCTCAGATCCACTTTAACACTGCTGAACAAAGAGTTGCCTGTGTTCTGCATTCATGTGACAAACCTTGCTGGGAGAGAAGAGGTTAACTTGACACATGCAAGTTAAATTACACAGAAAGAATAAAAGCAAATGGTTACTTTCTGGATGACCCTCGTATAAAGTGTATGTGGCACCTTTATGGTATTCCGCCTCTTTTGTGGACCAACATGGCTACAGTGATCTTACTGAGGATTTATAATGAAAACCGTTTCTTGTGATATACTATTGGATTTCAGCCTGAGTATGCTGAAAGCAACATAGTCCTAGGTCTGTGACTGGTTTACACTTCAAAACAAGCCCTGCCGTGTGTGCTTCCTCTCTGACTACATCATGTGGGTGATGATGGGATTATGGGGAGGAATCTGGATGGATTTCTTTACAGTAAAATAGCACTGTCATTTTAGTACATATTAGAACCACAACAGCCTGCCAGACAGCTCATTTTATTGCAAAAACTACAGCACACCACTGCTAATTTGAGAAAAATGGACACTAAAGCTCTAGATTCCCAGAGTTCATCTGTGAGTCGGTGTGTGAATGGGCAAATAAAATGTAATTTGAAATCCCTGCAGGATCTACCAGTTACTTGCTTCCAGGCAGCACCTGTGTATTTCATTGTAAGAAGTGACACTAATGACGGTGTCATGCAGTCATTTATTGTGTCACTCGCTGAGCAGCAAGTAGGGTTCCTCTTTGTCTGGGAAGTGAAGCTGACACTTTCACAGAGTAATTTGCACCTCTCCTCAGACATCTACAAGCAGCCTTGTTTGGCAGGACATGTGGACATTTGCTAAACATCAGTCCTTCTGTTTGTTAAAAGCAACACAAAGACTCCTTTAAAGCAGTGTTGGGACATGGACAAAATGAAATCCATATTCTTGTTTCCTTCTATGAGCTGGTGGCATTGAGCTTTCCCTATTACATCTCCTTTGAGAAGATGCATTAACAAATTCACGGCTCTCCATTGGAAGTGTATGCTATGGGAGATTAATATTCTCTGATTTTATTTGCTTAAATGTTGGAAATGTCACCTTTTTTAATTGAATTGCTCTGCAGACCGTCAGTCCTCTGTAGAAATAAAAGGTTTGCAGCGAGTACAGGACTTTTAGCCGTTAAAGATCTAACCCGTCTTGAAAACAGGGAGGAGTAGTTAAAAATAGCGTGTGTATATGTGTGTGTATGTATGTGTGTATGTATGTGTGTATATATATATATATATATGTGTGTGTGTGTATATATGTATGTGTATGTATATGTATATGTATATGTATATATATATATATATATATATATATATATATATATATAATGTATATTTCTTAAAACATAACCTCAAATGAGTTGAACATAAAGATATATAGATAAAGTAGCTGGGTTTGAAAAGCAAAGTACTTGTTGCACACATTTACACATTTTAGTTTTCAGTATTAGTTGGTTGGGAGGCCTGACTTCAGCTGATACAGCAGCTGAACCATTCGGTTGTCCATTTGTGTAAAGGATAGCAGGTCACACTCCGAGGGGAAGGGCATATTATGGCCTGAGAGGTGGTGAACTAAAGATGAGCTATATGTATACAGAGTGTGTGTGTGTGTGTATGTATGTATGTATGTATGTATGTATATGTGTGTGTGTTTGTTTTCCCCCAGTTGATTAATTTAAAATGTGTTTTGTGATATTCATAACTGCAATGTACACAGCTGCAAAGAGCAGGCGTTCCTGCTAATCACGGACCTGATAACAGCTTAAAATGGGCCTGAGCTAGAGCTGCAACAATATCTGCCAAACCCCTTGTCTGAAAGTGCCCAAATACAATTACATTCCCACAATGATTAACCCTTTCTAAACCTCTATCCCTAACCCTTTAACTCTGATTGACAGCCTACCTCTACCTCAGTTCTATCCCTCCTAACCTGCCGAAGCCCTTACCCTCCTCACTGTCTATTTTGTGTTCCATGTCCAGCATCCAGTCTTTTCTCCTGTAGCTTACACTGATGTCTGATATTTTTATATCTGAATTCAATGCCTAATCAAATAAAACATAAGGAAGTTGACCCTTGATTTTTGCTATCAGCTGTGTTTTATGAACTGATGATCTTCATGTATTCTAATGGGATATTTATTCTTTATTTTAGCTAGCTATTGTGGAAATCAGAATTCTGCAGCAAGTGATCTGTATCTGAACACCAATGAAGCCACCGTACGTTTTGAGAGCGGGATTCATGTATCTGGAAGAGGATTCTTAATTAATTATGCCAGCAGTGATCATCCAGGTAGCCAACATTCTGTATTCCTTATGTGCAAATTGGATACTAGTCTACAGCCATGTTCACTTTTTTATCACCTAAACAATCACTTATAATAATCCTGAGTAATGATATATCCTCAATACAGACGCCTCCAACATCTGCCATTACCTCTCAAACAGTCTTCAGAGCTGGTCATTCAGCCAGTTGCTGCTTAGGTCCTGGTAACACACACACACACACACACCCTATGTTACTGGAAACAGCATTGACTACAATAGCTTAAAGGATAACTGTAACGAGGGATATGGAAGCTGACATATTTATTTCATTTTAAAAAATACCATTTTGGCTTTAGTAGTGTCTGAATCACACCAGAAACAAGTATGCAGCTAATATTGTCAGATCTGACAATGTCAGAAACCTCTGATCTGCTGCATGCTTGTTCAGGGTATATGGCTAAAAGTATTAGAGGCAGAAGATCATCAAGATAGCCAGGCAACTGGCATTGCTTAAAAGGAAATAAATATGGCAGCCTCCATATCCTTCTCCTTACAGTTACCCTTTAAAGGTAGCTACAGTATAAGTTATGATTGATATTTACATAAATTGGTCATATTAAAGGACAGCATCATTTCTCTCACTCATTTAATAATGATTGCATCAATCAGGAGTTGATCATTCAGGGCAGAAAATCTCAATTTAAGCTACAGGAAAAGAGGGCTCTGCTCTCACGGTAGAGTACAACCTGTAGTGTCCAAGTGTCCAATTTCAGTCAGTTTTTATTGATCTTATTTTCCATCCAAATCCATGCACAATGTATTGATTGACATTAGATCATTTTAGCTACTGCTATGGAGTCTGCCAAAGACCATGTAGGGCTGTCAGCCATGTAGGTATGGTCCTGAATTGGAAGAGATATTTTTGTTAAGTTGTAGATACAAACATACTGCTTGGATTTGCTCAACATGCTTGTTTGTTTTTGGAAAACTGACTTGTATGGAAGTTGTAGTTTTGGATCTACATCTGCTGATCTCAACACTGAACTTTGGTGAACTGGTGAAGGGTCCATAGAACTACAATTCATGAGTTAATTGGTTCAGCAAGTCGTGGATCAGTGATCTGCTTTTGATCAGTTGCAAATGCAACAACATTCACAAGTACCTAATTGTATGTGGTCTGGTGTGGTACCAGTATCTGACACACATGTAATAGGCTGTTTATTTTTGGATTCAGACAGGGGAAGGATTAGAAGTGGTCTGAATGTTCCTGCTTTCTGCGTTCTTCCCTGGTTTCATCAGTAAATAAAGTGTGAGAGATTGATAAACTGATAGACGCACTGTATCTTTACCTCTCAGGAAAGACAGTGTACAGTAATTCACATTACTGTGTCTGTCTGAGTTGATGAAAATTTCACTACCAGTTTGGATAAGAAAACATTTCTCCATGGTGGGACACAGAATAACTGGAATCCAGAAGAGATTCTAACCTTCTTACATTCTATACAACTAGAATAAATCTTTAAATCTTTTGCCAAGAGTTTAGTCTTTTAATGTATGTATCTTTTTTTTTTTTAACTGTTATAATAAGATTTACTTCTATTTGCACAGATTTAATCACCTGTATGTCACGGTCAAGCCATAACAATGAGACAGAGTTCAGGTAGGTGTACCGTATGTGCTCTTTACAGTTATATGACACTATGCGAAGCTGTGTTCTCTTGCCACTAAACATAATCGATCTACATACCATACTCCTTTATTGTTTAGCTCATATGTTGTTGCCTGCATATTATTGTTATGGAGTGGTGACTGTTTACACCCATATGCATAGGAATGTTTGTTTTAAATAAAGTTTTGTAATAATCCACTTTAATAATCAAGTGTTGAACCTATCATCATTTAAAACCAGTTTTCTTTGTTTCTGACTGTGTAATAATGAACTGTTTATAAAACAGAATAACATTTTCTGTGCCAGCTGCTTGCCAATCTGGATGTATGTCTGATCTGTCCTGCAATGTAGGAATTTTATAGCCTCTAATTCGTTATAAGCAAGAGTTGCTGGAGAGGAACTGGAATTGTAACCCCTACAATGAGAGAAATAAAAAAATGTAAACCGCCTACTTCTATGTAGGCTTAGCAATGTAAATACATGTTTATCTCATGTCACATCAGTTTAGGCACCCTTTAAGTGCAACTCCAGTCACAGAGATGGAACAATCTAGCTTCAGTGTGCCCATCAGAATTTTAAAAAGTTTCTAATTACATTAAAGGCTTTCAGTAGATCATGCAGTTGTTGCCCAAAACTGCTTTATACAATCCCTGTGTTATATATGGTTTCCTTGGCTATAGCAGTTATATCCCATACTGCAGACTAGTGATTTGGAGGCGATAAGCATCCTGTGGTTTGTTTAATACAATGAGGACAAATTTAGGCATTTTTGGAAACCCATTCTGTTTTTTGTGATTTTTTTTTTAGTAAGTTTTCCATTATATTTTATAACTTTTTTTTTCTTCTTCTTCTTGTGGCCACAGTAGGTACTGTCCAGCTGGCTGTAAAAACATTGCAGGAGATATATCTGGGGATGTAGCAGAAGGATACAGAGATGTAAGTATTGGTGTTTTATACTCCTGCTATATATGTAGCTCCTCCTGTGTAAGTGCTGGGTGTAGTTTGCAAATCTTTATTGATGTAGGAGAGACAATAAAGCCTGGCACAAAGAAAATACATTTCAAGTTTTGGTGACAGTGAAACCTCCGCCCTGCAGAGCACCCTTACCCAAGTTTATGGATAAGGGGCTCTTGGCCCCTTCCAGTGCATAGGAATGGGGGGGGGGGTACTTATTGCCACATTTGTGGTTGTAGGCTTTGTTAACCCAGTTTAGGGGGTCTCTGAGACTGATGGATACGACCAAAGACCAAATTAAAGATTTATTATGTTGCAACAGAGAACGCAGACTGCATACACTCTGCAAGCAGAATTCTGAAGGAAAACGTGTCTGACAGTATCTTTTAAAGACCCATTACAGCAAATTTACATGAACTTAGCAATGGTGGAACATTAGACTAGGACTGTGGTAGGGATAAGAGTGTGAGCTCCTCCAACACAGGTGCCCCCCAGTTTAAGTAGTGACAGGGATCCCCCCAGTTTAGGTAAAGATGGGGACCCCCCAAGGTTAGTGACAGAGACCCTCCTAGTTTAGGTAGTGATAAGTGCCTCCCAGTTTTAGGTAGTGCTGGGCACTTTGCTTTGCAGGGCTGGGGGCTTTGCAAATTGCACGGCTGGGAGCTTTGCTGGGCAGTTTGCATATATGGAGATTTTGCAGTGCTGGGAGCTTTGCTGGGTGCTACCTATGCAACGCACAGACCTCAGATCAGGGTGACCAGAGAGGCAGAGCAGGCTATCTGCCCGGACCTGTACACTTCACATGCGGAAGAGACCAATGACGTCACTTCCGCATTGACGTGTTTGCTTCCTGCAGGTAGCGTGCGCCCGGCTCTGCCTCTCGCCACCTCTCTGGTCGCCTTGATCTGAGTTCTGTGAGTTGCAAAAGCAGTGGGGACGGAGAGAGGAAGTGGCGGCAGCTGGTGATGACAGGGCAGGGGTGGGGGGAGGGGAGGTGTGGGGCGGCTGTTGGCTGGGGGACTCCTGACCCCTCTTGCCCTATGCTGCAGATACCTATGCCTGCAAAATACATTCATAGTCGATATCTGGAGATCTCACACACACCTTGTTTAACGTACGTTTATCGGATCATTCAGTTCATGGAAGATCCATCCTGGTGGATCTGATCTGGAGATTAAGGTCCATTAAACAAGGTGTGTATGAGATCTCCAGTTATTATAGACTATGAAAGCATTTTGCAGGAACTGATCTTTTGCATGTGTACAGCATTTTTAGAAAGATCAGTCTTTCAAACCTCCCTGACAAACCTATGTGACAGATGATGGGTGTACACAGCTTAAAGTGAAAGTGAATGATACTCACCTAAGGAGAGGGAGGCTCTGGGTCACATAGAGCTTTCCCTCTCCTCTCCCGGTCCTCGCTGTTGCGCTGGCTCCATGGTAGTGGTATTCGACTGTTTCGGTCAAATACCGCTGCTCCCCCGCCGAAGGGAGGCTTCGAAAATGCTTCGGAAGCCCGAGTGCTCCCAAAGACTGGCCGCTCTACACTGCGCACACGTGCGCGGCCTTTATGATGCACTCGCGTGTGCTTAGTATGGAGCTGCCTGTCTTCGGGAGGACTCGCCTCCTGAAGACTTCCGAAGTCCCCTTGGCGGGGGATGAGAACAGGGGTGCCAGCGCAGCACAGAGGGCACTGGGAGAGGAGAGGGAAGGCTCATTAGGACCCGAGCCTTCCCTCTCCTTAGGCGAGTATCTGATTTTTGTTTTACTTAATCATGGATTCCCATTAGCTTTAAGAATAGACTGTGTTGGTGTATGCTCTCATACTGGAAGGTGGTAAAATTGGTCTGTGATCTTTCATTTTCCAAAGACTTTTATCTTGTGTGTACTTAGCTTTAGAATCCAAGCTGTTAATATTTAATGGGATGTTGCCATCTTGTGACTTAAATTGACCTTGACATTTATAAGTTTTATTATGATAGCAGCCCCCCTTGTCTGGTGGTCCGTTGGTAGTAGATTCATCTATTGTAATGTGAGATTTACTCTGCAATCAAATACAGACAAGCAGTATCTGTCTTTTCATAATGTTCTATAAAGAAAAATATACATTCAATATTTTTCACAATACGCCATTGTAACTACTCTTATACAAGACCCCTGCACCCACATTATCATCTTCGGGTGCCACTTATGGTAAAATCTAAATGCCCCCTTTAACATCACAGAGGCTCTCAAATGGCTGTCTCTCCCCCAATGTGAAATGGGTATAGGGTTACAGGCATCAATCTTTGTCTGTGTGATTGCCCAGTCTCTTCCTAAATAATAAGCTGAGTCTATTTCCAAATGTTTGTGTCCTCTCATCAGCTGCAGATGTATTGCAGGTAATGGCTGCCACATCAGTGGACTAAAGCTTGATTTTCGGAAGCCAGAAAGATCATTCTGAAATCTGGTAGAAGTAAGGGTTCCCTCAATGCCACTGATGGTTATTTGTGATCTGTCATGTTGGATGCATAGTGACAGACTTCTGTCATAGTCCCTGTCACAAGGCACCCATCATTCATTCTCACCCATCTCAATAGAACAGCCTGCCAAGCAGTGTGTCTGTACAAGTGTTGTTTCAACAAGAAGATGTTTCTGGCCGGCTGTTAATGAATATGAGTACATAGTTTATTAGATTACACACTTACAGGGCTGAGGCTGGAGCACAACTTTAAGCCTCATTCACACACTAGACGAGCCATGGGCAAACTACGGCCCGCAGGCTGGATTTGGCTCATATCCCTCTTGCTGTCCTTAGAACGATACATGCATACCATGTACAAGAAAGCCAACTCATCCTATCACACTCTCCGTGGTAATGGCGGCATCATGTGACCTGCTGTCATTACATAGCAGCATATCCCACAATGCCACCGTTGGCATGGAGATTGCCGCTGGAGAGTGTGAAAGGGTGAGTTATACACAATTCTTCCCTGCCATTTTTCCGCAAGGAGAAAGAGACCGAGTGAGTTGCAGTAGCAATGGGCCGCATTGGAGGGGAATGCGGCCGGATCCTTACAAAGTTTGCCCACCCCTGCACTAGACTGTTGTCAGGTGGTCTCGGCCAAGAATCTAGTGGGTATACAGGTGTCTGTGGACAAAAGTAGTTTGTCATGATGTATGCTATCCCTCCCCGCACAGCAACAGGATAAATGCTTCTGTACAGCTCACCGCCCCCAAACTGTTGCATGAGGGATAAAGTCCTGATCCGTTGGGTCGACAAACATTGTGCCTGTGTACTCACCTGTAGAGGCAAATGTAGTCACACAACAAATTTTATAACATGTACAGGCTTTTTTTTATTCTCAATTCTAAAAACGTTCTGGGACAGTTTGAGCCAAATAAACATGTTACTTTTGGTCCTGCCAATAGTTGTCCGTTATTATTATTATTATTATTATTATTATTATAACTTTGGATTTCTCTAGCGCCCAGCGTCTTCTGTGGGGCTTTACAATAAAGAATGCACAGTACAGACAGTTACAAGGCAGTGGGTTACAGATAAACTAGAATTGAAGAGGTCAGTGATTCATCATACGTGAAAGTGGAAAATATGCTTTACACAGCAGTAATAACACATAAGGGGAGAGAGCCCTGCCCAAATGAGCTTACACTCTAAGGAGATTAAAAAAACATTTTGTTTTACAATGCAATGAAATACTGTATGTTACATGGAGAACGCTTTCTCAAGGTCAGGCACAGTCTTGATAGGGATGAAATACAAGCCCAAAACCAGCCTTTTGTTTATATTGCTGCAAAATCCACCCCTAATGTTGATGTTGTCACCACCCAACCACATGAAGGTATCTGAGATTAGTGACCTCCTAAGATCCTGCCTCCCCCTCATCCAGACATTGCTTGGTGTGTCCCTACACTTGTTTGAAGAGCCTTGCTGAGTCAGGAAACAAAGGGAGAAGCTAGCAGGTTACCACACCTGACAATTATAAATAATGGTTATGAAAATGACATGAGGGTGTTAGTTGCCCTCCCCCCTCTTGCCTGCCTGATGATCAATACAGTTTAGTTTCAGTCTTTTTTTTAGAGGCCTCTGAAGTTGGAGTTGTAAAGTCTCTTTTATTGGTAGATATATTGTTGTTTTCAAAGTATTTCCTTCCAAGCAAACACTGAAACGTGTCTTCTCTGTACCAGGCCATGTTCATATTGATTTGTTTTCCTGTGTCTGTGGTACACAATACAGAAAAAAACTTTCTGCTGGATACCCAAGGGACAGATTTAACCTTTTACTGCAATTTTTTTTTTGTCGATGTCGAATTACAGATTATAGCTGGCCATGAAAATAATTTTTCCCTTATTACCTAAAAGTCTGCTCGGTGATGGCCACTTGGCACAACTTGCTAAAGCTTTGTACACACGCTAGACTGTTGTCTGCCGAGGTGGCCGGTTGTGGCCATTTGGGTCTGAGAATTTAATGTGTGTACAGTTGTCCCCTGAGTTATGTTGAGGTTGCGTAATGACCTGGCATGCTGAATCTGAATGTGTTGCCTAGAGATATGTCTGTACAGTATTGGGCCTCAGTGTCACCTGCAGAATCAAGTTCCAATCTGACAGGTGACAGATTGTGGGCAGATTGTGTGTCTGTTTGCTCCTTTACTTCTGTGGGGGACACCTGAAGTGATTGGTGGTTGAAAAGACGTAGAGCAGCTGATCATTGTTTCTGGAAGCAGGTTTGACTGTACAGGTATGATTTTGAGTAGTAATTTTATCAGAGATTGATAGCACTACTGCTACAAGCACTAAACAAAATTGTCCAAGGAAGCAGCACAAGTTAACCAGTGGCAGTGTCATGGGTGTCCAAGAATTACTGATGCAAATAAATAAGAAACAAAGGCTGGCCCATCTGGACTAATCCCACGGAAGAATAAATGTTGCACAGATTGATTTAAAACCTAATGTTATATGTGAAAAAAAATGTCATAGCAGGCAGTGTATTGCATATTCCTTCATATTGGGCTGCATAGTCAGTGTTCTCATGCTAACCCCTGTCCACTGCAGAACGCAATTTCAATGGGCACATGAGTATCATAACTAGACCATGACGCAATGGAAACATTTACCTTGTCTGATAAATCTTTTAGATCACATGGATAGTCCTGTGTCTGTGTATTCACTTATCTGCCAGATGTGGTAGAAAAAAAGTCCAATCTGTGGATGCCCCCACCTTACAACTTACAGGACCTAAAGAATCTACTGTTAAATTGTGGTGCCAGTGCAGTATACCATTAAAGGAGTCTCTCAATACGTTAGAGCTAAAGATGGGTAAACTTCTGGTGGTGCTGATCGCTGGGCAAAGACAAATGAGCTTGATTCCATTCAAGTATTGGCAAATCCCAACTTGAATAAGCATTTGTAAACCCTCATGCAAATGTCAATGTTTATAAAACCGATTGTGACAGCACAGGTGTGTGTTAAATCTCAATTTTCTATTGGCTGTTCTAGCCCAGTTATTCTGTATTCTGTAAAACATATTTTGCTTTTAAGAATGACAGTTTGGTAAAATAAATCCATCAAACACTAATTACCGTAGTATACGCAAAGATGGAAAAAAAACAAAGTCAAAGTATCAATAAAATAACCGAATGACTTCTTGACATTGAAGTAGACCAGTGTTTTCTTTTCATATGGATGTGAATAAGTAAAGTACAGTTTCACTCGCAAAGGTCTTAGTTGCATTTCTGTATGTTATTTTAAATGTTGAGCTTTCTCACAGTTTCTGTCATGTCTTGTCTTTGATTAGCACTTTGACCCCAGGCATAAATTCCATCTAACAGGTTTGCCTTCCATTTACTCAGTGTGGATAGACTTATCTGCTCTGCACGAATGAATCGTTTTGTACATATTTTTACAGCGCAGGTAACAGGCCATGAGTCACTAGATTAGTTCTTCTGTATGGCTTTATTTTAGTATGTGATTTCAGGACAATGTGCTTACGAGTAAAGAAAATTTAGGACAGGAAGTGAGTGAGTTGTTGTTTAGAAGATCTACAGGCAGTGCAGATGCTCAATGATATGCTAATTCTTCTGGCTTACCTTCACATTTTACGCCACTTGGAATTGGGTCAGTTAAGTGCACTTCCTGCTGATTTTGATTGGCCCAATTCTAAGCTACATATAATTTGCATACAAGTCAGAACCACTAATAAGAAATACACATACATACACAGATGTTGGCTTAAGAAAATGTGAATAATTAAAATGAGAGGATCTAGAAATGTGTCGGTAGGATTTGCATAGGAGTGGGACTAACCACAAGATAGACTTCACAACACCAATAACGATACAGTAATATATTGCACAGGATTGGCTGTGCAAACAGATAAACTGCTCTCAAGATGCAATGGCAAGTTAACACTGGTAAATGAAGTACACAATATCCATATGAATATGATACACATAGTAGAAAATAACAGTGATGGTGAATGACTGTAAATAGTAGCAGATGTTACAGGTGAGGTACTAAGACCCACCCAAGTGATAGAGCAACTGACCATTTCCTACTTCATCAAAGGATGGATAAAGTGATGGGTAAAATGTGGGAGCTCAGCTGTACCAAAGTGGCTTAGCACGAGTGCATGTATTGTGGGGTCACTATGCTATAGGAATAGTGCATAGGCAGTAAATAAAGGCACTTGGAGTGTGAATGCACTCCACTCAACAAGTAGAATCATCGCTACTAAGGCATCAAGCACTAGCAGTTTGATTGAAGCTCACGTTCTACTAAAACTTTATGGTAGGAATAATTAACTATTTGATCAAATTGTAATTAAACAGGAATGAATCCGCTAGGCATATCAGGCTATTATCGACCTGTATATAGTGAGACTTTGATTACTCACAGTATGCATTTTTGTCTGGCCATTGCTGGAGTTGTATCCTATGACTACATAACAGAAGCAAAGCCATCCTTCCTAATAAAACCACAGGTGTCTGCATCCACCTGCGTCCATGTGTGCCACCGGCCGTACTACACAGGCATAAGACTGGTGGTCGTAGATGTGCACAGGCAACAACCCACACCCATTAATTAAAAAAACAGGTCTAATGGCTATATATTTATTTGGAAACTGTTTAGATAGGTTGTTTGATGAAAATAGTTTGCCTGCATTGTTTTCCATTGATTTGAAGTAAATTGAGGTCATGCAGCTGTAAGGGGCTTCATTGTTATTCCAGTTCACAGAGCTGTCCATCTGCAGCCAGTATTGTGTGCTGTACTTTGATTGTATTTGTGCATCAGTGGAGAACTGTCAGGGTGCCTACAAGTAAATCCGCTTCATTTAGCACATGGGCAGATGAGGCTGATTGATTACCCTTGGCATAGGTCAGGCCTCTCTGTAAATAAGTAGATTATTGCAAAAGCAGAAATTCTAGTGATTGTAGAAATCTTTCAGCATGTTTGGCTTGCTACATGCTCAGAACTAAATCATGCACGTTTTGCAAAGCACACCTTTCCTGATATTTCTCTTTCAGACTTCTTGGAGAATCAGTTTGCCTTCTTTGCAGTGGGAGTTGTTGTTGAATTTACAAAGTGCCAAACACAGCGCTGGAAATTAAATAGTTACAAACAAAAGGGGTGACGGACAGCACAGGTTCATATAAGGAAACTGGGTACAAGAACATGCAATTTGGGATATGTCTCGGTGACCAATTAATTTAAGTCCGAGTCAATCCGTGGGAAGGGTACACAATGATGAGGGTGCATGATAAAGACTTTAAGGGCCTGAGCCCATTGACGCAGTTGTGTCCGCTTTTCAGTTACACATCAATGTTACAGATGCTGAAAAGCGGACAGAAGCGGATACAACTGCGTTAGTGGGCTCAGGTCCTAATAGGAAATTGTTGAAGGAGGGAAGCAAGCCTAAGCTGTGTGTCATTCAAATCAAGAATGCTATGTCACACAGTGCCCAGATCCTGAAAGCCAAAGCAAACTTGTGCTATCATTAAACATGTTACTTAACTGCTTCCGGACAGCACTAATTGAAATCTATACCCTGTTTGGGACCGGTTATCCCTGGCAGAGCATAGATTTCAGTTAGCCCGCCGCACGCTACCGCTGATCACTCAGCTCTCCCATTGCTGCAGCTCACTCGTTCTGCCGTTGCTATGACAGCAGAGCTCCGTGAGCCAGTCAGGAGCCGATTTCATTGGCTCCTGACCCAATGATCACTGTAATGTTCACAGGGTCAGGAGCCAATGAAATCAGCTCCTGACCAGCTCACAGAGCTCTGCTGTCATATAGCGACAGCAGAGTGAGTGGGCTTTAGCAACAGGTGAGTGGCGTGAATGGTGACAGCAGCGATTCCATGTGTCAAGCTGTCGGTAAGCCCCGTTTTTGTACCAGCAGTCTCTGGTGCTAGGGGCCAGTGACTGCTGGTACTAAAGTGGTTAAAACTGATTTATTTCTTGCTTCAGTTTTATTCTCCTTTACTTTAGTTATATGTATATGGAATGAGACTTAGATACTCAGAGATAAACTAATGTAAAGCTTTGATACTTACCTGGGCCTTCCTCCCTCCCCATAAACACGTCTAAGTCCCACACCGTCCTCCCGCGTCCAGTTACAGGCTTGGTCGATGCCATTCTGGGTCTACTGCGCACACGCAGACCTCAAGCGCATGCACAGTAGTCGGGGACTGACATCACTGAGCCTGTTACCGGGGCTCACCGCGGCTGAACGGCAGACCGCGGGAGGACAGTGTGGGACTTAGACGTGTTTATGGGGCGGGAGGAAGCCCCCAGAGCTTTACTTTAGTTCATCTCTGAGTCTCTTTTAAGTCTGAGTCATAAAATGTGATCTTCCTGTCTAACTAATGTCCTGTTGGCCACCTGTCATCATTTTTTTGAGAATATTTCATGGAGGTGGTTGAGCTAGAATTTCAAGTATTAAGGTGGCCATACACACATAGATTGCCTCCCAGTGCGGCAAACTGCTGGTCTCCAAACAGATCAGAGAGGGATTGAATCCTCCCATGCACTGCACACAGATTTTCAATAAATTTCACCATGAAATGTATTGAAAATCTATTGAACTGCAGCATGCACTGTTCCACACAGTATAGGCTGTTGATCTACCGCCGCTTCCACGCCATGTCTGATCGACCAAAATTTCCCATCCTAATTTCTGTTTTTTTTTTTTTTCCCTCCAAAATGTATCCAGATTACATTTGATGCTGCATTTTGTGCGATAGATTTGTTAGATTTGATGAGAGTGATCTGCTGGGGAAAATCAATGCTTTAGTACATGTGTGTTACTGGAGTAGAAGTTGTGTGAAAAGTAATACGGTAACTCACATTGGATGATTCTGTTCAATGCTTCCATATAACTGCAATGTACAGTATATTGGCGTGCAGTATGATTTAACCTAAGACGCATGTGTTTCTCTTACAGACCTCTTTACTCTGCAAGGCTGCAATTCACGCAGGAGTTATTGCAGATGAACTTGGTGGACAAATACACGTCACACATTATAAAGGTGCTAGTCGATATAGAGGCGTTCTAGCTAATGGAATCTTTTCAAGAGAGTAAGTAGTAATCAGAGCACTGACAGCAGCTTCTCTTTATTTTTAGACAGAATAAAAATGTGACTTTTTGAAATCTTGATGGGCTCAATTCACAATTTTTTATTTTTCCAGTGTTTTCTCCTTATTTTATCAAATGAGTTATTTTTGTATTGTGTCTTGTAATTTACTAAAATCTATACGTAAAGCAAACCTGAACTGAAAATGAAAAGTCAAAATAAACACACGTCATACTTACCTCCCGTGTAGTCTACTCCTGAATCTTTCTCCTCTCCTGCATCCTGTTTCTCCACGGTGATCAATAAAATTCTTTGTCCTCCATTTTGAAAATACTGCTACACCATAACAGCTTCCTGGTCAGCACACTGGTAAACTGTAGTATAACCCACTTGAGCCATAGGGAAACATGGACATTACCTTGCTCATCAGCTGTGCTTTCAGTTAAAACTGACAGCAACTGATATACAATATAACTGACAGCAACTGCTATATTTTAGTTTTGCCAAAATCTTGTCCGTACTGGAAGGAATCATTATAAGAAGAATACAATTTTATACAATCCACAGATACATTAACACAGACAGTTCATGTTAATCAGTGGGATTGTTCAAATCTAATGTGTTTTGACATTTACATTTAAAAAAGACAGCTTTTTCCAGACACCATGCAATGTGCAGTTTACTAGTTAATCTATTTTATATAGCCATGTGTGGTTAAACGTATATGAACACATTACAAAATATGCTTTTACGATTGACAAATGTGATTGTGGCCCAGTTGTATTGATAAGATATCGCAGGTTCTCTTTAAAGCAACAGTTGCGCTTTGACGTAGATGGACAGGCTGTGAAAATGCCCTTGGTAGATTAAGCTGTGTGATTATCCTCTTTGTATGAGCAGTTTTCTGTTCACTTTAGTTCATGATCTTTTGCAGCTTAGAATTTTACAAGTGATCCCTTGTGCGCTGTGATCTCTGTGACATGTCAGCATGTAGGCCGGCTGGAAATATGAGTTATGAGTTATGAATGGCTTTCTTGCGCGCAGTATAGACCTGACCTTGTGGTTTCAGTCAGCTCATTCTACTGGGTTGGAAGTAATTTGCAATCCTTTAATGCTGTGTAGGCACACAATAGTGTCCTCTTTCAGATCACATTATGAATACTTTTCATGGGTTAAATACTAAAGCCTTCAGCATGGATTTTCAATGCCAGTGACCCTGAATCTCTCCTGCTTTCACAAGCTAGAAGTCAGTGTTCCAACACCTTCAACTCAACAAGGTTACACTTACTAACATTTACATTATCAGAGCTGGAAACTTTTTTTTTTTAATGTATAAATCATTGAAGAATACCAAAAAAGTTTTGTTTTCAAAGTTTTGTTTACTTGCATTGCTACAGAGCAAGGTTATACTCCACAGCAACCTTGCATGAAAATTGTGTGTGTGGTTATTAATGAGAGCTGTTTATCTGAAATGCATGTGCTGCTATTTCCTGATGTGGCATGAGGAACAATAAGGCATTGAGAGTGTCTGGCCTGTGAAGGACATTGGTAGAGTGTATTGTAGCCTGATGTAGATAGTTGAGCAAGACCTATATTTTACTAGTTGCTTAGGACAGAATGCCTCAGGGGCCTTTCACACTGGTGCAGTGCGGCATTTTACCGCTGCCTAACGCTAGGGCAATGAAAGTATGGGGCATGTCACACTACACTGTGCGGCGGAAGTATGTAATCTAATGCAAGTGCAAGCCTACATTACTGTGCGACCTCTGCAGTAGACCAGAAGACATGTAAGTCTATGGCAAGGCGCATTTTAAAATGACCGCCGCAAGTTTTACGAGTTGCGCATATGCGTAAGCGTATTTTAGCAATACGCTTCCACGCACATCATCGGTTCAGCCACAGGAAGTGAGTGTCACTTCCTGCTTGGCCTGCTGCCAGACGGGCATTACTGTGTATTAACCCCCAGGCCGCATCGCAGCCGCAGATATGCAGTGTGAAACCGCCCTCAGTCTTCCACAAACACCCAGCTGGTGAGGGTAAACACATCATAGTGCTCACATGAAACCTTTCTTGTTTGAAATGAGGAATCTGCAGCTTAAAAAAAAATTGTATGCAGTTCTGAACAGTAGTTGCTGGCTATTGCTGCTCTTGTGCCTTTCAGAGTTGTACTAGCAAACCATAGGAAAGATTCATTGGGCAGTATAACTTATAACGTACATACTATAGCTCTTCTTGGCCAAAATAACTGTTCCATAGTAATTTATCTGACATCAGTTATACTATGAGTTTATGTACAAACAAAATCAAGCTCTGCCACTAATGCTAGGTTCACACGATGCAATTTTCTGACAGGTTTGGTTTCAGATCAGTTATTTCCAACATGTCCGATCTGATTTCGGATCAATTTTTCTAACTATTTTTCATAGAAGTGAATGGAAAATCGATCGGAAATCAGATCAGACATGTTGGAAATAACATACCTAACATAAGGGCGCAAACACACATGAGCATTCCCGCAAGCGGGGATCTGGACTCAATCCTTTGGCCGACAGTTAACGGCTGAGCTCTGTAACGATGCATCTAACTTTTAGGCCTCCTGGCACTTAAAGAGAGCCTGAGGTGAGAGGGATATGGGGGTTGACATGTTTCTTTCCTTTTAAATAATGCACATTGCCTGGCTGTCCTGTTGATCCTCTTCATTATACTTTGTCATAGACCCTGAAAAAGCATGCAGATTAGATGTCTAACAAATCTGACAAGATTAGCCGCATACATGTTTCAGGTGTGTGAATCAGACACTAATGACCAGAAAGATCAGCAGGACTGCCAGGTAACTAGTATTGTTTAAAAGGAAATAAATATGGCAGTGTCCATAAGTCTCACACCTCGGGTTATTTTTAGGGTATGGAGGTGGGATGAGGGACAATGTGCTGTGTATGATGTAGTGTGAAGATTATGGAGAACAATACCCTCAGTCTACATAATTAGACACTGCGAATCTCGAAACGCGCTTGTAAGGGCCAGGCCTTGAGGCAGGCAGTCAAGAATCATGTGGGTGTGTACAAGGCTTTATTCCTTACACAGGACTAGCCAATATTCTTCTATAATGGACCAAATAGTTCTTCTAAAGGTAGGGGTAGGCAAAGAGAACCAAACGTACTGCATGTTTAGTTGGTTTGCTCCATGCTTTCTGGCACTCTTTTCATGTGATAGGGCCTTATCATGGACATCACTGTTAACACTATGATGGTGCTTTAAATGATGCCCCACTAAAATCATGACAGTAATTCCACTGAGACGAGAGGACAGTGCCCATGACAAAGGTCTTTCAGAAATAAGGAAGAGTCCATTTTTAGATCTGTCATCTCAACTAGGTTCACTGAGAGGAGTTCTTTGCAGTATTCTCCTATTTAACAAGAATGACCACAGTGTGAAATAATGCTTTGCCTAACTAACCACTATTGCACTTTTGTGTTTTATTGCAGTGGCTCACTATCAGACCGGCGGTTTGTGTTTAACAGCTTTGGTAAGAATAATGTACTGCTATTGATGCCTGTGTTTTGTTTTTGTCTGCATAACCCATCTCATTCTATTAAGTATTGCTCAAGCTTCTGCCCTAGTAAGAGAGCAATAGCAAGCATTTTCTTGAATATTATACATCACCTAAGCTAAAGACTGTACCTAGTCTATAGTCCAATAATACGTAACAGCAGATCAGTGGACAAAGTTAATACCATGCTCCAGCCATATATGTGTTGCTGGTCTTAGATAGGTATATCTTTTTATTTGTAAAAGTTCCTTTACGTCTGTGGTATAATTTGCTCCAAGGGTGCGCTTGTTCTTAAAACGGAATGGTCCGCCACAAAATCAAAATCCATTTACCCACTGCTTTGTGTTTATTATGTAGTCTACATGCAGTCTGCATTGCAAGCATTCCAATATAATCATAAATGTTTCTGCTGTAATAAATCTTATCTCAGTCAGCCTGGCTCTATTATGGTATATTACAGAGAAGAGGGAAGTTTGTACTCTCCCCTCTCACATTCCTCGCTGATTGGCTGAGGGCAGTTCAGTGTAACAGGCTGAGGCTGAGAAGGTAAATATACCTCACCTCTCAGCAGAAGTTGCTGAAATACAATCTATGCTGTGCTCACATGTGTTTACAAAGCAAACTAGACATGACAGTGCAGTTTCTAGGAGAAAAAAAATGGAGGAAATTACATCAGGATTGGTTTCAGTCAGAGGCAGTAAAGATGCAACATGCCAGGAACAATTTTCTCTTTATTTACCATATAAAATTAACTGAAATCAAAACATGGAACGTACAATACATGTTATTTAAGTAGAACAAGTATTTATCTACTTAAGTGGGTTTCTTTTTTCCTGGGATAGTATGGCAGTCCCTGCTGCTTTATAGTTCTCCAGAGCTAAAGAACCTTGCTACTTGCATTTAGGGATGTTCCACTACACTTAAAGATAAACTCCAACCAAGAATTGAACTTTATCCCAATCAGTAGCGGATACCCCCTTTTACATGAGAAATATATTGCTTTTCACAAACAGACCATCAGGGGGCGCTGTATGACTGATTTTGTGCTGAAACCCCTCCCACAAGAAGCTCTGGGACCACGGTACTTTTGGCAGTTTGTTACAATGTAACAAGGTTCACAGACCGGAAGTCTCTAACAGCCAAAACAGCTAGCAGCAGCTACGTAACCTGCCCACAGTAAAAATGTCATCATGTAATAAATGTCAGAATGTAAATCGGGGAGAGGAAAGATTTTACAATGAGCAAACACTGACTAAATCATTTATACATAATTATTGTAAAAAATAAAAAATGAAGCACTTTTTTATTACATTATTTTCACTAGAGTTCCTCTTTAAAGTAGAACTGAATACTAAAAAAAAAACAGTGTTTGACTTCTGCTAGCCCCTTGCTGCCTTCCTGTCCTGCGCTGGTCCTCCACAATCCTCCGTTCTCCTGCTGCCAGCTAGTTTCATTGCAGTTGACTTGGAAGTCAATGGCAACTGTGCCTGCAAGCCCCGAGCCACACGTATATTTCTTTGCGTTCCCATCTGCAGTAGCAGGCGGGAACGTGGAGAAAGATACTCGGGACACGCAGGCGCAGTTGCCGCATCGACGGTAATGAAACTGGCTGGCGGCGAGAGAACAGAGGATCATGGAGGACCAATGCGGGACAGGAAGGCTGCAAGGGGCTGGCAGAAGCCCCAGGTAAGTGAAACACCTGTTTTTTTGTTTTGTTTTTAGTATTAAGTTCCGCTTTAAAGTAAGTTTAAAATGAACCTGAACTCTTGCACAGGACAAAAGGAAAACCGATAGAAATGCACCCTGTATGTATTTAGAGAGTTTAGCCCGTCTAATTCCCCTCTCATCTGTGACTAATCACAACTGAAATTTAATCTCTCAGCTGTGTCAGCTGACTGCCTGGCAGAGCAGCTAATTTGTAAACACAGGATGTTAACCCTATGTCTGCTACCATGAAAGCAGGACGTAGATACACTACAGCTTTATTGCAGGATTTGTAACACATTTTTTTGTGTGAAATGAGGTTTCTGCAGCTAAAAATCCAGTCTTGGCATTTTATGGCTGGACATCATATGACCAGAAGCACCAAATTACAGGGACAGAGGGTTAGTATCTGAGTGCTGTTGCTGCTTCTCAGATTGCATTGGGCCATTGTTCAGATTGCAAATGGTAATGCACAGACTGAATCTCACTGAAACGATTGCAGCCTAAAGCACAGACAGTCTGTAGTGGAGGAAGTGGCTATTATCCGGCTTCCTATCCAGATGTTTTACTAAGGATATTTGGTATTAGCCGATCAGCACAGACCCCAACAAAAACAAGCTCTGCAACAGTGTCTACACAGAACTAGGCCAACAGTTGTACCAAGACTGAAGTTTTGACTAAGAGCTTTGCAAAGTTATGATGTTTGAATCAGAATGTGTTGTGAATGACTAGTTTTGTTTTGTGAGTAGAATTGGTCTGAAATTCTTATAGTAGGGAAATGGCTGAAGATATCCGTATAAGTAACTAGGTCAATCTGGAATAAATGGAAACCTGAAATGGCTCCAGAAAGCAGTCACCTGGGGTGAGAATGAATATGCAGCTGTTCAGTAAATATCTAGCTTGTTGAGGCAAAGTTACTGAAATACCTAATGCTGAGTCTGCCTTCAGGGGAACCCTCACAAGTGTCATAAAACTGTTACTGGGAGATGCAGGTAGAAGGAATAAGAAGAGAGAATTGCTTTATATTTAGGTCATTAGCTTGTTTTCACTGTGTCTTTTGGAAGATTATTCTATAAAGTAATAGATTGAGCTTGTGGGACCCATAAAATAATATGATATAGTTTTCTAAACCGTTACAATGATATGACTATTCATTTGTCAAGGTGCAGGTGTCTGCTTTACATATGCTCTCACAGTTATGAGCCGTATCAAGGTTCAGCCATGGCATTTGATCTAGAATTGCCGTTGCTGAGCTCGTCACTGCTGTCTAATGTACAAGCTTTTTGTAGCTGTAAATTGTCTAGACCTGTGATGATGTGCTTTTTGTACAGTCAGGCGTTGTGTTCTCTCTTGTGCTGTGTTGCATAGGGCCCAGAAAATTTTGATATTGTCACTGGTTATCTGCACAGAACACTTAAATCCAGAAATCAACATTTCATTACAACTTCAGGTGACTGTTGCCCTTTGGGAGGCTAGTATCTGTATATCACTTCTGGGAATGGTCAGTGAGAAGCAAATAATTCTGAGTTGATGCAGGTTTATGCAAATTCTGTATGCAAATGTATGCATCTTAAAAATGGACCAATTGAATTCCACCTTGACAGGCAACCGATGTTACAATAGAATGGCCTAAATAGTTGTTTAAAAACTTGACTATGAGACACAAAATCTAGGTTATGCAGGATAGCCAAGCTGTCATGGTTGGAGTATAGATATCTCTGCACTAACCAATGGAAGAAATCTGGAGGAAAAAAAATCCCTATCTGGCAAATAGCCGCCTAGGTATTCTAAGTTTATCTCTGATAACACATACTGTATATTCCTGCGTATAAGACTACTTTTTAACCCTTGAAAATCTTCAGAAAAGTTGGGGGTCGTCTTATACGCCGGGTATCATTGATGCTGGGTGATACCCCTATCCTGTTACAGTCTCTCAGATCTTGCTGCTGAGGACTGTAGTAAAGCGGCGCAGGCGCATATGTGTGAGATCTGAGAGGCAGAGAGGGAGGTAAATAGGATACAAGGGTGGGCCAGAGGGGTGAAAGAGTTGTATTTTATGGGCACAGCACAATCTATTCTTCCATACCGCTCTGATAAACAGGGAGACAGGGAGAGCTGACCAATCCGCTTAGGGAGAGGGAGAGTTGACCAGTCCAACCAGTCAATTGACTATACACTGTTATATACTGGGTACCACATACAGTACAGCGCCAGTATATGATTTTTTTCAAATTTGGTGTACGTTGGAAGAGGGGTAGTCTTATACAGTGAGTATATCACAAACTCTATTTTAACTGAAAAAGTTGGGGGGTCGTCTTATACGCCCAGTCGTCTTATACGCCGGAAAATACGGTACATTATACAGTAAGCACTCATTGTTCTACATTCTTTATCACATAAATATGAACAGTCCAGTTACAGTTCTCTGGATCTACTGCAGAGCATCTACAGTAATTCTTCATACTCTCCCCATTTGTGTTTCATAGACTGTAGCACTTCATTGACCTCATTACATGGAGAAGAGAAATTTTCAGCTACCTCATTCTGGGAAGGTACCAATAAGAACGGAGAGGTGGCAGTGTGGTCGCCTGGGAAAGCTCAGCTCAATACTCCAGGGGAGGCCTGGGCATCTAGTCATACCTCTGACCGCGAATGGCTGGAAATTGATCTAGGAGACAAGAGGAAAATAACTGGTAAATGCATTCACATGTCCATTTTACCAAAAATGGAAATAACCTTTTATCTAACGACTGAACTTTTAATCACTTGTATAATATACTAAGCGAACAGTTTTTTTTCCATTAATCCTGTGATGTTTACTGCCTATATTAGTGGCCTGAGATGTCACTCACAGCCAAAGGAAGCTTGATATGTTAATGTATTAATCATACCATAATCCTTAACATCTCTCAAGGCCCATACCCATGGAGAAAAAAAAATTGGTTGAAATGGTCGATGAACAACTCTTCTTACTGACATTGTTTGAATATCTGTAGCACAAACGATGGCTGTATTGAATGATAAACAAATGATCCACGATGGTGATCTAATATGTATGCTCTTTATATACTGTATTCTTGTCACCCAAAGCTATGGGTAGAAACAGTTTTGGGAGGCAGTTTATGTACAAGTATTACACAGCTTTAGATTTTTTATTATTATTATTATTATTATTATTAAGTATTTATATAGCGCCGACATATTACGCAGCGCTGTACAGTGTATATATATAGTCACTAACTGTCCCTCAAAGGAGCTCACAATCTAATCCCTATCATTGCCATATGTCTATATTATGTAGTGTAAGTACTGTAGTCTAGGGCCAATTTTTAGGAGGAGCCAATTAACTTATCCGTATGTTTTTGGAATGTGGGAGGAAACCGGAGTACCCGGAGGAAACCCACGCAGACACGGAGAGAACATACAAACTCTTTGCAGATAGTGCCCTGGCTGGGATTCGAACCAGGGACCCAGCGCTGCAAGGAGAGAGAGCTAACCACTACGCCACCGTGCTGCCCATAGATTTATACTCTTTAATTCTTCCACATTTACATCAGCTAATGTAAATGAGATCCAATGTCTTTGGTTTACATATGTGGTACACACAATGACCATCCTTATAGAAAAACTCGGAGGAACTTTTTTACCCTAGATATTAAACTCAAAGACCCCTGTCTTGTCTTCGTTTCAGGTATTGTGACTACAGGATCCACGCTACCAAACTTTAACTTTTATGTGAAATCTTATATTGTTAGCTACAAAAGAGATGGAACAAAATGGAGGACTTATAAGGGAGCAATTAGCAATGAAGAAAAGGTAATCAGTTTCTCATGACTTGTTTTCTAGTCTTGTATGATGGTAGATTTCAATTATGGTGCTCGCATGGACCCATCGCTACCACCGATCGTGTCACATTCCCGCCGCCGCAGGCCCCTCGCTCTGCCATCCTTATGACGGCAGAGCTCTGTGACCCAGTCAAGCTGTTTTTCAGCTCAGTGTATAAAGCTGAATTGACTGCTCGAGCCACTGATTTAAGAATATTTAATGCTTAGGAGGGAAAATGAATGCATCTGACTGTGGTGATTATATGCCATTTGTCTTCTAATTTATCCTCAAAACCTGAGCATAAAACCTGAGATATGCCCATACAAGTGTCTTGGAACAGACATAGGGTCTTGGATTGCCCTAAATACAGTCTGGGGACAGCTACAGTCCTGAGCAATGATCTTATAACTGCTGCTCTGAACTTGGAACTACAGTATTTATAGTTTTTATTTTTATGCTATTTCAGTTCTACAGAATACAGTTGGTTCTTTTACTGAATGCTGCATTCTGGGAATTTAGTCTTAAGTAAGATGCATATCATTGTCCTAGCTCTTTACCTAGGTTGGTATAGGCTGCACAATGTTTCCAATAACTGTCAGGATTAACAATCCCTTAGACATTTTCATGCATTAGTGAAGCTTTTTATAAAGTGTGATGCATTAACTTTTTAAAGGTACTTCGTTATGTATTTTTTCTGTTCCATCTATGCTGAAGTAATCTGTTGTATATGTATTGTCCTATTATCTATTAATGTAAAGGTATTGGAAGGTAACTCCAACTATGAGGATGAGACTCGTAACAACTTCATCCCTCCTGTGGTGGCGAGAGCCATACGAATCATACCACGCACTTGGAACCAGAGGATTGCTATGAAAGTGGAACTTATAGGATGCTCTCTTACGCAGTGTACGTACAAGAAACACCATTTTCTGTCTGTACTGTCCTGAAATTCTTTATATACCATAATAATAGGGTTAGGCCCGGTTCACATTAGCGGTGGCCGTCCGGAATCGCCGTGCCGGAGCCGGACCGCTTGCAGAACGGACGGAACGGACGCACGGCATAGCAATGAAAGCCTATGCGTCCGTTCACATGCGTCCGTTCTGCCGGACCGGATCCGGGCCGGATCCGGACTCCGGCGTCCGTTCCAACATGCGCTATTTTTTGGTCTGGCTCCTCCGGCAGCCGTATCCGGGGCGGAGCCGGACTGCACCATCCGGCCAATACAAAGCTATGAGAACCGGAGAGCGCACAACACACTGGCTAAAAATCCGGATGTTCTACCCCACTTCCTATGCGTATTGAAGCGGCGATTTTGGATGGGGACACATGTGCAAGCATTTTGGAGTGGAGCAGCAGTGATTTTAAACGTGCTGGAGATGTTGGCAGTATGTCGGAGGTGGAGGTGAGTGCTAAACAGCGGAGGGCCTGATTCCACAGGTCCACCTTCTGCTGACCTCCCAGACCCCAACATTTTTATTCCGGATCGCATCCTGATGAACACCTGATGCAAACTGACCGGATCCGGATCGGATCCGGATCAGAACCGTACGGTTCCGATCCGGTCCGGATCCGGTCAGGTCATCCGGTCCGTTTGGCAGAGAACCGCAAGTGTGAACCGGCCCTTATCCCATGGGGCAAAGCGGATCAAACCCTTAAATAGAACTAATTTAAATATGTCGTTTGTTTCCAAAAAGAACCCTGTGAAGTTTATTTGAATTGGATGCTGAATAACACCTATTTTAAATATTTTCTCAAGCTGTTTTTATTGTTGCTCCAAATTCTGCTGAATCCTGAATCTTCATGCATGTGCATTGCGGAAGGGGTTGTTTACTCACCTTTAACACCCCCTGCCACAGAGCGCATGCACGAAGATTCAGGCTCAGAATTCGGAGCAGGGTTCTGAAATTGAATATTCTGAATGCACCAACACTGCTGTTTACAGTGTAATGAGCTGTTAAATGAGACCGGCAAAACAGAACAATGTTTAAGATTTCACTACAACATTTGGTGAAGATTGGAAGTTACTTTTATTTCAATAGAAATCCTGCAATAAATGTAATTTTACCTTTGGGTAGGGTGGGGGACAGTTAGAGCCACCTCCAGGATTACATGTGTGCCTGGGCAGATTTTGCTTCATGGTCCTATGGGCAAAACTGTGAAAATAGGAAGTGAGAGACATTTCTGCAGTGAACCAAGCAGAAATAAAAATCTCTTTCAGTTAGATAATTTGATAAGGGTTCATCCCATTCATCTCAGTGCATTAAAATTTTTAGCAGTTCTGCTGTCTGTTACTTGTTGTCCTGCCAGCTGTTTTGCAGAAGGCACTATATTGGCATGTGTACAAGGCCCAGCTTTCTCTCACATCTCATCCAGGTTGTGCTTCCTCCACAGCTCACAATTCCTCCACTCATCCCATGTGGAAGAGGCCCAATGACAAGAAGGTGAAACCCCCAGTTAAGGAAGAAGAGAACATAACTGAGCCAGTTCCTTCTGAAGAAAAGGACTTTGGTGTGTATTACATTAATATAAAAAATAATAAAATGAAGGTAAAAAATGTGGAGTGTAATGTCAGCCAGTTGGATGCGTTGTCTCATGAATGTATGTTCTAACTTCTGTAGCCATTACTCTTATTTGTGTTTTTTTTTAAGGCTGGAAGCTTCTCCTTGTCCTAATTCCCGTGGTGCTGGTGCTGCTTTTACTTGTTATCGGGATTTTCATATACGTATCACGCAGGTATGTGTGTTTCTCACCTCACAGAAAACTTATTGGGTCAAAAAAATGATATGTTACCAGTATCTATGGGCACATAATGTTGATTAGCATGTGTATCTGTGAGAAGGGAACACTTTTTTTTTTCGTTTGTTTTTTTTGTATTGCAAGACTTACTTTTATTTATGAAATAATCGTCATAATCTGTGCGTGAGTTTTATCTTTACCGATTGTGATAAATCTGATAACGGATCATGAGAAATATATCCCATGACACTACTAGAATTCAGCCAGTAAACAAGACTATTGGAAACATGGTTACTGATACTCTGCCATTTGGGGTTTGCAGTGCTTGACCTCTCTAGTGTTGTCAGCACACCGGCACTATCAAATGACTGACCTTAATCCGTCTGCTTGGCAATAAAGCCCCTTTTTGATGCTTAACCCTATTTTTCCCCCTTAATATTAACCCTTTGACATCTAATCCTAACCCCTCCAACATTAACACTAAAATCACTCCTGATGTACACCTAACCAATACCCATATCTGATACTCATGATTCATTTTGGCAGCTGCCTATGGCACCTTCCAAAAGCACAACGCCCAAACAAAATATGGTTAATGAAACTGCACGACACTGACTGTAATCTGCTGCTCATGTCAGATCAACCTGCTTCAAGAAGTCCTCCTCACGCTTTCCTTATCCATCCTTCCATTTCATTTCTTTCTGACCTTTTCCCTTCTATAATTCCGTTGATTCGTCTCTCTTCCTTGACTCCTTTTCTCTCTTTCTAGCTTTTTGCCCTTCCCTTCCTGCATCTCTCTTTTCATGTCTTCTTTCTTGCCCCACAATGGGCTCAATTCTGTTAGCGTTTAGTTGATAATTTACCTCATGGAATTGGATTTACCTCATGAGGTAAATCAACTTTTGAATTCTGGTAGCTTAAAGAGACTCCGTAACAAAAATTTCATCCTGTTTTTTTATCATCCTACAAGTTCCAAAAGCTATTCTAATGTGTTCTGGCTTACTGCAGCACGTTCTACTATCACCATCTCTGTAATAAATCAACTTATCTCTCTCTTGTCAGACTTGTCAGCCTGTGTCTGGAAGGCTGCCAAGTTCTTCAGTGTTGTGGTTCTGTGATGCATCTCTCCCCTCCAGGCCCCTCTCTGCACACTGCCTGTGTATTATTTAGATTAGGACAGCTTCTCTCTTCTCTCTTATCTTTTACAAGCTGGATAAATCCTCCTCTGAGCTGGCTGGGCTTTCACATACTGAGGAATTACATACAGGCAGAGCTGTCTGCACTCTGCAGGAAGAAACAGGCTGACACTTCAGTGGAAGATAGCTGCAGGGGGAAAGAAACACACAAATGATCTCTTGAGATTCAAAAGGAAGGGTGTATACAGCCTGCTTGTGTATGAATGTATTTTCTATGTGTGGACATACTGTACATCAACCTACTTCCTGTTTTGGTGGCCATTTTGTTTGTTTATAAACAAACTTTTAAAAACTGTTTTAACCACTTTTAATGCGGCGAGGAGCTGCGAAATTGTGACAGAGGGTAATAGGAGATGCCCCCTAACGCACTGGTATGTTTACTTTTGTGCGATTTTAACAATACAGATTCTCTTTAAGTAAAGTTTTACCTCATGTAATTTTCATGAGGTAATTTTCGACTAAAAATGTGTGGTATTTTGTGATAAAATACCTCAGACTTGAATTGAGAAGTGAAATGAGGTGCATGTTTGCATGTCTTTTACCTCCCAAAATTAGACCTACCTCTACCACACAGTAAATGCAGTTCTGTGACTAATGCTGGGAATACACCATGAGATTTTTTGGCATATAGCTGGTTTCAGACATGTCTGATCTTATTTTCAATCGTTTTTCTGATCGATTTATCATAGAAGTGAATGGAAATCAATTAGAAAAACGATCGGAACATCAATCGGACAGTAAATCTGCTAAAAAATATCATTGTGTATTCCTGGCATAAGACTTTAGCTATGAAAGGTATTCAGTATCCCCAATATAGCTAAGACAGGTATTACGTGTTTCCAGCAGTGGTGTACCTAGGTCATTTGACACCGGGTGCTGGGTATTAACCACTTTGTCCTCCTTGACGTATAAAAACGTCAAGGAGGACAGGCGCGCTCCCGCGGCCGATCGCGCGCGTGCACGCGCACTCCCGGCCGCGGAGTCGGTAGCCACGGAATCAATGTATCGGGCTGGGGAGCCCGATCATTGATTCCTCTCCCCCGCTGAAAAAGCGACAGCTTCTCTCGGAAGCTTCGCTCTTTCTGAAGCTGTGTCCCTCTAAGCGTACATTGTACGCTTAGAGTGACGTCATGTAAAAAAAATCGAGATTGCCATCTTGTGGCCAAAATGTAAAACTACATGTAAATGCCCAAAAACATTACAATACACCAATATTTCCCCAAATAAAACACTTTTAAAACCCACCCTCCCAAAAATGCCCACATAAAATGTTTAATAAAAAAAACAAAAAAAAAACATTACTATAAAAAAAACAAAAACACATAAATATTTACCTAAGGGTCTAAACTTTTTAAATATTTATGTAAAGATGAAATATTTCTCTCTATTTTTTTTTATAAGCTTGGAAATAGTGATGTATGCAAAACGGAAAAAATGCTCTTTTATTTCCAAATAAAATATTGTCGCGATACATTGTGATAGGGACATAATTTAAATGGTGAAATAACCGTGACAAATGGGCAATAACAATACGTGGGTTTTAATTATGGAGGCATGTATTATTTTAAAACTATAATGGCCAAAAACTGACGACTAATGATTTTTTTTCATTTTTTTTCTTATTCTTCCTGTTAAAATGCATTTACAGTAAAGTGGCTCTTAGCAAAATGTACCCCCCAAAGAAAGCCTAATTGGTGGCGGAAAAAACAAGATATAGATCAGTTCATTGTGATAAGTAGTGATAAAGTTATAGGCTAATGAATGGGAGGTGAACATTGCTCGGATGCATAAGCTGAAAACGACTGAGATGTTAAGTGGTTAAATGAACCCCCCCCCCCCCTCCAAGAAAAGGAAAAGTGTGAGTGTGGTGTGCTAAGCTTGCCACGGCAGGTAATGCCAGGTATAGGTGCCCCCCCCCCCCCCCCCCGTATAGGTAGCGTGGAATAGTTGCCTCCAGTATAGGTAGCCTAGAATAGTTGACCCCCAGTATAGGCAGCGTAGTATGGTTGCCCCGAGTATAGGTAGTCTGTGTAATAGTTGCCCCGAGTATAGGTAGCCTGGAAAAGTTGCCCCCAGTCTATACTATATAGTCTATACTAAATTTATAGTCAGTATATATAGTCAGATCCCCCCTGTGCATAGCCAATGCATATATTCAGATCCCCTGTATATAGGCAGTATATATGTTCAGATCCCCCTGTAAACAGCCAGTCCCCCCATTTATATACTTAGTATTTATATAGCCATATCCCCCCCCCCCCCAGTATATAGCTAGCGTATATATAGTCAGATCCCCCCTGTGTATAGCCAAAGTATATATTCAGATCCCACCTGTATATAGGCAGTATATATTCAGAACCCCCCCTGTAAAAAGCCAGTTCCCCCCCCATATAGCCAGTATATATAGTCAGTCACATTCCCCCATTTGTGTAGTTAATATACGTAGCCAGATCCCCCCAGTATATAGCTATTGTATATATAGTCCAATTTCCCCTGTATATAGCGAGTGTATAGGTAAATTAATAAAACGTGCTCTGAACTCCCCTTAACTCCCTCCCGATCACTCTGCCGCCGCCCACGCCACTTGATCCCCCTGCAGCGCTGTGATATGTGCATCTGTAGTACTACTCACCATCGTGGCTCTCTCCAGCATTGATCGCGCACCCTCCTCCTCCTCCTTCGTACAGCTCCGGCTGTTTACCGTGCCGGGGACGCGGCTTGATGAACAGTAGCCCGGAGCTGTACAGAGGAGGAGGATGTGCGATCAACGCTGGAGAGAGCCACAATGGTGAGTACTACTACCGAAGCTCCTCTCACAGCGCCAAGGGGGATCGGCGGGGGGGGGATGGGGGTACTGTTTACCTAAATAGTGGCTGGGAGCCGGGAAGGAGTGTACAGTGTGTGAGTGGGGGGGGGGGGGGTCTGAGCGCTTTCAGCGGTTTTAAATGAATAGTGTATGGGGTGGGGGGGGGGGGGGGGCATGTACGGGAGGGGGGAGCGGGAGGGATATTAAACAAAACATGAAAAAAATCCACTCCCATAAGCCCCACAAGCATAGCAGTCGGGAAAATACCTCATGATTACCACTCAGATACCGCATGTTTCCTCCCTGTGTCGGTAATTTAACAAACATCATCCAGAGGCGAGAAAATGTATCAGAATTAAACAAAGAAAAAAAAAAATAACGAATGAGGTATTTTCCTGACTACTATTTACTTCACCTCGCATAGCTACCAGAATTGAGACCAATGTATTTATAGTGGCTGTGTTTGAACAACAGTACTGTTAATTCTAACTAAACAGAGCAAAAAGGGCCTTGCATGATGGTAAAAATGTTATACTGTAAAGAACTACAGTTGGTATATAGAGATATTAAAGCAAAAACAGACACATATTACACATACGTAAATATGCATATGAAGGTATTATATTCTCTTCAATATTGTAAATGCTATTGTTTTGTATTTATCTTTTCTTACAGAAATAAGGCAAAAACGGAAACCTACAAAGCTGAGGATCAAAAAGGCGGTAAGTGAAAGCTGTGATTTAACATGGATGCGTGTGAGTGGTGCAGTGTAATGGTTAAGGGCTCTGCCTCTGACACAGGAGACCTGGGTTCAAATCTCGGCTCTTCCTATTTAGTAAGCCAGCACCTATTCAGTCAGGAGTTCTTTGGGCAAGACTCCCTAACACTGCTACTGCCTACTGAGTGCGCTCTAGTGGCTGCCTCGCAAACACTTTGAGTCCGACAGGAGAAAACCGCTATACAAAAAAAAGGTATAATTATTATTATTATGCACTTCATTCACTTCTTTTGGTATAACCAGGCTAATGTCCAACAGCCTCATAATAGAAACTGTTTTAATTAGATCCTGCAATTGTGACAAACATCACTGGATGCATGCTTTGGCAAATAACGCTGCCTAGATTGTTTGGAGAAGTATCTTCTGTATGTGCCCAGAGGCAAAAGGCAGCAGGAAGGGGAAGGGGGTGGTTCCAGAACTTTGGAAAGGACCAACTTCTTTAAGTCACAAAATGGCAATTGGATCAGTAGTTTTATTTTTGAAGGAAGCTGTAGTTAATGTGACAAGAGGGTAGAAGACGTGAAAGAAAACGCGTAAGAAAATGTGCAAGCCCTTCCAGTACATTATGTGTGATGTGTGTTTGTTGTCTGCTACAGGGTGCTGGAAGCCACTTGAACAGCCATTTGTGAGACAGCAGTCCATGGAATTTACTATGAACTATGCTAGTGACAAAGACTTGATGCAGAAGTTTGACTTTGTCAAGTGTGACACGGAAGGTAAGAGACACATGTCCTATATGTTCCCTTTACAGCACTCCTACTCATGACTTTCCCACTCATATTCCTCCAGATCTTTAGCGTATCTCATGTGCCTGAGCACGAAGTACACACCCTGCATACCTACACTGAACACACACTGCTCCTGCCCTGTGCAGCATTCTACCTTCACCACAGTAGTGCACAGTAATACACAGGTAACAGAGGCACATTTATTGCAGCCTCTGACTGTCTGCAGGGTTTATCGGTTTACTCTTCTGGTTACAGATTGTTGTGGCAGTTTTACTGCTGTTTATATATACATCCAGGAATGTGGTGATATTACACAATGCTTGCATATGTGGATACACAATACTGTTGTGCAGCGGTGGGGAGTTGGGCAGGTAAGACCTAATAAGAGCTCACAGCGGAGCTTCACATTTCACTGGGGAATTCTGAAAATCATTCTGTCAGTTCTGATGTAAATAGTTCACATTTGTTTGAAGTAGGCAATGGAAAGCAATGACTTCTCCGTCACACCTGGTAGAAGCAGGCAGGGTCATATCTTATAGTTCAGGTGTGTCTTTATCAAAGGCTGATTGTGGAGTCATGACTTTTCTGCTCACATAGTCTTATGGAATCCAGTTCACTGTTTACGATTTCCTCAGCTTAGCTTTTCCATAGCGGTCTTAACCTACCAAGTAATTGCATGAGCTACTCACCTCACACTTGGTAGTTGTCAAATCTGATTGGTGAAATCCTTTTATATGCATATACTAGTCATGCAGCTCCTAAACTGTAAGGGTCAGTGCAGGTGGAGGGGTTGACAGTGTGGAAAGTACCCGACATTTCACAACGTTTAGGTATTTCTGAAAAAATACTGTAAAGTTGCTGTCAAAAATATTACAATAAATAGTTTATCAATATTAACAACTCTTGAAGTGTCATAAGCAAAACAGCATATATAAATCAAGATTTGGTTTGACCATCCTTTGCCATTAAAACCAGAGCAGACTAGTTCTCCCAGGAACATTTGCACACAGGATTTTTCAGACATGATATAACATATAAGTTAAAGGGACTCCGAGCAGTGAAGAGAATATGGAAAGATGCACATCATTTTAAAGCTCTCTTTCTCCTCTTTCCAATGATATATAAACCGCCACCCTACGCCTTTTAGTTTTCGCTATTTTCGCGATTGAAATTGCCGCGATTTCGATCGCGAAAATAGAGAAAACTAAAAGGCGTAGGGTGGCGGTTTATATATCATTGGAAAGAGGAGAAAGAGAGCTTTAAAATGATATCCATCAAGCCATAGTTATATTGTATTACACAGGGCGACTTTTTGTCAAAGTCAGCAGCTGCATTCAGCAGAATGGAGCTGCTGACACTGGGGAAAGTGTCGTCCTGTGTAATACAATATAACTATGGCTTGATGGATATCATTTTAAAGCTCTCTTTCTCCTCTTTCTGACGACACCTAAATCGTTGCCCTACACCTTTTAGTTTTCTCTATTTTCACGATCGAAATCGCGGTCGCGGCAATTTCAATCGCGAAAATAGCGAAAACTAAAAGGCGTAGGGTGGCGGTTTATATATCATTGGAAAGAGGAGAAAGAGAGCTTTAAAATGATATGCATCTTTCCATAGTTTCTGCACTGCTCGGAGTCCCTTTAAAGCACAGTTATTAAACAGAGTCAACTGTGTGGGAGGGAAGAAACTGGGTGAGGGGGGTAAAGCTATGCTTTACTTACAAGGTGAGGGTTCATTGTAAAAGTAATCTTACACAATGGCAAAACTGAACAGAGCAATAAGATGGAATGGACTTGTAGCACCAGCAAGGTCTTACACAAGAAGAAATTTCAAAGCATACAGATGCTTTTAAAAGGAAAAAAAGTTCCTGCAACACTATATAAGGGGGCTTTTAGGACCATTGTAGTCCCTTACACACTCCAATGAGTTCTGGTTCACCATGAGCTTGCTGGTTAGTCTGTACCTCTCGGTGTTACAAGCCCTACTCCATTGAGCCAAATTAATCCATGTCATGCACTGATACGGATCAAACAATCCGAAACAGTCTGTATGCATGTTGGATTATTATGGCTCTGTACAAATTAACAAGCTGACACATCATTGCATTCCAGCGGATCTGGAGGTGTGTTTAGCTTCTAAGGGTACAATGGTTAATTTGCATATAATCAGCAGTGATGCCCTGGGAGACATCTCAAGCTCAGTCCAACCTGAATTATCGCAAATTCTTTCTGTTTTAAGAAAGCAAACTTGTTTTTCTTAACATCATAGTAAGGGGGCTTTTAGGACCATTGTAGTCCCTTACACACTCCAATGAGTTCTGAGTCACCATGAGCTTGCTGGTTAGTCTATGCAACAAATGGTGTGCTAAGCCACTAAAGAACGATCAACTAGAGGAAACAATATGGCCCATAGAATAGCAACACACGTGTAGAAAAGTATAAACAATGTATTAATCCATCATAACACTATATAGGTAATCACTGAAAAAGACATCTTGGATATCCTCTCAAACCTTCGCCAGACTACCTGCGATCTGGACCCTGGCCACACTAAGTTCATGTTGAAAGGCCCTGAACTATTTACACCGGCATTCCACAAAATAGTCAACGGCTCCTTACAAGAAGGGTGGTTTCCCTCTACTCTGAAAGAAGCAATCGTCAGGCCTCTACTCAAGTAACCATCCTTAGACCCAGATGCTCTAAACAGCTACAGACCTGTCTCAAACCTCCCCTTTCTGGGAAAAGTTATTGAAAAGGGTGTCTACCTCCAACTTGAAGCCAGGCTCTCCAGAAACAACATCCTTGACCCTCTTCAATCTGGCTTCAGGAAATATCACAGCTGTGAAACAGCCCTCACCCAGATTTGCAATGATCTGCTCATGTTCCATCCTGATTTTGCTCGACCTCTCAGCGGCTTTTGACACAGTCGATCATGAAATCTTGCTCAACAGGCTACAAGAGTACTGTGGCATAGATGGCATTGTTCTCCGGTGGTTCAACTCCTTCCTGGCTGGCAGAACACAAAGGGTAGCCTTAGGGCCCTTCCTCTCCAACCCTGTACCACTAAAATACGGTGTACCTCAGGGCGCAATATTATCCCCTTTACTGTTCACCATATACATGCTGCCACTTGGAGAAATCATATAAAAACATGGCCTGACATATCATTGCTATGCTGATGACACCCAGCTATATTTGTCATTCAAAACTGACGTCACAGACCCTACTCCACAAATAAACGCATGCTTAGCCGAGCTTCAGGAGTGGATGAATAATAATTGGCTAAAACTTAATGCTGACAAAACTGAGGTTCTTGTTATCGAGGGCCAGGGCTCAACAGCAAAGCAGCCCAAGTCTCAACCAACACCACTAAGGATAGGGAGCTCAGACCTGAAAACTCAGACTGTGTGCGCAGCCTGGGAGTACTGATTGATGGGAAATTAAGCTTCAGGAATCAAATCTCAGCTGTTGTGAAACATTCCTTCTTTCACCTAAGGAATATTGCAAGGATTAAACACCTAATTCCTTCAGAGGATCTTCCAACCCTAGTTCATGCCTTCGTCACATCAAGGTTGGACTACTGCAACGTCCTCTACACAGGCCTGCATAAGAAAGACTTACGCCGCCTGCAATTAGTACAGAATGCCGCCGCAAGGCTGTTAACGAGCCAACCTCGCCATTGCCACATAACACCAACCCTGAGCTCACTCCACTGGCTACCGTTAAAATGGAGAATTCTGTTTAAGATTGGCTTACTGACATTCAAATCCTTGCACAATCTGGGCCCTGGATACCTGAAGGACTTGTTGCAACTACATCACACACCCCACAATCTTAGATCAAAAGGACGTAACACCTTGGTCACCCCCAGAGTCCACCTCAAAACCTTTGGAGACAGAGCCTTTTGTCATGCTGCCCCTACACTTTGGAACTCCCTGCCACACCCAATCAGGACAGCTCCATCCCTGGAAGCATTTAAGTCTAAACTGAAAACCTACCTCTTCAGTCTGGCATTCATGAACATCTGACTATCTCCTCTGTAACACAACCCAGCCTGCAACCCTGTATTAATCTGAGACACAGCTATGCGCTTTGAGTCCTATGGGAGAAAAGCGCTTTACAAATGTTATTGTATTGTATTGTATTGTATATAAAGAAATAAAACCATTTTAAAAAAAGCAAAGTCACACACCTTATGCAATGTATACACCAATATGCATAGAATAATATTGCATCATGGAACCACCCCTGAGAACATCAATAGACTAGACCAGTGATCTGCAAAATTGGCTCTCTAGCTGCTAAGGAACTACAAGTCCCACAATGCATTTGCCTTTATGAATCATGACTGTGGCTGTCAAGACTCCTGCAATGCATTGAGGGACTTGCAGTTCCTTAACAGCTGGAGAGCCAAGTTTGCAGATCACAGGACTAGACTATCACCTGAGGTGCTCATAATAGAGCTTCCCCAGTGATTGAACCCGGGTTCAGATCCTGCTTATATAAAGTGCAATATCTGTGCATTTAAAGAATTCAGGCATCCATAGTTATCAGCGGAAAAAGCCATAAAGATGGACAAAAATAAATCATAAACCTGTGAAAATATGGATCACATCTGGAGAAACATACAATAGTATGGGGATGCAGAGTTTGTGAAAAACAGTGATTGTGATGCTGAGGGCAATGGTGCAGAGAGCACCCCAGCTGGAGCTCCCCCTATCTTGATAAAGCGGTGTGACTGCCGCGATACCGGTGGATTTGTCTGCTGAGGGCTCCCTCCCCCTGTCGCACACCTCGTGGCTGCCATACCTTCTCCAGTGAAGTATACTGCTTATTGCTCTCTGCACCATTGCCCTCAGCATCACAATCACTGTTTTTCACAAACTCTGCATCCCCATACTATTGTATGTTTCTCCAGATGTGATTCATACCTGCTCTATATTTTCACAGGTTTATGATTTATTTTTGTTCATCTTTACATTTTTTTCTACAACTATGGATAACTGAATTCTTTAAGGCCTCTTTCACACCAAGACGTTGCGTTTTAGGGGACGTTAAGGTCGCATAACGTGCCCCTAACGCAACGCATGGTGGTGTTTAAGTTGGATGTCAGATTGAGCTGCGTTATGCGGCTCTTGGTGCGCAGCAGTAAAGATGGGAAGTCCGGATCTTTTCAATGATTCGGATGATTCGAATCGGATCATTGAAAAGATCCGGATCTTTGAACCGAATCTTTAAATCATTTTACTAGGGAAGCAGGGGTGCAGCAGAGTGAGAGGTGCAGGAGAATGAGGGCACATTGAGGGTGCTAATGGGGAAGGGAGAGATGTAGCAGGAAGATTGTGCTTGTGCACGGAAGCTGCAGTTCCTGTTTCTTTCAGACATCCACTGTGAACTGAATCGTTCATTGTGATGATCCAGATGATTCGACTCACAAAAAAGATCCGGATCAAAGATCCGAATCGTGCATGATCTGGACAACACTACAGTGCAGTGAATATTAATTAGCCATGTGGCTAGGAACAATAGCGGACTCTCCCCTTACTGAGCATATGCAAACAGTCTAACACAGCTAAAACCACCTATAACGCACAGCATGCTGCACTTTCTTTGAGCGTCCAGCGTTACACTGTAACGCAACGTGGGCACTGTGAACAGCACATTGATTTTTAATTACTGTGAGTTGGGCTGCGTTACAGGCTGCTCTAACGTGCGCCTGTAACGTCCCACTGTGAAAGCAGCCTAAATGCAGATATTGCACTTTATATAAGCAGGAACTGAACCCGGGTTCAACCACTGGGGAAGCTCTATTGTGAGCACCTAAGGTGATAGTCTAGTCTATTGATGTTCTCATGGGTGGTTCAATGATGCAATATTATTCTATGCATATTGGTATATACATTGCATGAGGTGTGTAACATCACAGCCAAAACTCTGCTATAATGTCGGTCAGGCTAGGTTAGTGTTACACGTACCGATAAGAGAGTTAGCATTAGGCATATCGGTAGGAGGGTTAGTATTAGACGTATTAGTAGGAGGGTTAGTGTTAGACGTATCGGTAGGAGAGTTGGGGTTAGTTGTATCGATTAGGACGGCTAGAGTGAGAAGATGGGTTAGAGGTGGTAAAATTACTAGTTAGGGTTACATGAAAACAAAACAAAAAAAGCCCTGTAATACGTTATAAAGTTCATCAAGGATAATAATAGGACTTATTAAACAAAAAGACATCCAGGCAAAAAAGCAGCAGCAAAAAGGGGTTTGCAGCTGTATTATACAGTAAGATAATAAATGTAAATGCAGAGATCAAAACTACACGGAACCAACAAATAATGAATTCTCTATGAATCACAAATCGTCAATAAATAAATGAATAATTGAGAACGCATACGCACAAAACTGGTAAATAGTGTCCTGTGCAAACTGTGCTAAAATCGGCACAATCAACAAAACAATCACATAGTAAGGCTAAATAGCAGCTAGTAGTTGTTCAATAAAGTGCACTATGCAGAAAGTAATCAATTGATATCACCCAATCACTTTTGATATACTGTAGGTTTTCTTTAAAGGACAACCGAGGTGACGTGACATGATGATAGACATGTGTATGTACAGTGCCAAGCACACAGATAAATATGCTGCGTTTCTTTTTTTTTCTTTCTCTGCCTGAAAGAGTTAAACTTTGGGTATGTAAGTGACAGTTTCTGTCAGGGTCGAGACTGGGTCAGACTATAGCATAGCACTCACTGAAAAGTAATTACAGCCATAAAACACTTTCTTGTCAGTAAATGGCTTCTGAGAGCAGGAAAATGTAAAAAGGGTCAATGATTCATAGATTTGAGCTCTTGCATACTTCAATGAAAGTGTCATTGAGCAAAGACAATCAAATCGTAAAACGTAAAAACTAGATTTAAAAATAAAATAAAACCATGGGATATCTAAAAAAGTCATTTTAGGAGACTGAGGATAGATGCAATTGTTTTTTTCTCATCAGTTTTTCACCTTGGATGTCTTTTAAATGTGAGGTAAAATTGCCTTATACAAAAAGTGAAAGTTCTAAAATCAAATCCTTGTGATGTGATTATAATCAAGCTTAACTTTATTTTTTAGATTATCAAGAGTCGCTTATGATCGGCACTGATACAGTGACAAGGAAAGGATCCACCTTCAAACCTATAGATTCAGAGGTCAATAATGGCTGCCTAGAAAATGAGAACCACTATGATTGCCCTCTCAGGACAAACAACTACGCTTTGCCTCTTACCTGCCCTGAACCAGAGTATGCCACTCCCATCATAGAGCGCCATGTCATGCGGAACCATGCAGTCTCGCCCGAGTGTGGCTACAACGTCCCTGTAGTGTCAATAGACCGCAGACTGTCTTTCTCTGGTGTCAGCTTTTCCATATCAAGTGCAGAAAACAGTGGAGGAGACTACCAAACACCTCACAGCATACACCAAGATGAGAGTGATTATGACCTGCCAAAAGCACATAAGTGGGCATTAGCAGACAGTGGCGATTACCAAACCCCACAATACTGCACACTGGCGGCAGATGGCTATTCCTCTCCGAGAGACTGCCTAAAGCCCATCAATCAGACTGCTATTACCGCTCTCTTGTAACGGTCTCAGAGGGTGACACACTTGAATAACCACATGCAAGAATGTTACTTTCCAGCTGCTGGACATCTATGTTTACATGACTCTTCTACATTTTTCATGATTTTGATGATGTGATAAAAGACCAGACTGCTGACCACACGTTTTGTACCACTTCTGAGAGCCATGTTACTTTGAAACTTATGTGCAATGTGTACAGAAGATATTTAACGGGACCTCATTCACTTTAGAGCTCTTCTATTCAGACTTGATATTATGGTGGACTTTTATGTAGCTACTTTGAGACAGTGGTTACACTTGACTCTCTGGTGCATTTTATTATGTTTATTTTTGCAACTATTAACACTGTGAAGGTTTAATTTGTGACTCTATTTAATTTATACTACCTGTAAAACAGGACCAGATAACTGATAACTAGAAAAGGTGTGTTCTTGGGGAATGGCTACATTCCAAATATGGATAAAGAAGTGGTCTGGTCAGCTGCCTTGAAACTGCTGCATGGTAGAGGTACACACAAGCCGCTGCCCAGTGCACAGGCAGCATTGCGGTTTCCTTTCCATTCTGGTAGAGATAAAATAAAGTTGAGTATTCATACTTGCCTGGGGCTTCTCTCAGCCCCCTGTAGGCAGCGGGCTTCCTCGCTATCCTCCCGGGCCACTCTATCTCGCAGTCAGCTCTGATGAATTATTCAGTCACGCTCCACTGCACTCCACTGCATGTGTGCAGTCCTGGGGGGTTCTGCACATGCGCAGTTACAGTCTTAATGAACTGCGCATGCGCAGAAAGCTTCCGGCTGCAGGACTGTGATTTGAGGGCGTGCACAGCCGGGACTGCACATATGCAGCGGGTCGTGACTGAAGAATTAACTGGATCAGACTGTGGGACAGCAGAGTGGCCCTGGAAGACTGTGAGCGATCCCATGGCATGTGCACATCTCAAATTTGAATATGACATCTGACCTCACATAAGCCTGTGACACATCTATGAGGACTGTCATCCTAGAAGGTGCAGTGCACAGCATGTGGCAGGGGTAAGAAGAACAATGGCTTTAGCCTTAGCTTGGATGAGATTATCTGGCAGGCCGGATCTCTCACAGACACAATGGGGTTGCTCTATACACGACTGAGCTGAGAATCCTCTAGCTTGTGTAGAAGGACTAAGGCTAGCTCCACTTTGGGGTGTTGCATTACCTTTAAAAACAGGATTGTAATGCAATGGCTGGGAAAAGTCATATTGTACATTTATGCACCCAATGCATACAGTACATACAAAGTATGCTTCACTGCTGTTAACACATATGTTGTGTGGTACTGCACTGTATGCATTCGTGGTATGCCGACAGATTCCACCACACTGCACTGTAACCCGCCGATGGGAACGTACCATTACAATATAATTGAATTGCGTTAAAAGTGTGATGATGTTGTTCAGTGCAATGCTCCAGTGTGAATGTAGCCTCAGGCCCATTTTTCCGGGGCTACCACGGAACATGGTGGCGGCAGGAGGTCCTCTCTGCGCACAACTATGAGCAGACTTTTTGCAGTCAAAGGCTTCTGGAATTAGGAGGGAGCTGTTTGAAAAGATCCCTGGTGGTCTTTCATTAAAAAAAAAGACCCAATTTTTTCTAGTTTTAAACTAAACTCTTGATCATTTTCACATAGTGGCTTATTTATAAAGGTAGTGAATAGCTGCTCATCAGAAAAATGCTCTTATTTCTACAGGAGTTATGACACTTTTGTAGAGATCAGTGCATTGTCTTATTCCTATAAATGGAGATCAGCAGAAATGATCTTCCCTTATAAGCGTTTCATCTGTCTCCCCGGATTACGACTATTGCTAATAATTGTCAGCAATGTGTTGCCATTGCCTTATTTATGTATCAGAGATCAGCTGTTTGCTGCCTATTGATGACCATTGACCATTCTTCACTTTAGAAGTGGAGAATTCTGTTTACATCAGTGGGGCAGTTTGTAGTGCAGTTGAAGTGCTCTGCAGCTCCCTGGTGCCCTCCCTTTCCTGGCCCTTCTGGAAGCTTTATAATCAATTGCGGCGTAGTCACTGATGTAAAGCTGGCACCTTGATTAATTTGCATATCTGGCCGGCCAGAGAACCTCGCCGGAAATGCATTGCTTGTGAGCTGCATAACATATCGAGGCTCTGGATTTACAGCAGTCACTAGGTTGCAGTTCACTCTGGATGGCCTTTTGCAATCTGAAGATCCATTAAGATAATTATTAAAGCTGTGTATTAATATTTTACAGTGATTATGGTTGGTAATCAAATCATGGATTGCCACCACAGATGTACTGATTACCCCCTTTATAAATATGGCAATCTTTAAGGACAACTGAAGTGAGAGGGATATGGAGGCTGACCTATTTCATTTTAAACAATAACAGTTACCTGGCTGTTCTGCTGATCCTCTGCCTCATACCTTTAGCCATACACCCTGAACTAGCATGCAGATTGGATCTTTCCGACACAAATCGGACAAGATTACCTGCATGCTTGTTTCATGTGTTAGTCAGACACTACTTCATCAAGGGGACTGCCAGGCAACTGGCATTGTTTAAAAGGAAATATGGCTGTTTTTCTATACCTCTCCCTTTAGGTTCCTTTTAAAGATGTGATCTGATTTTGAAAAATGGAGAACAGAGATATTTCATTCTGTGATCCAATAATCACTGGCTTGTGAGTTGGCCGCATAGTGTTCAGTAAAGCCACATCAGCAGAGCAGTGGAGCTGGGTACACTCAGATGTAAACTGAATTCCACACACATAGAAGTGACTTGTGTGTGCCAGCCATGTAGCAGCTGCAGCAAAGGTATTGCTTTATCCTAAACCACAAGTGCACACCTTCTCTCATCCATACAAAATGTAAGTTATCAGCTTATTTTATACCCCATCCTCAAATGTTTTTTTTTTTATAGGAATTATCATTTTATTTGTTGACTGAGTTATTAGACTTGAGCCTTACCTAAAATATGCAACTTGTACTTCAAAGAGATATGTGTTTTCTAGTTTTATTTGTACAATAAGGTTAAATTGTAAGTGTCATGGTGATATTTGGAGCCATTAACATTGTGTGCTATGAGAGTGGCCTGTTGCCACCACTAGCCGTCCAATTCTGCCTCAGTTTCAAGCTTCCACTAGATACAATGGGATAGAGTCACTAAACGCTGAGGGCGCACATAGATTTTCACACGTTACACATCTATTATTACTTACAATGATATTGTGTGCCCCTATTACACTCGTTATTGGCTGACCAGCTATGCAACCTTTGTGTGTTTTTAACCAATAATGTACATAATAGAGAGCACACATTATCAACATGAGTAATAACAGCTTTGTGTTGTGCATTACTTGCACCACAGTTTACATGTGCACCATATGCGATATGTATAGTGAATCCAGGCCATTGTCAGATGGAATCTCATATAGCAGCATAACCTGTTCAGACACTTTGAGGAATGTATTATATGTTAATTTGAATGACGTGAGAAACAACTGTTGTTGTAGTGTTTTTTGAACTTCTATGAAAATGTTTATTAGACCTCCTGATGCTTCAAAAATTCACTTAGGTTTCCCTTCTAACAGCCAGTCAGGATCTAAAACATTACAAGAAATAGAAAAGAACATAAATCTGATGGGCAGTTTGAAGAGAAAGTAAGCAGTGATCATTTCCCTAGCAGAAGGGTCCTTGTCTTCTGAATGCTGGTCATTTTGAACTGTCATGCTGATACCTGTTTACTGCTCACCCAACAAATAAAATGTCTTTCTTACAGGCAACAGGTGACCTTTTGTGGAGTTCTTCTAATTATGTGGTTTTCTTTAGTTTATTGCACATCATGGTGAATTTATACAGCCATACTTATTTTGCTGCTCTTTTAGTGACACCTGGTGGTCATAAGAGAGAAAAGCTGCTGTAGCTATATAGAGAATATAAAACTCCACATTTATAAAGTTAAAAATTGATGTATATGTTTTTGCTCATAAAAACTAAAATGTGTAGGGCGACGATTTGGGTGTCGCCAGAAAGAGGAGAAAGAGAGCTTTAAAATGATATCGATCTTTCCATAGTTACATTGTATTACACAGGACGACACTTTCCCCAGTGTCAGCAGCTCCATTCAGCAGAAAAAGTCGCCCTGTGTAATACAATGTAACTATGGAAAGATGGATATCATTTTAAAGCTCTCCTTCTCATCTTTCTGGCGACACCTAAATCGTCGTCCTACGCCTTTTAGTTTTCTCTATTTTCGCGATTGAAATCGCGGCTGCTGCAATTTCCATCGCGAAAATAGCGAAAACTAAAAGGCGTAGGGCAGCGGTTTGTATATCATTGGAAAGAGGAGAAAGAGAGCTTTAAAATGATATGCATCTTTCCATAGTTTCTGCACTGGTCGGAGTCCCTTTAAACTAATAGCTGGACTTGTTATAGTGGGATGTACAGTTGTGCTCATAAGTTTAAATACCCTGGCATCATTTGATTTCTTAAAGGATACCTTAGTGCTCAATTAAATTCAAAAAGGACACCTAATGTGTGTATTGGGATCCTTACTACACCTCCCGAGCCCTGGTGTTTACCTCCGTTCTTTGGTAATAATTGAATTGCTGCTCTTTCGGGTCAGAGAGGTCAGTGACCTCCAACCCGGACATACTGTGTGCGGATCCTTACTACACCTCCCGTGCCCCAGCGTCTCCCTCCGTTCTTCGGTAATAATTGAATTACTGCTCTTTCGGGTCAGCACGGTCAGTGGCCTCCAACCCAGACATACTGCGCTGTGCAGTATGTCTGCTAGGACGCCTTGCGATCATGCAAATGCGCTGTCATATGGCATCGCTGGGGAATGCAGGCACAAGGCACCCTAGTGGGCATACTGTGCATGCGCAGTATGTCCAGGTCGGAGGTCACCGACCGCCCCATCCCGGAAGAGGAGAAATTAGATTATTACTGAAGAACTAAGGGAGACGCCAGGGCACGGGAGGTGCGGTAAGGATCCGCACAGCTCCCCATACACAAATTAGGAATCTAATTTAATTTAGTGCTAAGGTATCCTTAGACTTTTTTTCTTTTTCTATGAAAAATGGTTAATTTCACTCATGGTTAGTGGTTGGCTGAAGCCATTTATTGTCAAACAACTGTGTTTACTCTTTTTAAATCCTAATCACTTCACAAACTACCCAAATGACCCTGATCAAAAGTTTACATACCCTGGTGATTTGGCCTGATAACATGCACACAACTTGACACAAATAGGTTTTAATGGCTATCTTCACCTGTGATCTGTTTGCTTGTAAATTAGTGGTTGTGTATAAAAGGTCAATTAGTTTCTGGACTCCTGACAGCCCCTTGCATTTTTCATCCAGTGCTGCACTGAGGGTTTTTTTCTTTGGATTCTTTTTTTTGGGGGGGAGGGGGGGGGATTTGGGTGCATACACACATCTATTTTTGATTGCGACTTGTAACTATGGAAAGATGGATATCATTTTAAAGCTCTCTTTCTCCTCTTTCCAATGATCTATAAACCACCGCCCTACGCCTTTTAGTTTTCGCTATTTTCACGATTGAAATTGCCGCAATTGAAATAAATCTCGCTTCAGACCTCATAGATAGCAGGGGCATGTGTGCCCCTGCTAAACCGCCGCTATCCCGCGGCTTAACGGGGGTCCCTTCACCCCCAAATCCCCTCCATCAAGCGGGGGAGCGCTTCCGCATTGGGGCAGGGCTAACCGCCTCAGCCCTGCCCCACGCGCGTCTGTCAGATGCGTATCTCCGCCTCTCCCCCGCCCCTCTCAGTCTTCCTTCGCTAAGAGGGGCGGGGGAGAGGCGGCGATGCGCGTCTGATAGACGCGACTGGAGGCAGGGCTGCAGCCGTTAGCCCTGCCTCCAGGAAGGGAAGATTTATGACTAAGACTACGACCAAGTCTTGCAGGGGTGGGTTTGGGGGTGAAGGGACCCCCGTTTAGCGGCGCGATAGCGGCGGTTTAGCAGGGGCACACATGCCCCTGCTAAGTATGAGCTCTGAAGCGAGATTTATTCTCGCTTCAGAGTCTCTTTAAGACATTATTCACACATTAGTATGCTAACCATGTGATATTTGTTCCATTGGAAAAGAGATGAACATCAACAAGACCAGAGTATCACCTGGTAGAAGCTGGGCAAGCTATATGTGTGCTAATACTTGGTTCGGATAAAATACCTGGGTATGTACAAAACATATGACAACCTTTTACCTCCTCATTAGGGGATGATCAGTGAGATGCAAATATTTCCAAGTTCATGCAGGAATATCTACATTTTTATGCAAATGTCTGCAGCTTGAAAATGGACCAATCATTTTTAACCTTGGCGGGAGTTGATTCATTTCCAAGCTGCATACATTTGCATAAAGATTTACATAATTCTACATGAACTCGGAAATGTTTGCGTCTCACTGATCATCCCTACTCCTCAGGACCCTGTAATCCAGGACTGTTAACTTCAATCTTTGTTGCCTGAAATCGTATACTTTTTGGACATTTCAGTTGATTTTTGCATTAAAATGTTATCGGTAAGAATTCATACAGTGTGCTCAGTCTCAGGCAGAAGATCTAGTACAGGCGCTGGTCAATTTTACACCATTTTTCTGGTGAGTTACATGAGTGTTTACTGGGAACAGAATATGGCTAGAAGTACCTGTGGGACAATCTGCAGTTTGGGCCAGCTGAATAATGTGTGTTATTACAGTAGAATCTTGTTATAGTAAACTCAGTCCTTAGGTCTCAGAAAATGCGTCTGTATAAATATACAATGTATGACCGTTTCTGATTGAGTAAACTTCTGATATAGTGAACCACTTTCCCTGGTCCCTTGGAGTTTACTATAAAGGGATTCTACTGTAATTGGAAACTTGTGGACAGAATTCTGAGAGCGCCAAATGCAGTTCCTTGGTGTCAATACAGTGAAATGTATGTATTTACATAGTGCTCACTGTATCGGCACCACTTTACAGAGTACATTATACATATGTCAGTATTTTCTTACCATAGTAATAATCTGATGTCTACCATAGTGTAAGAGTGGGGATGGGGCAATTGGCCTACCATTATTTTTTTCGAATGTAGGCGGAAAATGGAGTACACAGGGAGACTATACAAACTATATGAGTAGTATTCGGCCTGGGAATAGAACCGTGGACTTCAGTGCTGTAAATGAGTGCTAGCCACTTAGCTACCCTGCTGTAAGTGATTTGAAAATACTGATGTGCCTTACTGTTTTTTGGTTTTTTTTTTATGAAAGTGTGTTCAATACCATTTTATACAGATCAGTTCTGTGAGGAGAGATGTAATAACAGAAAACTCCTGTAAAATAGTTTTTCTGTAAGTAATGTTACAACTATTTCTTGTTAAATCTCTATGTATGAAGTTATTGGGAATCTGCTGTAAAAAAAAAAAAAAAAAAAAAAAATAGCTAGATATAGTGGTTTGCTAAATTATTTGGCCCGCTTGAAGTTTTCCACATTTTGTCATATTACTGCCACAAACATGAATCAATTTTATTGGAATTCCACGTGAAAGACCAATACAAAGTGGTGTACATGTGAGAAGTGGAATAAAAATCATACATGATTCCCAACATTTATAAAAAAAAAAACTGCAAAGTGGGGTGTGCGTAATTATTCAGCCCCATGAGTCAATACTTTGTAGAACCACCTTTTGCTGCAATTACAGCTGCCAGTCTTTTAGGGTATGTCTCTACCAGCTTTGCACATCTAGAGACTGAAATCCTTGCCCATTCTTCTTTGCAAAACAGCTCCAGCTCAGTCAGATTAGATGGACAGCGTTTGGGAACAGCATTTCTCAGATCTTGCCACAGTTTCTCGATTGGATTTAGGTCTGGACTTTGACTGGGCCATTCTAACACATGGATATGTTTTGTTTTAAACCATTCCATTGTTGCCCTGGCTTTATGTTTAGGGTCGTTGTCCTGCTGGAAGGTGAACCTCCGCCCCAGTCTCAAGTCTTTTGCAGACTCCAAGAGGTTTTCTTCCAAGATTGCCCTGTATTTGGCTCCATCCATCTTCCCATCAACTCTGACCAGCTTCCCTGTCCCTGCTGAAGAGAAGCACCCCCAGAGCTTGATGCTGCCACCACCATATTTGACAGTGGAGATGGTGTGTTCAGAGTGATGTGCAGTGTTAGTTTTCCGCCACATATTTTGGCCAAAAAGTTCCATTTTGGTCTCATCTGACCAGAACACCTTCTTCCACATGTTTGCTGTGTCTCCCACATGGCTTGTGGCAAACTGCAAAAGGGACTTCTTATGCTTTTCTGTTAACTTTCTTTGCTTTCTTCTTGCCACTCTTCCATAAAGGCCAACTTTGTGCAGTGCATGACTAATAGTTGTCCTATGGACAGATTTCCCCACTTGAGCTATAGATCTCTGCAGCTCATCTAGAGTCACCATGGGCCTCTTGACTGCATTTCTGAACAGCGCTCTCCTTGTTCGGCCTGTGAGTTTAGGTGGACGGCTTTGTCTTGGTAGGTTTACAGTTGTGCCATACTCCTTCCATTTCTGAATGATCGCTTGAACAGTGCTCCGTGGGATATTCAAGGCTTTGGAAGCCTTTTTGTAGCCTAAGCCTGCTTTAAATTTCTCAATAACGATCCCTGACCTGTCTGGTGTGTTCTATGGACTGCATGGTGTTGTTGCTCCCAATATTCTCTTAGACAGCCTCTGAGGCCGTCACAGAGCAGCTGTATTTGTACTGACAGTAGATTACACACAGGTGCACTCTATTTAGTCATTAGCACTCATCAGTTAATGTCTACGGGCAACTGACTGCATTCAGACCAAAGGGGCCGGAAAAATTACGCACATCCCACTTTGCAGTTATTTATTTGTAAAAAAAAAAAGTTTGGAATCATGTTTGATTTTCCAAAATGTGGAAAACTTCAAGGGGGTCGAATACTTTTGCAAACCACTGTACTTACCTAAAGAGAGGAAGGGCTCTCGGTTCTAATGAGCCTTCCCTTTCCTCTACCTGTGCTCGTTCCAGTGCAGGATCAGCAGTGCAGGTCAAATGCTGCCATTTTCACCGCCGAAGGGAGGCTTCAGAAGTCTTCTGAGTTCTCCCAAAGACCCCTTTCTCGCACGCACGCAGCATGGAGCTGCCTGTCTTCAGGAGGGCTCCGCTCCCAAAGACTTCCAAAGTCCCCCGCAGCGGGGGATTTGACCGGAGGAGCTGCCGCTGCAACAAGGGCATCGGGAGAGGGAAGGTGCATTAGGACCCAGAGTTTTCACCCTCCTTAGGTAAGTATCTGTTTTTTTTTTTTTTTTTTTTTATTACAGACTCCCAATGACTTTAAAGGACACCTCAAAAGACAAGGATATAGAGGCTGCCATACTTATCTCCTTTTAAACAATGCATATTGCCTTGCTGTTCTGCTGGTTCTCTGCTCGATTCTGGCTCGATTCTGAGCCATTTAGATGGCTCAATAGATAATTTCTGACATGTCAAATCTCCGGCCCGATTGTTTCGCCGCTTGATTCCGCATTCAAGACAATGCAAAAAGATAAGAAATACGAGTGGAAGATAAAGAGAATCGTCTGCGGAATCAAGCAGGGAATCGATCGAGCGGTGTATGCCCAGCATAATACTTTCAGCCATAGACCTTGAACAAGCATATGCAGATCAGATGTTTATGACCAGATTAGCTACTTTAACTCCATGCTTGGATGATTGGGTAAATAAGATGAGCAATTAATTGATTTATTTGAAGTAGCAGCAGAGGAGGGGGATGATAATGAGGAGAGTGGGAGACAGAAGCAGTTAAAACAAGTTTGGAAAAATGTGTTGATAAAATAAAAAAAAAACTTGGAAGAGGATTAGGGGACTGGTGGATTGGGGAGGAATGTAGGGGATGCTATGATTAGCTCGTAATGGTAACTGCTCTCTCCTCAGCCTGTCATATCAGCCACCTGTTTTCGACTCCTTGGGAGATGTTCCCCGAATAGGAGCGGTTGGAGTAGAGTCCTGGACATTGCTTTTAAATCTGGTGGGTGTGGCACCCTTAGCAGAATCTCCTGGTACATCCCCTGTGTTCCTTTCTAGTGGTAAAAGCACCTCTCACACTTTATAGTGTCAAAATCAATTTAATAGTCAGATTGAGGGAAGACCGATGTCGCAAGGATTGTGGAGTTCGAGAAACATGTGGTGTTTGGGGTAGGGTGGGCTGTCCCCCGTGCCGCTGCCTATTGTTTGTGGCTCTACTTGGGGGGGGGGGGGGGGGGCAAGCACTCTATGTATGGCTGCTTGTTTTGGGTTTTGCGGCCTTTTCGTGATGGGGTTCTTTGAGGCACCACTGCCGCGGGGATTGTGAAGTTTGGGGTGCATGTGGACACATGCAGGTGTGCTTCTTTCGGGGTGGTGTGGGCTGTGGATTGGTTTTCTCCTGTGCTGCTGTCGCTTACGGTGGTGGCTGGCCCATCACCTCATGGAGGATTCCCAGGGTTTTGGTTATTTTCAGGAGCACTTGGTGGGTGTTGGCTGAGTGGGAGAGTGTCCAGTGGTTGGGGGGCTGGCAGGCATCGTTGTGTGAATGTTTTTTGGGGTGTGTCTTTGTGGAGAGTGAGAGCTTCCTTGCTGGGGGTCCCCCGTGGGGGATAGGCTGGTCCAGGGCCTGTTAGTTGTATCGGGTTTCTGGTGTGTGTGTCTGTCTCTCATTTTGCTTTGGGGGAGACGTGCTTTTCATTTGTTTGTGTTTGCAGGTATTCTGGATTTTGCACTTTTTCACAATAGTGGTCCTTCAGAGATCATCGTGGTTTAAATGGCTGAATGTATGTTTTAAAGGGATACTTAAAGAGGAACTATTAGCCATACTATGTCAAGGGGAAAAAACACATAAGTAGAGAGCTACATGCTCTATTTACATAACAGATTTATTGCACTGTCCACGTTTTGACTTCAGTGAATTTTATAAAGTAAAATAAAGTTCTGTTTTTGGCATGAGCCATCTTGGCTCCCACAAGCATGAAGCTAAGCCTGATGTCATTTCCTCCCTTACTCTCCCACATCCTCTTCTCCCCACAGTATTACAAAGCTTAGCAGGGAGGAATTAAGACAGCGCACACAGACTCACATCCTTATGGTTCCTGGTGTTGGAGCTCCCCTTTACCACCGGCGGTAGTGCAGAGTGTATAGACGGGAGCTCCAGCACCATGAACCATAAGGACGCAAGTCTGTGTGCGCTGCCTTAATTTCCCCCCGCTTCGTGCGGTAATACTGCGGGGAAAGGTATACCCAGGGGGGATACGGTGGAACAATACAGGATGAGGATAGGTGCTGGCCCCCCCTCCCTGCGCCATAGCTACCACCCAGAGGAGAAGAACAGGGCGGCCAATCAAAGAGGGACAGAAGTGCGGGAGGGGAAAACGGGAGGGATAGAGACTTCAGCCAACCAGGCTGAACTAGCTGTCAGACGGGAATTACTAGTGGGAGGAGGAAAGTACAAAAGAAAAAAAATGCCCTGCAACTTACCTTTCGTGGCAGATGTACGAAATAAGCATCCCTTTTACTTAATTTACAGCTAGAAAAAGATTAATAATTTTGGATTTTGTGTAACAGTTACTCTTTAAGCCAATGGTAAAAATCCGTTTTACTCACCTGGGGTTCTACTAGCCCCCACAGCCGCTCACTGATCCTCCTGTCCCCCACCACCAGCTAGTTTCGTTTCGCCAACAGGCCCGGCCACTCGTAGCCTTCTTCGCATTCCTGTCCGCAATAGCACACTGCACAGGATGCTATTGCGGACGGGAACGCGAATGATGTGTGGCCAGGCCTGCGCAGGCATAGTAAGCCTGTCGGTGGAAACGAAAATAGCTGGCAGCAGGGGACAGAAGGATACGTGATTGACTGTGAGGGCACGGGACGGCTGCAGGGAGCTGGTAGAAGCCCTAGGCGAGAAACTGATTTTTTATCATTGGCTTAACCACTTAAAGAGAACCTGAACTGAGTAAAATTATTTAAAATAAACACACGAGGTGACTTCAAATGAACATTACATAGTTACCTTCTAATCAGTTCCTCTCAGAAGCTTACCATTTTCTTCTGACAATGATCCCTTTCAGTTCTGACAACATTTTGTCAGAATTTAAATATATCAGTTGGTGTCAGTTATATATCAGTTGCTGCCAGTTATAGGTGAGAGGACAACTGATGTGCCACGTAATATCAATGTTTCCCAATGGTTCAAGTGGGCGATGTTACAGTTTAACAGTGTGCTGACCAGAAAGCCGTTATGGGGTAATGACCATTTTCAAAATGGAGGACAGAGAATTCCCTTGATCACAGTGGACAAACAGGACGCGGGTCAGGAGATAGAGATTGAGGAGCAGACTACACGGGAGGCAAGTATGACTTGTGTATGTTTATTTAGACTTTTATTTTTCAGTTCAGGTTTTCTTTAAGGACCACAGGATCAAACCCCACCTAGTGACCAGGCTATTTTTTACACAAGTGCTCTGCAGCTTTAGGCCTCTTTCACACCAAGACGTTGCGTTTTAGGGGACGTTAAGGTCGCATAACGTGCCCCTAACGCAACGCATGGTGGTGTTGAAGTTGGACGTCAGATTGAGCCGCGTTATGCGGCTCTTGGTGCGCTGTTTTCTTTCTATACTGGGAAGTCCGGATCTTTTCAATGATTCGAATCGGATCATTGAAAAGATCCGGATCTTTGACCCGAATCTTTGAATCATTTTACTAGGAAAGCAGGGGTGCAACAGAGTGAGAGGTGCAGGAGAATGAGGGCACATTGAGGGTGCTAATGGGGAAGGGAGAGATGCAGCAGGAAGATTGTGCTTGTGCACAGAAGCTGCAGTTCCTGTTTCTTCCTGACATCCACTGTGAACCGAATCGTTCATTGTGATGATCCGGATGATTTGACTCACAAAAAAGATCCGGATCAAAGATCCGAATCGTTCATGATCTGGACAACACTACAGTGCAGTGAATATTAATTAGCCATGTGGCTAGACACAATAGGACTCTCCCCTCCTCCTCTCCTGATATACATTACTGAGCATGTGCAAGCAGTGTAACACAGCCACATAGGAGTATAACGCACAACGTGCAGCATTATACTCGTATGCAACGTGGGCACTGTGAACAGCCCAATGATTTTTGATTGTTGTAAGTTGGGCTGCGTTACAGGCTGCAGTAACGTGGGACTTTAACGTCCCACTGTGAAAGCAGCCTTAATTGCTTGCTGCAGAGCCACCCACACAACCGAGCACACAAATGAATCCCCCCCCCCCCTTTTCTGCCCACCAACAGTTTTCTGTTGGTGGGCTATGATCGCTTCTGCAGCTTTTTTGATATTGGCAGACGCTGGCAGATCTCCACTGCTAGACTGATGATGTCGCGGAGCTCCGTCATGCAAGCGGGTATGCGTGCACATCGGTTTGTGCGATCTCCTGCAAAACCCACCCCAGGACTTAACACATTTCAGCGTTAGTCGGCCCTGGGGCTGCCACCTTCCTGACGCCTATTGGCGTTAAGCGGTCAGGAAGGAGTTCTGTATCCCTTTAAGTAGTTAGTGTTGTAAATGTATGTGCTCACATTTACACATTAATGCAGGGTTTCTCAAACCTTTCCTTGTGACTCTCCAATGGTGCATGTTTTGTAGTTAACCTCATCTATGCACAGGTGTGTCTCAGCTGGGTGGATTCCATGTAAGGCCCAGTGCACACCAAAACCTCTAGCAGATCCGCAAAACGGATTTTTGAAGCAGATTTTCAGAGCGATTCTAGGCATGTTTAGAGAGGTTTTCTAAACATGCCTAGTGTTTTCTGGAGCGTTTTTGTGTAGTAGATTTCATATATTGTTACAGTAAAGTTGTTACTGAACAGCTTCTGTAACAGAAAACGCCTGGAAAACCGCTCTGATTTAGCGTTTTTCAGCGCTGTTACGCTTTTCTTATACTTTACATTGAGGCAGAAACATTTCTGCAAACCGGAAAAGTGCTGCAGGACCCGCGTTTGCGGTTTGCCAAACCGCTGGTGTGCACCAACCCATCGAGATACATTAGCCAAGCGTTTTCACAGGCGGAAGCGGTTTGCGAAACGCTTCAAAAACCGATCAGTATGCACCAGGCTTAAAGAGAATCTGTACTCTAATATTCTTACACTAAAAAGCGTACCATTCTATTCCTTATTTTCTCCTGGGCCCCTCTGTGCTGTTTCTGCCACTCCCTGCTGCAATCCTGGCTTGTAATTAACCACTTCAGCACCACAGGGTTTTTTGCTTAAAGAGTAACTGTCAGGCTGCAGAAGCTAATTTAAACCTCTATTCTCCTGTGTTAAACAGTTTAGACAGAAGCCAAAAAGACATTACTAAAGATAAAGATCTCTCTTACATTTAATGTGTGCTTATCAGCACAGTTAAGCTCCTAAGGAGGACGCAAGCCGCATTCCATACTGCAAAGCATTCTGGGGCCCTCCCCTCGGCTGCTAAGGAGAAGACGGGATCAAGTTTCAGCAGCTTCTAACGCAGTCCAGCCACAGCACAGATAAATCTCCTGGGCAGATTACACTGCAGGAGTCCGCTATTGTTCCTAGCCACATGGCTCATTAATATTCACTGCACACTGTGTTATTCTGTACTAGCTCCTCTGTGATCAGAAGCAGGCAGGACATGACGACACATTTGGCTTCACAAACATGGAACCTGCCATGGGCTGTCAGGAGCATCATTCTCTGCATATACTATATAAAAATTATGTGAAATCCAAACGTGGACAGTGAAATGCATATGTAATGTAAGTACAGCCAATCTTTAGCTACTGATATATGTGTTTATTTTCTCGGAGACCTTATACCTAACAGCTCCTCTTTAAAAACCAGAGCAATTTTCACATTTCAGCGCTCCTCCCATTCATTCACCAATAACTTTATTGCTACTCATCAGATGTAAATGATCTATATCTTGTTTTTTCCGCCACAAATTATGCTTTGTGAGGGTGATATTTGCTTTTAGTAATTATGTTATTATCTGTGCATTTTAAAGGGAAACATTAGAAAAAAAAAAGAAAAAATACACTATTTCTCCATTTCCATCCACTATAGTTTTTAAATAAACAATGTTACCATAGGTTAAACCCACATATTGTATTTGCTAATTTGTCCTGGTTATCTCAACATTTAAAGAACGTTCCTAGTACAATGTATGGCGATAATATATTAGTTTCTGGTTTGTGTTTTTTGTTTTCTCATTGTACTCTATCAGTAATTAAAAGCCCTTATCTTCATGATTAACAGTAATACACTCTCATGGCATACATATTTTAAAAGCTAAGTCCCTAGGGTAACTATGTATTCTCTTTTCAATGCTGTCACTTGTTTTTTTTACAAATATTTATTTAGGGGTATAGAGTACATGAAAATAACAGTTTATTGCTTTTCATTCAGTTTTCCGGTAAAAAACAATCACATGACTTAGTTCTCAGTTGTCAAACAACACAAAATCTATTCTCTCACTTGTCACGGTTAAAATGATACCCTATATGCATAATCAGATAGCTTATTGGGCATACAGCACACTGTTTACCACAAGTACGCATATTTACTCCCCTGAGCTTCAGATGAAGTTTTGTGGGGAGTAGATAAGCGTAGCAAGGGATTCAAAGTAGTTAAGAGTTTTAGGCAGTGTTTACAAACAAACTAACCAGCTTGTAATAGGCTCACATAAACAGAGTGTGTGAGTCATACAGAGTGTGCAGGGGGCCTGCAGAGGGTGTGTATCGCTTCTAACCAATCACAAGCAGCCTTGCACATTCCACACACTCAAGCTTTAGCCCAACAGAGGAAAGTAGATAAGATTTATTACAGAGACAGTGCAATTAGGAAAAGCTGCAGTAAGCCAGAGCACATTAGAACAGGCATAGGAACTTATAGGATAGAAGAAATAAGACTGAAAAATTTGTTACAGAGTCCCTTTAAGAGCTTGTTCACACTACAAGATCTTTTCTATGCGCTTTGTGATTTTAAAAGCTCTTGCTAATGTTATCCTATGTGTGTGTGTTCACACTGTGGTAATTTTGTCAAAATCCCCCATTGCATTGCATTAGCAAGAGCTCTTAGAATCTCTAGTGTTTAACCACTTAAAGGGAACCTAAACTGAGAAGGATATGGATTTTCCTTTTAAAATGATAGCAGTTGCCTGACTCTCCTGCTGATCCTGTGTCTCTAATACTTTTAGCCACAGCCCCCCAACAAGAATGCAGCTCAGGTGCTCTGACTGAAGTCAGACTGGATTAGTCGCATGCTTGTTTCAGGTGTGTGATTCAGCCACTTCTGTAGCCAGAGATCAGCAGGCTGCCAAGCAACTGGTATTGTTTAACCACTTCCCGACCGCCTAACGCACAGAGGCGGCCCGGAAGTGGACGCCGCAAGGACCGCCGTATAGACAAATGGCGGCGGTCCTTGTAGGGGCATGGGCGGAGCGATCGCGTCATCCGTGACGCGATCCTCCGCCTCCGCCTGGCGCCGCTCACCCGCCGCAACATCCCGCCGGCCATACGGAAGCGCCGGCGGGATGTTAACCCGACGATCGCCGCATACAAAGTAATGTTTACAAAGTGTATTATACAGGCTGCCTCCTGCCCTGGTGGTCCCAGTGTCCGAGGGACCACCAGGGCAGGCTGCAGCCACCCTAGTCTGCACCAAGCACACTGATTTCCCCCCCCCCTGCCCCAGATCGCCCACAGCACCCATCAGACCCCCCCCCCCCCTGCCCACCCCCCAGACCCATGTTTGCACCCAATCACCCCCCTAATCACCCATCAATCACTCCCTGTCACTATCTGTCAACGCAATTTTTTTTTTATCCCCCCCCCCTGCCCCCTGCTCCCTCCTGATCACCCCCCACCCCTCAGATTCTCCCCAGACCCCCCCTCAGACCCCCCCCCCCATGTACTGTATGCATCTATCCCCCCTGATCACCTGTCAATCACCTGTCAATCACCCGTCAATCACCCGCCAATCACCCCCTGTCACTGCCACCCATCAATCAGCCCCTAACCTGCCCCTTGCGGGCAATCTGATCACCCCCCCACACCAATAGATCGCCCGCAGATCCGACATCAGATCACCTCCCAAATCCATTGTTTACATCTATTCTCTCCTCTAAACACCCACTAATTACCCATCAATCACCCCCTATTACCACCTGTCACTTTTACCTATCAGATCAGACCCTAATCTGCCCCTTGCGGGCACCCAATCACCCGCTCACACGCTCAGATTGCCCTCTGACCCCCCCCCCCCCCTTATCAAATCACCAGTGCATTAATTACATCTGTTCTTCCCTGTAATAACCCACTGATCACCTGTCAATCACCTGCCAATCACCTATCACCCATCAATCACCCCCTGTCACTGCCACCCATCAATCAGCCCCTAACCTGCCCCTTGCGGGCAATCTGATCACCCACCCACACCATTAGATCGCCCGCAAACCCGCCGTCAGATTACCTCCCAAATGTATTGTTTACATCTGTTATCTTCTCTAAACACCCACTAATTACCCATCAATCACCCATCAATCACCCCCTATCACCACCTGTCACTGTTACCTATCAGATCAGACCCTAATCTGCCCCTTGCGGGCACCCAATCACCCGCCTACACGCTCAGATTGCCCTCAGAATCCCCCCCCCCCCCCCTTATCAATTCGCCAGTGCATTAATTACATCTGTCCTTCCCTGTAATAACCCACTGATCACCTGTCAATCACCTGCCAATCACCTATCACCCATCAATCACCCCCTGTCACTGCCACCCAACAATCAGCCCCTAACCTGCCCCTTGCGGGCAATCTGATCACCCACCCACACCAATAGATCGCCCGCAGATCCGACATCAGATCACCACCCAAGCGCAGCGTTTACATCTATTCTCTCCTCTAAACACCCACTAATTACCCATCAATCACCCATCAATCACCCCCTATCACCACCTGTCACTGTTACCCATCAGATCAGACCCTAATCTGCCCCTTGCGGGCACCCAATCACCCGCCTACACGCTCTGATTGCCCTCAGACCCCCCCCTTATCAATTCGCCAGGGCATTATTTACATCTGTCCTTCCCTGTAATAACCCACTGATCACCTGTCAATCACCTGTCAATCACCCATCAATCACCCCCTGTCACTGCCACCCATCAATCACCCGCTGTCACTGCCACCCATCAATCAGCCCCTAACCTGCCCCTTGCGGGCAATCTGATCACCCACCCACACCAATAGATCGCCCGCAGATCCGACGTCCGATCACCTCCCAAGTGCAGTGTTTACATCTGTTCTCTACCCTAAACACCCACTAATTACCCATCAATCACCCCCTTTCACTGCTACCTATCAGATTAGACCCCTATCTGCCCCTAGGGCACTCAATCACCCGCCCACACCCTCAGAATGCCCTCAGACCCCAGCCCTGATCACCTCGCCAGTGCATTGCTTGCATCTATTCCCCCCTCTAATCACACCTTGAGACACCCATCAATCACCTCCTGTCACCCCCTAGCACACACCTACCCATCAGATCAGGCCCTAATTTGCCCCGTGTGGGCTCCTGATCACTCGGCCAAACCCTCAGATCCCCCTCAGACCCCCTTCCAAACACCTCCCCAGTGCATTGATTGCATCTATTTTCCCCTCTAACCACCCCCTGAGACACCCATCACTCACCTCCTGTCACCCCCCTAGCACTCCTATCCATCAAATCAGGCCCAATACAACCTGTCATCTAAAAGGCCACCCTGCTTATGACCGGTTCCACAAAATTCGCCCCCTCATAGACCACCTGTCATCAAAATTTGCAGATGCTTATACCCCTGAACAGTCATTTTGAGACATTTGGTTTCCAGACTACTCACGGTTTTGGGCCCGTAAAATGCCAGGGCGGTATAGGAACCCCACAAGTGACCCCATTTTAGAAAAAAAGACACCCCAAGGTATTCTGTTAGGTGTATGACGAGTTCATAGAAGATTTTATTTTTTGTCAAAAGTTAGCAGAAATTGATTTTTATTGGTTTTTTTTCACAAAGTGTCATTTTTCACTAACTTGTGACAAAAAATAAAATCTTCTATGAACTCGCCATACACCTAACGGAATACCTTGGGGTGTCTTCTTTCTAAAATGGGGTCACTTGTGGGGTTCCTATACTGCCCTGGCATTTTAGGGGCCCTAAACCGCGAGGAGTAGTCTAGAAAACAAATGCCTCAAAATGACCTGTGAATAGGACGTTGGGCCCCTTAGCGCACCTAGGCTGCAAAAAAGTGTCACATGTGGTACCGCCGTACTCAGGAAAAGTAGTATAATGTGTTTTGGGGTGTATTTTTACACATACCCATGCTGGGTGGGAGACATTTCTATGTAAATGGACAATTGTGTGTAAAAAAATCAAACAATTGTCATTTACAGAGATATTTTTCCCACTTAGCATGGGTATGTGTAAAAATACACCCCAAAACGCATTATACTACTTCTCCTGAGTACGGCGGTACCACATGTGTGGCACTTTTTTACACCCTAAGTACGCTAAGGGGCCCAAAGTCCAATGAGTACCTTTAGGATTTCACAGGTCATTTTGCGACATTTGGTTTCAAGACTACTCCTCACGGTTTAGGGCCCCTAAAATGCCAGGGCAGTATAGGAACCCCACAAATGACCCCATTCTAGAAAGAAGACACCCAAAGGTATTCCGTACGGAGTATGGTGAGTTCATAGAAGATTTTATTTTTTGTCACAAGTTAGCGGAAAATGACACTTTGTGAAAAAAAACAATTAAAATCAATTTCCGCTAACTTGTGACAAAAAAATAAAAACTTCTATGAACTCGCCATACTCCTAACGGAATACCTTGGGGTGTCTTCTTTCTAAAATGGGGTCATTAGTGGGGTTCCTATACTGCCCTGGCATTTTAGGGGCCCTAAACCGTGAGGAGTAGTCTTGAAACAAAAATGACCTGTGAAATCCTAAAGGTACTCATTGGACTTTGGGCCCCTTAGTGCAGTTAGGGTGCAAAAAAGTGCCACACATGTGGTATCGCCGTACTCGGGAGAAGTAGTATAATGTGTTTTGGGGTGTATTTTTACACATACCCATGCTGGGTGGGAGAAATACCTCTGTAAATGACAATCTTTTGATTTTTTTACACACAATTGTCCATTTACAGAGGTATTTCTCCCACCCAGCATGGGTATGTGTAAAAATACACCCCAAAACACATTGTACTACTTCTCCCGAGTACGGTGATACCACATGTGTGGCACTTTTTTGCACCCTAACTGTGCTAAAGGGTCCAAAGTCCAATGAGTACCTTTAGGATTTCATAGGTCATTTTGAGAAATTTCGTTTCAAGACTACTCCTCACGGTTTAGGGCCCCTAAAATGCCAGGGCAGTATAGGAACCCCACAAATGACCCCATTTTAGAAAGAAGACACCCCAAGGTATTCCGTTAGTAGTATAGCGAGTTCATAGAAGATTTTATTTTTTGTCACAAGTTAGCGGAAATTGATTTTAATTGTGTTTTTTCACAAAGTGTCATTTTCCGCTAACTTGTGACAAAAAATAAAATCTTCTATGAACTCACCATACTCCTTACGGAATACCTTGGGGTGTCTTCTTTCTAAAATGGGGTCATTTGTGGGGTTCCTATACTGCCCTGGCATTTTAGGGGCCCTAAACCGTGAGGAGTAGTCTTGAAACGAAATTTCTCAAAATGACCTGTGAAATCCTAAAGGTACTCATTGGACTTTGGGCCCTTTAGTGCAGTTAGGGTGCAAAAAAGTGCCACACATGTGGTATCGCCGTACTCAGGAGAAGTAGTATAATGTGTTTTGGGGTGTATTTTTACACATACCCATGCTGAGTGGGAGAAAGATCTCTGTAAATGGACAATTGTGTGTAAAAAAAATTAAAAAATTGTCATTTACAGAGATATTTCTCCCACCCAGCATGGGTATGTGTAAAAATACACCCCAAAACACATTATACTACTTCTCCTGAGTATGGCAATACCACATGTGTGGCACTTTTTTGCATCCTAACTGCGCTAAGGGGTCCAAAGTTCAATGAGCACCTTTAGGCTTTACAGGGGTGCTTACAATTTAGCACCCCCCAAAATGTCAGGACAGTAAACACACCCCACAAATGACCCATTTTGGAAAGTAGACCCTTCAAGGTATTCAGAGAGGGGCATGGTGAGTCCGTGGCAGATTTAATTTTTTTTTGTCGCAAGTTAGAAGAAATGGAAACTTTTTTGTTGTTTTTTTTTTTGGTCACAAAGTGTCATTTTCCGCTTACTTGTGACAAAAAATAATATCTTCTATGAACTCATTATGCCTCTCAGTGAAAACTTTGGGATGTCTTCTTTCCAAAATGGGGTCATTTGGGGGGTATTTATACTATCCTGGAATTCTAGCCCCTCATGAAACATGACAGGTGGTCAGAAAAGTCAGAGATGCTTGAAAATGGGAAAATTCACTTTTTGCACCATAGTTTGTAAACGCTATAACTTTTACCCAAACCAATAAATATACACTGAATGTTTTTTTTTTATCCAAAACATGTTTGTCCACATTTTTCGCGCTGCATGTATACAAAAATGTTACTTTATTTGAAAAATGTCAGCACAGAAAGTTAAAAAAAATCATTTTTTTTGCCAAAATTCATGTCTTTTTTGATGAATATAATAAAAAGTAAAAATCGCAGGAGCAATCAAATAGCACCAAAAGAAAGCTTTATTAGTGACAAGAAAAGGAGCCAAAATTCATTTAGGTGGTAGGTTGTATGAGCGAGCAATAAACCGTGAAAGCTGCAGTGGTCTGAATGGAAAAAAAGTGGCCGGTCCTTAAGGGGTAGAAAGCCCTAGGTCCTCAAGTGGTTAACCTCCTCAGCGGTATGGACGACTATACACTAGAGATGGGCCGAACCTCCGATTTTAGGTTCGCGAACCTTGTTCGCAAACTTCCGCGAAAGGTTCGGTTCGCGAAAAAGTTCGCGAACCGCAATAGACTTCAATGGGGAGGCGAACTTTCAAAGTTTTAAAAAATTCTATCAACTGGAAAAATGATAGAAAACATGTTTCAAAAGCTCTAATACTGGAGCCACACCTAATTGAGTGAAATACACATCACTGCTGGAGGACCCGCCCACCCTCCCTCCTCCAAGCAAGGTCCTTTATACCATTTGCCTACCTACACTAATTAGTTATGGGACAGCTGCTACACACTCTGCTAGGGAAATTTTAATTTCCCTCCTCCCACCTCCCCTTCTACCGGAGGGAGGAGGGTCTCTTCTGCCAGGGAATTATACTATTTTAAAAACCAGTATACATCATACCATAGCTGGTACATCATACCATAGCTGGGAATACATACATGAGTATACATCATACCATAGCTGGGAATCGAACCCAGATCTCACTGTGTGGTGGGCACGTCACCCTAAGCACTGTACCACTACAGAAGTAAGTGAAGCTAGCCTAAAATTTAACATTTATGCTCAATGCAATAGAACCATTAGGTTGCTTAAAGGAGAACTGTAGTGAGAGGTATATGGAGGCTGCCATATTGATTTCCTTTTAAGCTATACCAGTTGCTTGGCAGCCCTGCTGATCTATTTGGCTGCAGTAATAATAATAATCCAAACATTTGTATAGTGCTTTTCTCCTGTCGGACTCAAAGCGCTCAAGAGCTGCAAGCCACAGGGATGCACTCAAGAGGCCACCCTGCAGTGTTAGGGAGTCTTGCCTTGAACTCCTTACTGAATAGGTACTTGACCTAGCCAGGATTCAAACCCTGGTCTCCCATGTCAAAGGCAGAGCCCTTAACCAGTACACTATCCAGCCACTGTAGTGTGAATCACACCAGAAACAAGCATGCAGCTAATCTTGTCAGATCTTACAAAAATGTCAAACACCAGATCTGCTACATGCTTGTTCAGGGTCTAGGGCTAAAAGTATTGGAGGCAGAGGATCTGCAGGATAGCCAGGTAACTGGTATTGCTTAAAAGGAAATCAATATGGTAGCCTCCATATACCTTTCACTACAGTTCTCCTTTAAAGGGAACCTTAACTGAGAATGATATGGATGTTTCCTGTAAACAATACCAGTTGCCTGGCAGTCCAGCTGATCTTTGTGACTGCAATAGTGGCTGAATGACACCCTGAAACAAGCATGCAGCTAATCCAGTCTGACTTCAGTCAGAGCACCTGATTTGCATGCTTGTTCAGGGGCTGTGGCTAAAAGTATTAGAGACACAGGATCAGCAGGCGATTCAGGCAACTGGTATTATTTTAAAAGGAAAAATTCATATCCTTCTCTGTTTAGGTTCCCTTTAAGGATTTGTAGCATAAAAGCCAACTCACATTGGCTGGGATTTGAACCTGGGTCTCACTGTATGGTGGACAAGCACACTAACCACTATACCAACTGAAGCTGGCCTGAAATTGCTGGCCTAAAATTTACTATTTATGCTCAATACAAGAGAAAAAGTAGACAAGACAACATTTATATCACACTTTTCTCCTGGTGGACTCAAAGGACCAGAGCTGCAGCCACTAGGGCATGCTCTATAGGCAGTAGTGTTGGGCGAACAGTGTTCGCCACTGTTCGGGTTCTGCAGAACATCACCCTGTTCGGGTGATGTTCGAGTTCGGCCGAACACCTGATGGTGTTCGGCCAAACTGTTCGGCCATATGGCCGAACTAAGAGCGCATGGCCGAACGTTACCCGAACGTTCGGCTAGCGCTGTTATTGGCCGAACGGGTCACGTGTAGTGTTGGCCGAACATCTAGATGTTCGGGTTCGGGCCGAACATGGCCGCGATGTTCGGGTGTTCGAGCCGAACTCCGAACATAATGGAAGTCAATGGGGACCCGAACTTTCGTGCTTTGTAAAGCCTCCTTATATGCTACATACCCCAAATTTACAGGGTATATGCACCTTGGGAGTGGGTACAAGAGGAAAAAAAATTAGCAAAAAGAGCTTATAGTTTTTGAGAAAATCGATTTTAAAGTTTCAAAGGGAAAACTGTCTTTTAAATGCGGGAAATGTCTGTTTTCTTTGCACAGGTAACATGCTTTTTGTCGGCATGCAGTCATAAATGTAATACATATAAGAGGTTCCAGGAAAAGGGACCGGTAACGCTAACCCAGCAGCAGCACACGTGATGGAACAGGAGGAGGGTGGCGCAGGAGGAGAAGGCCACGCTTTGAGACACAACAACCCAGGCCTTGCATGAGGACAAGAAGCGTGCGGATAGCAATTTGCGTTTTGTCGCCATGCAGTCATAAATGTAATACAGATGAGAGGTTCAATAAACAGGGACCGGAAACGCTAACCCATCACAGATGTTCATTGTTCATGTTACTTGGTTGGGGTCCGGGAGTGTTGCGTAGTCGTTTCCAATCCAGGATTGATTCATTTTAATTTGAGTCAGACGGTCTGCATTTTCTGTGGAGAGGCGGATACGCCGATCTGTGACGATGCCTCCGGCAGCACTGAAACAGCGTTCCGACATAACGCTGGCTGCCGGGCAAGCCAGCACCTCTATTGCGTACATTGCCAGTTTGTGCCAGGTGTCTAGCTTCGATACCCAATAGTTGAAGGGTGCAGATGGATTGTTCAACACAGCTATGCCATCTGACATGTAGTCCTTGACCATCTTCTCCAGGCGATCGGTGTTGGAGGTGGATCTGCACGCTTGCTGTTCTGTGTGCTGCTGCATGGGTGTCAGAAAATTTTCCCACTCCAAGGACACTGCCGATACCATTCCCTTTTGGGCACTAGCTGCGGCTTGTGTTGTTTGCTGCCCTCCTGGTCGTCCTGGGTTTGCGGAAGTCAGTCTGTCGGCGAACAACTGGCTAGAGGAGGGGGAGGATGTCAATCTCCTCTTTAAAGTCTCCACAAGGGCCTGCTGGTATTCTTCCATTTTGACCTGTCGGACTCTTTCTTCAAGCAGTTTTGGAACATTGTGTTTGTACCGTGGATCCAGAAGGGTATAAACCCAGTAATTGGTGTTGTCCAGAATGCGCACAATGCGTGGGTCGCGTTCAATGCAGTCCTAGGCCGAAGAGGTCATAGCCTAGGGTCACAAAAACCTGTTTATTTGGGCTATTTCAATGGTAGTGATGGTGACGTACATAAATCTCAGCTATGGCCGTTAGCAACGTCTGAATTTCACGAAATATCTCTGCAAACCAGAGTTACAGGTGTCCAAAATTGGTAAAATCCCCCATAGGCTTTCATTGCCTCCCTATTTCACTTTCCAAAATCTCACATCTTTTCAAAGGGCAATGGCTCAGCGGTACCAAATTTTCTAGCATTGTAGGGACCCTTAGGGGGAACATGACTGGTGAGTTTCGGGCCCCTAGGCCAAAGAGGTCATAGCCTAGGGTCACAAAAACCTGTTTATTTGGGCTATTTCAATGGTAGTGATGGTGACGTACATAAATCTCAGCTATGGCCGTTAGCAACGTCTGAATTTCACGAAATATCTCTGCAAACCAGAGTTACAGGTGTCCAAAATTGGTAAAATCCCCCATAGACTTTCATTGCCTCCCTATTTCACTTTCCAAAATCTCACATCTTTTCAAAGGGCAATGGCTCAGCAGTACCAAATTTTCTAGCATTGTAGGGACCTTTAGGGGGATCATGACTGGTGAGTTTTGCCACTGCTGAGCCATTGCCCTTTGAAATGGTGTGAGATTTTGGAATGGTAAATAGTAGGCCCAATGAAAGCCTATGGGGGATTTTACCAATTTTGGACCCCTGTAACTCTGGTTTGCAGAGATGTAGGGACCCCATCTTTGGAATCCAAGTCTAACAATATGTCTTCTACCTGCATGAGACATTTCGTGAAATTCAGACGTTGCTAACGGCCATAGCTGAGATTTATGTACGTCACCATCACTACCATTGAAATAGCCCAAATAAACAGGTTTTTGTGACCCTAGGCTATGACCTCTTTGGCCTAGGGGCCCGAAACTCACCAGTCATGTTCCCCCTAAGGGTCCCTACAATGCTAGAAAATTTGGTACTGCTGAGCCATTGCCCTTTGAAAAGATGTGAGATTTTGGAAAGTGAAATAGGGAGGCAATGAAAGTCTATGGGGGATTTTACCAATTTTGGACCCCTGTAACTCTGGTTTGCAGAGATGTAGGGACCCCATCTTTGGAATCCAAGTCTAACAATATGTCTTCTACCTGCATGAGACATTTCGTGAAATTCAGACGTTGCTAACGGCCATAGCTGAGATTTATGTACGTCACCATCACTACCATTGAAATAGCCCAAATAAACAGGTTTTTGTGACCCTAGGCTATGACCTCTTCGGCCTAGGACTGCATTGAACGCGACCCACGCATTGTGCGCATTCTGGACAACACCAATTACTGGGTTTATACCCTTCTGGATCCACGGTACAAACACAATGTTCCAAAACTGCTTGAAGAAAGAGTCCGACAGGTCAAAATGGAAGAATACCAGCAGGCCCTTGTGGAGACTTTAAAGAGGAACTCCAGTGAAAATAATGTAGTAAAAAAAGTGCTTCATTTTTTACCATAATTATGTATAAATGATTTAGTCAGTGTTTGCTCATTGTAAAATCTTTCCTCTCCCAGATTCACATTCTGACATGTATTACATGGTGACATTGCTACTGTGGGCAGGTTATTTAGCTGTTTCTAGCTGCTCTGTCTGTTACAGACAGCTAATAACAGCTATTTCCTGTCTCTGAACATTGTTACATTGTGGCAGTTTGCCAGCAGTACCGCGGTATTCAGAGCCTCTTGTGGGAGGGGTTTCAGCACAAAATCAGTCACACAGCGCCCCCTGATGGTCTGTTTGTGAAAATCATTGTCTTTCTCATGTAAAATGGGGTATCAGCTACTGATTGGGAAAAAGTTCAATTCTTGGTTGGAGTTTCTCTTTAAAGAGGAGATTGACATCCTCCCCCTCCTCTAGCCAGTTGTACGCCGACAGACTGACTTCCGCAAACCCAGGACGACCAGGAGGGCAGCAAACAACACAAGCCGCAGCTAGTGCCCAAAAGGGAATGGTATCGGCAGTGTCCTTGGAGTGGGAAAATTTTCTGACACCCATGCAGCAGCACACAGAACAGCAAGCGTGCAGATCCACCTCCAACACCGATCGCCTGGAGAAGATGGTCAAGGACTACATGTCAGATGGCATAGCTGTGTTGAACAATCCATCTGCACCCTTCAACTATTGGGTATCGAAGCTAGACACCTGGCACAAACTGGCAATGTACGCAATAGAGGTGCTGGCTTGCCCGGCAGCCAGCGTTATGTCGGAACGCTGTTTCAGTGCTGCCGGAGGCATCGTCACAGATCGGCGTATCCGCCTCTCCACAGAAAATGCAGACCGTCTGACTCAAATTAAAATGAATCAATCCTGGATTGGAAACGACTACGCAACACTCCCGGACCCCAACCAAGTAACATGAACAATGAACATCTGTGATGGGTTAGCGTTTCCGGTCCCTGTTTATTGAACCTCTCATCTGTATTACACTTATGACTGCATGGCGACAAAACGCAAATTGCTATCTGCACGCTTCTTGTCCTCATGCAAGGCCTGGGTTGTTGTGTCTCAAAGCGTGGCCTTCTCCTCCTGTGCCACCCTCCTCCTGTTCCATCACGTGTGCTGCTGCTGGGTTAGCGTTACCGGTTCCTTTTCCTGGAACCTCTTATATGTATTACATTTATGACTGCATGCCGACAAAAAGCATGTTACCTGTGCAAAGAAAACAGACATTTCCCGCATTTAAAAGACAGTTTTCCCTTTGAAACTTTAAAATCGATTTTCTCAAAAACTATAAGCTCTTTTTGCTAATTTTTTTTTCCTCTTGTACCCACTCCCAAGGTGCACATACCCTGCAAATTTGGGGTATGTAAGGAAGCTTTACAAAGCACGAAAGTTCGGGTCCCCATTTACTTCCATTATGTTCGGAGTTCGGGTCGAACACCCGAACATCGCGGCGATGTTCGGCGAACGTTCACAATCCCGAACATCTAGGTGTTCGCCCAACACTAATAGGCAGTAGCAGTGTTAGGAAGACTTGCCTAAGGTCTCCTACTTAATAGGTGCTGGCTTACTGAACAGACAGAGCTGAGATTTGAACTCTGGTCTCCTTTGTCAGAGGCAGCGCCCTTATCCATTACACCATGCAGCCACTGCTTACAGATATTTAGCCAGACATGGCCTTCTCTTTTGTGTTATTTGTCTTGTCCACTTTTTCTCTTGTATTGAGCATAAATAGTAAATTTTAGGCCAGCAATTTCAGGCCAGCTTCAGTTGGTATAGTGGTTAGTGTGCTTGTCCACCATACAGTGAGACCCAGGTTCAAATCCCAGCCAATGTGAGTTGGCTTTTATGCTACAAATCCTTAAAGAGAGTCTGAAGCGAGAATAGATCTCGCTTCAGACCTCATAGCTAGCAGGGGCATGCGTGCCCCTGCTAAAACGCCGCTATAGCGCGGCTTAACGGGGGTCCGTCCCCCCAAACCCCCTCCGAGCAGCGGGGGAGCGCTTCCTGGTTGGGGCAGGGCTAACCGCCGCAGCCCTGCCCCATGTGCGTCTGTCAGACGCGTACCTCCGCCTCTCCCCCGCCCCTCTCAGTCTTCCTTCACTGAGAGGGGCGGGGGAGAGGCGGCGATGCGCGTCTGATAGACGCGACTGGAGGCAGGGCTGCAGCCGTTAGCCCTGCCTCCAGGAAGATCAGCTCCAGCGACCTTTTTCCGACCCAGGTTTGCGGGGGGTGGGTTGGGGGTGAAGGGACCCCCGTTAAGCCGCGGGATAGCGGCGTTTTAGCAGGGGCACACGTGCCCCTGCTATATATAAGACCTGAAGCGAGATTTAGTCTCGCTTCAGTGTCTCTTTAAAGGGAACCTAAACGGAGAAGGATATGGACTTTTCCTTTTAAAATAATACCAGTTGCCTGAATCGCCTGCTGATCCTGTGTCTCTAATACTTTTAGCCACAGCCCCTGAACAAGTATGCAGATCAGGTGCTCTGACTGAAGTCAGACTGGATTAGCTGCATGCTTGTTTCAGGGTGTGATTCAGCCACTATTGCAGTCACAAAGATCAGCTGGACTGCCAGGCAACTGGTATTGTTTACAGGAAACATCCATATCATTCTCAGTTAAGGTTCCCTTTAAAGGAGAACTGTAGTGAAAGGTATATGGAGGCTACCATATTGATTTCCTTTTAAGCAATACCAGTTACCTGGCTATCCTGCAGATCCTCTGCCTCCAATACTTTTAGCCCTAGACCCTGAACAAGCATGCAGCAGATCTGGTGTTTGACATTTTTGTAAGATCTGACAAGATTAGCTGCATGCTTGTTTCTGGTGTGATTCACACTACAGTGGCTGGATAGTGTACTGGTTAAGGGCTCTGCCTTTGAGATGGGAGACCAGGGTTTGAATCCTGGCTAGGTCAAGTACCTATTCAGTAAGGAGTTCAAGGCAAGACTCCCTAACACTGCAGGGTGGCCTCTTGAGTGCGTCCCTGTGGCTTGCAGCTCTTGAGTGCTTTGAGTCCGACAGGAGAAAAGCACTATACAAATGTTTGGATTATTATTATTACTGCAGCCAAATAGATCAGCAGGGCTGCCAGGCAACTGGTATAGCTTAAAAGGAAATCAATATGGCAGCCTCCATATACCTCTCACTACAGTTCTCCTTTAAGCAACCTAATGGTTCTATTGCATTGAGCATAAATGTTAAATTTTAGGCTAGCTTCACTTACTTCTGTAGTGGTACAGTGCTTAGGGTGACGTGCCCACCACACAGTGAGATCTGGGTTCGATTCCCAGCTATGGTATGATGTATACTCATGTATGTATTCCCAGCTATGGTATGATGTATACTGGTTTTTAAAATAGTATAATTCCCTGGCAGAAGAGACCCTCCTCCCTCTGGTAGGAGGGAGGAGGGAATAGGTAGAAGGGAGGAGGCCAATTAACCACTTGCCGACCGCACGCTTATACCGTGCGTCGGCAAAGTGGCAGCAGTGGTATTGCGTCGCCAGCTGCAGCCTAATTAATCAGGAAGCAGCCGCTCGTACGAGCGGCTGCTTCCTGTCAATTCACGGCGGGGGGCTCCGTGAATAGCCTGCGGGCCGCCGATGGCGGCTCGCAGGCTAAATGTAAACACAAGCAGAAATAATCCGCTTTGTTTACATTTGTACGGCGCTGCTGCGCTGCAGCGCCGTAAGGCAGATCGGCGCTCCCCGGCCAATCAGCGGCCGGGGATCGCCGCCATGTGACAGGGGACGTCCTGTCACTGGCTGCACAGGACGGATAGCGTCCTGTGCAGCCCAGATCTCCCGGGGGTGGCAGGTAGGAGAGGGAGGGGGAGGATTTCGCCGCAGAGGGGGGATTTGAGGTGCCCCCCCCCGCAAAATGCCAGCCAGGAGGAGCGATCAGACCCCCCCTGCACATCATCCCCCTAGTGGGGAAAAAAGGGGGGCGATCTGATCGCTCTGAGTGCCCTTTGATCTGTGCTGGGGGCTGCAGAGCCCACCCAGCACAGATCACCTAAAACAGCGCTGGTCCTTAAGGGGGGGTAAAGGGTGGGTCCTCAAGTGGTTAAAATCTCCCTAGCAGAGTGTGTAGCAGCTGTCCCATAACTAATTAGTGTAGGCAGACAACTGAGTCAAATGGTATAAAAGACCTAGCTTGAAGGGAGGGTTCTCTAGCACTGAAAGCAGTGTGTTTGACAATAACATGTCTGCTGACAGTGAAATGGAGGGTAAAAATTTTGCTCAATACAGCATTATGGGGCAAATCGAACTTCCGCAAAAGTTCACCTAATGCAGGCGAACGCGAACCCCCAAAGTTCGCCTGGAACCGTTCGGCCCATCTCTACTATACACGTCCATCACCGCCGGAGGTCGCTGCTCAGGCCCTGCTGGGCCGATTTGAGCGAAATAAAAAGCAGCACACGCAGCCGGCACTGTGCCAGCCGCGTGTGCTGCCTGATCGCCGCCGCTCTGCGGCGATCCGCCGCGAGCAGCGGCGAAAGAGGGTCACCCCAGCTGCCCGAGCCCTGCGCAGCCGGAACAAAAGTTCCGGCCAGCGCTAAGGGCTGGATCGGAGGCGGCTGATGTCAGGACGTCTGCTGACGTCACTCCGCTTGTCGCTATGGCGACGATGTAAGCAAAACAAGGAAGCCCTGAAGATCTGCGTGGGGTGGCCCACCTGGCGATTTCCCACAGGGATGTTCTCTACTCGGACTAACTGTAACCTACAGCCCAAAAAGACTCTGCCTCTGTCTCTCCCTGCCTTGGCTCTCTCTCTTTTCTTCTACACTCTCTTAGCTATCCCTTGTAGTGTGAATCAGCCCTAACGGACACTAATTACTCCACCTGTGCATAGTGGATGATGCCTGCGTCACAAGGACAGGTTTTAGAAACATTGCATTAATGTAATGAAATCTAAATGTAAAGAGAAAAAAATAAAGCATGAAAAGTGGAATGTGTGTGAGCAGTCTCATCTTCACCCTGAGCAGAAATTTTACCACACCAATTTAAAATGTGGGGACATCTAGTGTACAAAAAGTAGAATTATAAATGCATTAAAATAAATATCCTAATTACTGCTCATCAAAGTTTCCCCTTACTACTAACCCCTCGTCCTTATTTAATGTAATTTTTAATCCATTGATCCCCAATATCTCATCATTTGTTTCTGCAGACCATCTCTCCCAATGGGTCAATTTAACTCCTGCCCTACGCTTCAATTTTCATCAAATCAAACATTATGCTAAATCCTTAGGAAATTCAGACTTTACCTCCTCACCTACCCCGTTTGAAAGTCTATGCAATAATGGCCCGACGCAGACACACTTAATTTCCTCTATTTATAAAATTCTCTGTGCTTTTCCATCAGACACTTTACCTTCCCACAGGTACATGGAATATTGGTCTCGGGCCCTCTCTATGGATATCACAGCTCCAATGTGGTCCAAGATCTGGCAGTCTATCGCTAAATCCACGCAATGCTCAGTCCACAAAGAAAACCATTATAAAATTATTTTGCTCTGGTACAGGACTCCAGAGAAATTACATCGTTGGTTCCCAAATACCTCACCAACTTGTTGGAGGTGTAAGGACAAGGTGGGTTCGCTGATGCATATCTTCTGGGACTGTCCTCTAATTAAACCTTTTTGGGAGAGTGTTTCATTACTCATTTCAGAAGTTTTTGAAACCCATGTAGACCTGCATCCGCTTAACGCACTTCTAGGCCTTCCTGTTAAGAATCTCCCTCGTAAGCGGTGGAAGCTTATGTTGCATATATTATCTGCAGCAAAGAGGTTAATTGCCCAGTTTTGGAAATCCACAATGATTCCTAGTAAAACAATATTAATAGATAAGATTAATGATGTTAGGAGATTGGAAGATCTAACGGCCAGAAGCCATGATAATATCAAGGCACATGGCGAGCTGTGGGGTCCATGGGAGGACTGGGATATTACATTGTGGCTCCAGTCACGTAATTGTAAGCCCCCATAATTTTTTTGTTTATGGAATACTTTTTGATTAGCTTGGATAGTTTGGGATGTGTTCACTATGATATTTTAGTATCTGTTGGTTTGTGTTAGTAATTTAACTATTTGGTCGGTTATAAGTCTGTTTGATTTTGTCTGTTTTTTTCCTAATATGGAAGTCCTGCCATATTATACATCTTATTTTATGTTCGTCATTATACATGGATTAGCGAGCCTATTGGATCTACAGGGTGAACTATGGCTTGAGAACCTTTCCCCTGTATAACTTGCGTTCATTGTGAAGATAACTGTATTCATCCTGCTTGCTATTCTAATAGTACCTATGTTTTATATAATTTGCTACTGTATTTGTCTTTTCTTATTTCAATTTAAAAAATTATTGATAAAATAAATATCCTAGTTATTAATCAGAATTTATTTATTTTGCCAAGCACGGTTGGGGCCATGCCCGGAATTGGATTTGGCACATTGATTGGCACAAAGAGTAATACAACAGAACAGGAGTAATACATTTGAAGTAGAGCATTGTGGGTCTAGCAGGAGCAGCAGCAGCGTGAGACAGAAGATAGAAGATAATTCTAGTACGACCTAGAGCACGGCAGTAAACAGAGCGGCCGCAACCAAAGTCAGATATTAGTCCGCAGATGACTGCAGGGTGGAATGGGCAGAGTTTAAGAGTCTGACGGCCGCAGGGATGGACCAGAACCCTCCAGCCCAGTTTGAGTCAACTGAAAAGACTGTGACCAGGGTGAGATGGGTTGACCACAATTTTCATTCCTCTATTATGCAGTCTGGTGTTGTAGATGAGATCTAGAGGGGGAAGAGGTTTTTCAATAATCTCCGCTGAGCTGACGACCCTCTGGAGTTTATATCTGTCGCTGGCGGTGCAGCTAGCGAACCAGACCACGATGGATGAGCAGAGGACTGACTCGATTGTGGCAGAGTAGAAGGACCTTAGGAGTTCTTGGGCCATACCAAACTTCTTTAGTATGTGGACAGCAGGCAGATGCATACATTCCTTGCGCTCCACGGATGTTCCTCTCTCTAGCTTCTGACGCGACTTCCTGTATAAACAGGAAGTCACGTCAGACACTAGAGGGAGAAACGTCCGAGCTGGAACGCACGGAAGGTATGTATCTGCCGCTGCCCGCATACCATCCCCCCCCTTCCTGCCGACGTGCTACCAAGCTCTCCCCTCATGCTGCGACCCCTCCAGGTCCTAGCGGGGCACCCCTGTAAATAGATTGGGTGCACCCTAGGACATGTTGGGGGCACAGGCCCCCCTAAAATAGGGCTAGCGACGCCCATGTGTTGAAGCCTGGGAGGAAAAGGGCATCGTCTGGGATGTCCTCCTGCAGCCACGTTTCCATGAAGCAGATGACTGGGGTATTCTTGCCAAGCTTCCTCTTGTTAGTGAGAAGGCAAAGTTCGTCCAACTTACTAGGGAGGAAGGAAGGAATGGGTGAGCGCAGACCCCTTTTCCTCAACCTCACAATGGCCCCCACACGGCAACCTCTACCCCGCTGACCTGAACCAGAGTCAGAGCTAGCAATTTTTTTGGGATGTGACTCCAGACGGAGTTGTAAAGGAGACCACCGTCAGGGAGGGAAGAGCTGCATCCTGGTGTAAGCTGTGCAGGGCATGAGGAGTGGTGAAAGGGGGGGGGGGGTAATGGGCAGCCATACTGAAGGGGGGGAAACAACCTCCAGTGATGCACAGTATAGCATCAGCGTGGGCTCAGACAGAGGGCAGCAGGCAAGCAATGGTCACCCTCACAGAGGCAAGGTGACAGAGAGGGCAGTAGGCAGGCAATGGTCACCCTACGCAAGGAAAAGAGAAGGGAAGCAGCAGAGTACCTTTGGAGGTCCTGAGGGGAGAGCAGCCAGCAGCACAACAAGCAGATTCCAGAAGTCCCCTTACTGTGAAGAAAGGAGCCAGCAGTGGGCTACCCAGGGTTGCTACAATCCTGGCGGGGTCTCCCCGTGGCATAGGTACCCCATTGTGTGTTGTCTGGATGAGGGCACTTTAACCCAGTCAGGTGATGGTTGGAGAGCAGCCCTTTAAGCCCCTGATGCGGCAGCGAAGACCAATCAAATCCCTGGTGCAGAGGTTGGCCCCTCCTTGGAGCAGATGGAGAGGGCAATGTAGGCCTGGCCCCTACTACCCCTTCCCCCAAAATAAAACATTTGTTGTATTTTTTGATGTTTTATTTATTTTTACACAAAGTGACAGCCTTTAAGTCACCTTAGGTGCATTGTAATATGTATTATTTGCAAATAAGGGCTATAATTATTGATAGAGTATGAACAAAACAAGAAAAAATACACCTTTATTTCCCCCAAATACTGTCACCATACATTATTAGAGACACAAGTTAAATGTAACCTGGACAAATTGGTAAATAAACTGAGTTTTATCTACAGCAGCACCTTTTATTTTTAAACTAATGGATGAGAAATAATGTTTCCTTATTCCCTTTCAAATGCATAGGAAATAAAATCATTCTTTAAAAAAAAAAAAAAACACCCAAAGAAAGCCTAGTTTGTTCTGCAAAAAAAAAAAAAATATATATATTCCTTTAGGATAAGCAGCAATAACATTATTGGTGAATGAAATGTAGCTTACTCTAGTTTTTAGGAAAGCAGTTACATTACAAGTCAAGGGTAGTAAAGAGTTATTTTGTGTAACCAGATTTTTTTTTTTTTAAATTGCTTTTTGTGTTCCTATTTGGAAGATTTTACCTCACGATTGTCACTATGGTACTTCACAGTAGAAAAGTCTAGCTATAGGGGCCCACTCCAACACAGCAGCATGTTTTGGGTTTTTTTTCTAAGTAAAGTACAGGAACCACATTGTGTGAACCAGATACTTTAAAGCTTATATGGCTACCTTTACATCCTTGTAATTTCAAACCAGTCAAAATAGTAATGTCCATTCTTAGCTCTAGGGATGATGAGATACAAATAATTCTGACTTGACCCATGATTATGCATAATTTGCATAGAAAATTTGAATAACCCTGCAGAGCAGTACCAGTTTTGATTTGATGACTACCCCTTAACCATGTGTGGTTGCTCAGCCAACTTTGACATGTCCAGTTGCATTTTCAATCAATCAGACCTTGAAGATCTATCATGAGTTATAAAATGTATCATTGCATCAGAAAATTTCAGGCAGATTTGATCATTTTATAGAACAACCTCTTGTCATATTAAGTCAAATCAGCTGGTGGGGTAAGTGGGGAGAACAATGCTCTCGGCCAATGAGATCACTGGATAAACAGTTGAGAGGGGTTGTGGTGCCATAGACACACTGAATATAATAGTAAAATTACACCTAGATACAGCTATTTCAATAAAAAGACCTACACAATTTAAAATTAAACTCCTTACCTCCCACACTCTCCCCTAAATACACACACAAACAAAAAACCACCACATACCGGTAGTTACTTTAGGGACTGAACTTAAAATAGTTAGAATAAAATAATTCTTAGCAAAAAGTACCACCCAACGAAAGCACAACTGGTGGCAAAAAAAAACAAAAACTATAGATAATTTCAGTGTGATAAGTACTGATTAAGTTATTGGCAGATTAATGGAATGCTCTGGTTTTTAAGGGGAAAAAAAACAATGTGAAGTGGTTAAGCCTAGTACACATCTAATTTTGATTGGCCAATTTTACCATTTCAATGTACCGGTAGTATGAGAGCTTATCTGCGTAAAGTGTTAGTATTCAAAATCTGTTGGCCCTCATACTACATGGAGGTAGTAAATTTGGTCAGTCATAGGCCTATCAAAAGTGTATGTGTGTACAGGGCTTGACTCGCTGCATGCGGGCATTCAATTAACACAGTGAATCCAGCATTCCATTCCTCATTGTAAAACAGAAAATGTATGTACCAGAAAATGTATGTACCATTTGTCTGCAAATTTCACACCTAATCAGGCTTGTGATCTGTTGCTAATTAAAGAGAATCTGTATTGTTAAAATCGCACAAAAGTAAACATACCAGTGCGTTAGGGGACATCTCCTATTCCCCTCTGTCACAATTTCGCCACTCCCCGCCACATTAAAAGTGGTTAAAAACAGCTTTAAAAAGTTTATAAACAAACAAAATGGCCACCAAAACAGGAAGTAGGTTGATGTACAGTATGTCCACACATAGAAAATACATCCATACACAAGCAGGCTGTATACAGCCTTCCTTTTAAATCTCAAGAGATCATTTGTGTGTTTCTTTCCCCCCTGAGGGGGGAGTGCATAGCAGAACCACAACACTGAAGAACTTGGCAGCCTTCCAGACACAGGCTGACAAGTCTGACAAGGGAAAGATACATTGATTTATTACAGAGACTGTGATAGTACAAAGTGCTGCAGTAAGCCAGAACACATTAGAATAGCTTTTGGAACTTGTAGGATGATAAAAAACAGGATGCAATTTTTGTTACGGAGTCTCTTTAAAGGACCACTATTGCAAAAAACTGTAAAATTTAAATGCATTTGTATAAACTGTCAATTTCTACCAGAATAGAATGGGTTATCAATTACTTTTCTCATTTGTTGCTTACAGTTTGCCTTAAAAATGTGACAGATCTGACAGGTTTTTGATTAGTGCAACTTCTCAGATTAGTGATTAGTGAAAATTCTCAGTACTGTATTTCCAGTGCTCTTTACAAAAGCCTGTATGGAATGATCTATTACAGGTGCCCACACTTTTTCGGCTTGTGAGCCACTTAAAAAAATTAGTAAGTCGAAATGATCTACCCATGTACAATTTTAGGAGCACATTTTGGAAACTGTAGTGGGGTTGGAATCTACCATGAAGTCTTTTGCGATCTACCAAAAGGTGGCCATACATGGTACAATTTTTTCATCCAATCTTACCATTTCTATGTAGTATAAGGGTAAATTAAGTGAATATATGGAAAGGATAATTTAGGCAGTTCCCTTATACTACATAGAATTGGTAAGATTGGATGAAAAAATTGTACCATGTATGGCCACCATAATGGGCATCCCTGATCTACTGTATACCAAAATGTTGGCCAGCCTCCCTATGAACTTACACACTATTTTGGCAGTTGGACTGCACAACCACCATTTAGTAAGGGCATTTGAAAACCAAACAAAAAAAAAAAAACAAAAACAAAAAATGAAAAAACAGGATCCCCATGAAGAGATTGACCAGTCCGAAAAGCCTGCCAGATTTTTGTAACCTATTGTAAGTGACAGGCTGGGTTCATACTGCCATCTTTCCTATTTTTATAGAGGATCAATGGATATTGATAACACAAATCTGATTGAATGACATCTGAGGAAAATGTGGTACTGATGCACCTTTAGACATCATACTTCCATGTGCTACAGATCAAATAGAAAGAATGACCACTACAACGCTCACTAGTGAATTTAGTGGATTTATTTAATTTAGTGGTGCCTGTAACACATAACCAGTGGAACAGTGCATTCCAGATTTAATTTTAAAAAAATACATTAGGAAACCTAAATCATGGAAGGTACATGTATCAGAAGGTCCAGCCGGATGGTTTTGGTGACTGGAGAAAAAAAAAAAAATAATCTGACCCATGCTTCTATGACCCCCACACAAAGTTTTCTGCTTTGTATGGATTTTCCAAACCACCTGCTAAAGCAAATATTGAGTATTATTAAGTGCTACAAGCTTTTATTTTTTTGCTTTTGGCTGTAAAAAGGAAGTCACCAATGTCTCTAGTAAAATGGCAATGATGCCAGGGATTTGTCACGTGTATGCATTTTATTTTAAATGCAGGTATATGGATGAAAAGCATGGTTAATAAAATATAGGCTCCAAAATCTGACTCGCCAGTTTCCCTTGTAGGAACCAAAATGAACATAGGCCTGAGCCAAGTTCTGGTCCAGCTCACCAGAATTCAAACCACAATTACTTACTATAATTCACAACTTGATTTAAAGTACAGTAACCTTGAATCAGGGAAATGCTATTACTTGGATCACATGGTGGGCTAGATTACCTGTACCTTAATGTGCTGCTCATTGTTGTCTGGGTCTCCCCAGTTTCCCACCCTCTAAGCTCCACAGTCGCCGCCCAGAAGTGCTTTTGAGCAGTGCAAAGCAATTTTGCACAGCACAGGGGTGAGTTCCAGCCTGCTCCTGCTCAGTGAAAAAACGCTTGCACTTCAATGTGCTTGCACAATTAAGAACTGCTCCTGCACCGTTCTCTATCGCACTTTCTAAAAACAGTATTTGACTGAAAGATCCGGTTGAAGATGAAGTAGGAGTGGCAGCACATTAAAGCAAAAATAAACTTATGAGATGACTTGTATGTGTAGTACAGCTAAAATGTAGAACATTTGTAAGGGGAAAAAAAAAAAAAAAAAAGTCTTGTTTTCCAGTACAGGAAGAGTTAAACTTCAGTTATGTAAAAGGGCTCTGAGCTATTAAAACCCCTGGCTCCAACACAGTACTGTTTTCTGAAGCACTTAATCAAAAGGAACAGTGAGACATTTAGATAAGGTTTTACTGCAGGGAAGTTCAAAGGGTCATTATTACTGCTTTGTTTTATAGTTTAAAATACAGTGTGTGGTTTGTAATTTGCAAATATGACAGAATGATTTAATGTTTAAAAAAAAACAAACAAAAAAAACCCAATATATATGAAAATAAAAATGAGACTTTTCTTTGCTACTAATTTTATATTAATTATCCCTACTACACATACAATTCATCACAAGTTTTTCACTTTAGTATCACATTAAGCAACAGGTAATCTTAGCCCACAATTTTTCCGGCAGTAAAAACGGGGGAGCAGGCTTGAATATGAAGCAGTCCTCATGCCCACCTCTCCCCCAGTTCTCTGTCCCCCTCCCATCTCTCGCAAATGCCCCCGCAGCTACTTCCTGATCAGCCATTAGCGTGACCGCTCTGCGCATGGCATCACGACTACGCTGTGCTCATTCGAAGAGCACTCCCGACCGCACGATCAAGGACAGGTGCAGCTGGGCCAGCACCTGCACACCAATGCCCAACCCGGCCGACCAGGAAGTAGCTGCAGGGAGCATTTGCGAGAGATAGGAGTGGGATGGAGGAAAATATGGGGGGTAGGAGAAGCGGTGGGCATGTGGACTGCTTCATATACATACCTGCTCCCCCCCTTTTTAAACAACAAGCTTCAGCTCTGGTATCCTTTAAAGAAAACCTGAACTGAAAACAAAAAGTCAAAATAAACATACACAAGTCATACTTAGCTCCTGTGTAGTCTACTCCTCAATCTATTTTTCCTCTCCTGTGTCCTGTTTGTCCACTGTGATCAATGGAATTCTCCTTCTTCCATTTTGAAAATGGCCATTACCCCATAACAGCTTCCTGGTCAGCACACTGTTAAACTGTAACATCGCCCACTTGAGCTATAGGGAAACTTGGACACATCAGTTCTCCTCTCAGCTGTAACTGACAGCAACTGATATATTTCAGTTCTGACAAAATGTTGTCAGAACTGGAAGGGATTATTGTCAGAAGAAAATGGTGAGCTTCTGAGAGGAACTGATGGCAAGGTAACTATGTAATGTTCATTTGAAGTTACCTCGTGTTTATTTTAAATGATTTTACTCAGTACAGGTTAAAGCTAATGGGATCCCATGTGTAAATAAAAAAAGTCAGATACTCACCTAAGGAGAGGGAAGGCTCAGTCCTAATGAGCCTTACCTCTCCTGGTGTCCTCCGTGCTGCGCTGGCTCCCCCGTTTACATCCCCCGCTGAGGGACTTCAGAAGTCTTCGGGAGCAGGGTCCTCCTGAAGACAGGTGGCTCCACACAGCGTATGCGCGTCATAGAGGGCGCTTGCGCATGCGCAGTGTAGACCGGCCAGTCTTCGGGAGCACTCAGGCTCCCAAAGCATTTTCGAAGCCTCCCTTCGGCCGGGAAACAGCGGTATTTGACAGATACGGTTGAATACCGCTACAGGGAAGCCAGGACAATAGCAGGGACCAGGAGAGGAGAGGGAAAGCTCTATGGGACCCAGAGCCTCCCTCTCCTTAGGTGAGTATCTGACTTTATTTAAAAACTGGTTCCCATTCACTTTAAGCAGTCAGATAAATCAGTAGCTTTCTAAGTCAAACTACCTTGTGCAAAGTTTAAGGAACCGTAGTCTCCTGATCATTCCAGATCTCTACAGGGTTAAATTACACAAAGTCAAATTTTCAGCTCATGTTTAATGGTTTGTCATGGGATGTTCTGCTTTCCTGTGGGAATAGGGAAATGATGAAGCAGAGATGTTCCACAAGTCTGTCACAGCAGCTGCTTCCGATACTTAGAAGAACTTGGTACCGTTTCTATTCCTGCACTGCCTTACCACATTTACATCACCGGCAGACACCAGCTCCTGTACAGTCAGCTTTAATGATAATTATAGTAAACAAAAAATACACAGTATAAAAAGGCTTAAAACGTACATGTGACTGCACAAACATGTCACAGACAGGAAGGAAATTATATATATATATTTATAAATAGCAATTTCGCTACTATGTACATTTTCCAAAGCTTTCTTAAGCAATATATAGTGCAGTTGCATATAGGAGGAACAAAAACCTATATCACAGAACTTTATACATAACTAACTTAAAGTGGAATAAAGAGATTGTTTATCAACGGAGTTACTGTATGTATTGGTGCTCAATTCTAAGCCAATGCCACTTCACATTTGAAGTAAACCTGTCAATGTTTTAAGCATGTATTTTTCAAAAAAATTATATGAGGCCTGCAAGTGAGCACAGGTATCTTCCAAAGCGTCCTCTCTGTGGTCCAGGTCTATTCAGATGTCCTGACTACTGTACTTCTGACTTTCACTATCTCAAGCATGTCCCCAATATTGGTCACCTATCCAGTAAAGAACCTCTGGTGGGACAAGGAAGAGCAGGACAATTGCTCAAGGCATTGTTCAGACTCAATTTGCATATTTACTCCCATGCCCCCTGCACAACATAAAGCCTTGTACAAGTGCTAGACGGTACAGGGCTGCCTCTCCCAAGAATCTTGTGTGTACAGCAGCCCCTGATGCGTTGGCAAGCGATCAACCTGCCTGATTGTCTTTGCCAAAGACTATACTGCATAGCAACAGAATGCAAATCTACCCTGTAAGACAGCAACATGTGTGCAGAACTGTCTTGAACCGGCACCTGAGGGATCGAGTTCCGATACCTGCAGCCCACAATCCTCATGCACATGTCTGAGGCTTAAATAGTGCATGGTTTGCCATGTTTAATGAGGTCTCAATGCAATTAGTTTACACAGCTGCTATGAAAGTGTACACTAGTCTTCTCTTGTGTGGTAGAATTCATTGGCCTCAATTCACAGAGCTTTATCAAACACTTTATCAAACGTTTGATAATTTTCCTCATGGGCAAAATCTAATTTTGAATTCACTAAGGTGTTATAGATTAATTTATCATTTAATCGATAAAACATTCGATAAATCTATAACACCTTAGTGAATTCAAAATTAGATTTTACCCATGAGGTAAATTATCAAACGTTTGATAAAGCTCCGTGAATTGAGGCCATAATGTGGTCATTGCCAACTGAATCTGGGAGATGAAAGCACACTCTGCTCTCTCCACAAATATATAGTTTTATACACAGGTAAGAGAAAAACTAATTTAAAAAAAAAATGCAACAAAAACACATTCCTATGGCCTGCTCATTCAAAAGCTTTGGAGGGGGCAATTAAAGTTAGAGACCATTACACAAAATATTGCATACAGCAATTGATGGAAAATAATTATGTAGGCTGTAATACATACCACTCATAATACCATATGAATGTTCTTTAAATGGAACAAGTCAGAAATGCCCTGTATATTTACCTCTTGAATATGCATTGTCCCCAAATTTAACAACTTTCTTAGAAGGGTAGGAATTTGAGAATTGCCCCAACAGAAGCTACTTAATGACAGAGGAGGGTTTGGGAAAATAAAGATACAGTACCCGAATACTGACACAAACGCGATAAACTTAAAACAATGACAGGTCCACTTTTAACAGTCTAAAGCACAGGAATCAAGCTGGTCTTCAGACATCACACAGTGAACATTCTGTGGATTTTAGTTTTTAACTTCAAAACGACTACTTCCTAAACCATCAAGAGTTGTGTGTTCTACTGAATATCCACAAAAACTGCATTATTTGTGAGGTCTAAGCACCAGTTTGAAAACCCTTGCTATAAATAACAGTTCTCAAGAGAACAAATATCCATTAGCACTTGTCCCATTACACACTTTTACACAGACCAATGAAGACCCCACTTCTGTCACAGTGCAAACAGCAAATATTACTGTGTTGTAAGGTCTCTGTACTCGGTTACAATGATTGTTGTCTGAAAAGGTCACTCTTGATCAGTTCATAAGGCTTTTTTAAAAATGTTCACAATTGTTTTAGGCTCCCCAAGTTGGAAGAGTGTAGGGGCTTGAAGACCAGATATCAGCAGAATGCATAACAGGTCACACAGTCAGACAGAAGTTACAGTAGCTGTAAGCACCCAACTTATTCTAGGGGAGGGTTTGCTAACTGCATCTCGACAAGTAGTCTGCATAAGTGCGCACATCGGGTCTGACATAAAATTACAGCCCATGCCTGTTATAGTAGCAGTCCTAATAGCAAACCTGCTCTTGTGTGTGCGCACAGGATCTTTTTACTGCATGGAAGGGAGTGAAAGTCTGGTACTTAAAATTATTTAAATACAAGGAGACATTTACTGCATGACTCAGAACACGCAAAGCAACTTAAAATGATTGTGCTGATCCAGGTTGGCACGAATATACAACAAAAACAGAATGATGAGCTAAATATGTATTAGAGGATGTCCTTCTGTTGCTTGCTTTAAATGTACCTTGTCTAGCACGTCCAGTTGTGCTGTAATATGATACTACAACAGTCGCTTTCTTAACAGTGTCCAACACAAGCTAACCATTATCTTTAAAAAATACATGCTTTGGTGTTTATATGAAAATAAAATAGAATCAGAAAAGAAACATGCAATATGAATAGTTATGGCTTCAAGTGGATAAATGACAGATTTTGCACATGTAAAATTGCTCAGACAACCCCTGAGGAAACCGCATTGAAGTCACTAATACCCTTCCCCCATGTGAGACTACAGTCTGTCTCGTCCACTAGAGTGAAAGTCGGTCTCTTCCTCTGTTGACGCCAACAACTAATCCCTACGATAGGGACTCTGAAGAATATGCTAGCTTGGAAGCCGCATCTCCTGAAAGAGATTCACTTGTTGCCTCCAGGTCCCCGTTTTCATGTCCATCAACATGAGGTTTTTGGTCAAACACTAGAAGAAAACAAATGAGAAAAAAAACTCAAGACAAATCCTGCAAGACAACTGTGGTCTCCATCTTATTACATAAAGCACTCAAACTTTTTTTTTCTTGGAAATCCCATCCAACAAATTTGGCTACCTTGATTGAACCTGCTGAAATGTGTGCAACAGCGTATGGTCAAGAGAACTAGCCAGTAGGCAAGGCAAGATAACAAAATCTAAAGTAAATCAGTGTTTACTCCAAACCACCTAATCTGTTAGCAAAGGTGAAAATATCAGCACCTAGATGAGTCTTCATGTATCCTCACATGTTCTTTGTGTGCGCTAAGATTTGGGGCTAATTGGCACAAACACAGACTATGGTTAATGGCCATGCTTTCGCTCTAACTTCTTTCATAGTAAAAGGTGGCCATGCATCAGGTGACTTGGCAGCAGATGAAAACCTGTGTGTCGCAAAGTGCATGCCCGACAGACAATGCAACCAATTTCGGTGCAGAAATTGGTCGCATAGTCAATTACGCATGCTGCAAGATGTTGGGCCAACTTGCTTGATCGGGTGCACAGCAGTAACAGTGTGCAATTTTAGGAAGACTGGCGAACGCGACGAATCCCCAGACACTGTACCCCCCCAAAACCCATGTTACAAATTACCTGTGCGTGGCCTCCATTTGTTCTCCGCTGCTCCGGCCGCATTCCGCTTCACATACACGCGCGCCCCACGTGGTTTCCTAGTAAGAGCGTGCGTCAGAAGGTCAGGTGTCAAACACGCAGCCACGTTACTAGGCAACCACGTGGCACACATGCATGAAGAATAGAGCGTGTCCTGATCCAGCGGGGACAAGCGGAGGTCGTGGACAGGTAATGTATAACATGCACAGGGGACCGGGGGGGGGGGTAATTAGAGCCTGAGCCCACTAACGCAGTTGTGTCTGCTTTTCAGCATCTGTAACATTGATGTGTTGCTGAAAAGTGGACACAACTGCGCACAACTGCGTTAGTGGGCTCAGGCCCTTACAGAGGACCAGAGGTGGGGTTCTAACAACGAAATCCGCATACAGAGGCTGGGTCTGCCTATAGAGCCCAGCCTCTGTTGCTATCCAGATTCCCTCCAAGTTCCCCCTGCGCTCTGAGAGACCCCATAAATCACAGCCACTCTATGCGGGCTGTGTTTACCTCCTCCTGTCAGTCTCGGCGCTCCTCCGCCTCCTGCATCACTCCGGTCCCCGCCCGCGTCCCATCCCTCCAATCAGTGGGGAGGGAAGGGATGTGGGCGGGGACTGGAGCGATGCAGGAGGCGGGGGAGCGGTGAGACTGACAGGAGGAGGTAAACCGCCCGCTCTGACACGCTGTGTGTGTGATTTATGGGGTCTCGCAGAGCGCAGGGGGGGCTTAGGGGGAATCTGGATAGCAACAGAGGCTGGGCTCTATAAGCAGACCCAGCCTCTGTATGGGGATTTTGTTAGAACCCCACCTCGGGTTCTCTTTAACATTAGGGGGAAAGCATCAGGGCAGCAAGACTGTCGGACGTGGCATCACAAGGCCAATTCCGGACTGATTTCAGCATGAAACTGATCAGGAATCGGCCTGCGGTGTATGGACAGCTGACAGATCTCTCATCAGATTTGATTAAGAGAGATTAATCTCTTTGTCAAATCTGACCATCATCACTAGATGTATGGCTAGTTTAAAGCCTCTTTCAGGCAGGTGAAGGTGGTGAATTCACCACCTGTCAACTGCTCTTGTACACTAGCTGTGCGCTTATAAGCGCTCTGTACTGGCAGTGGATAGTTAGCCCACCATGGGGTCACATCTCAGCACGGCCATGCTCAGACGCAGCATACTGCATTTTTCTGCAGCAAAGTAACACCACCACGTGTCCAGGGCTGATATGCGTGATGTTACAACTACAACGTTGTCATTTGGCTGCATTTAAATTGCACCGGAATAGTGGTCGTGGCCGGCAGATGGGATGCTTAACAGCTCCACAAGTGTGCAGGTTCAGGTGTCCATCTAAAATATGCCTCAGAGTTACCTCTCCATGTGTTCAGAGCCTTGCTAACCACCAGAATAAACATTTCTCAAGACTCATTGTTTAATGATAATGTGAACAAGGCTAGGGCTACACAGGCCATTGTGGACAACAAAGCGAATTCCAAGTATGAACAGGGCCATACTACTTATAGGTGGAACTACGCAAGGTCAATTTATATATAAGCAAGCTGTTCAACAATATAAAAAAAGTAAATCACTCGAGCATTATTTAGAAAGATTTTACAAGTTTCACCCTTTTATGAACAGGACAGTGCATTTCAATTACCTCTAAGTGGTTTAGCATCTCCACTTCCATCTTTATTGGATGCTGCAGGGCTCGTTCCACCTTCCTCCAACTCATCAAGGTACAACCGATACCGGTGTCCACTTTCATCTTCATATTCCACATTTTCATCATCTGAGTCTATCTCTGGAGCAACGTACACCACTTCAAACTCAATTTCTCCTCTCTGAAAAATCAAGTTACACAAGAAGAGATGTTAAAGTTCATACTTCCTTAAAAACAGACAAAGTAACAGGCATCAGTCATGCAGAGCTGGCTGCAGACTATAAATGAAAGAGTTACGTTTCAATCAATCACCAAACAGTGTGTGTAGCATCCATGTGTTATATGTATTACTTTAAAAAAAAAAAAAAGGTTTTCTGCTTCTCCATACAGTGTGCAACTCACCAGTTCTTTTTCTTTAAATTTGCCCCACAGAAAAATACACTTATTAATTCAAATGTATCCCGCGCCTGTTCATGCGACGGGACGTACTACCATGGTGTGGGGGGAGCATAACCAGCCTCTCACCCAGCCTACTTTGATCATCCCTAACAGGCGCTCTCTGGCTGCGCTCGGGGATTCAGCATGACTGCCTGTCATGTTGACAGGCGACAATCGCTGTTCTTCAGGAAGCCTGTAGAGGGGACCTTCAGTGTCCCATCTCTACAGGCATTGCTGCGGGCAGCTGCCAAGTCTCTAAGACTCGTGCATGTGCTCTGTGGCTGGCGCTGTGTGCTAACTATTGTCAGTTTATGTAATGTAACAAAGGAAAATACATTTTGTTTTATACTTCAGGCTTTTCAGGCTGTCCATACATAGCGACATACATAGAGACTGGGCAGCTGGCCACGGCAATGCCTGTAGTGATGGGACACTGAAGGCCCTTTCTACGGGCTTCTGAAGAACCGCAGTGACGTCACCTGTCAACATGACAAGGCTGGTAAATTGCACACTATATGTGTCAAACAAAAACATCTCTGCTTGACACAACATCGTTCGTGACACTTGTGACACTGGTCCTTTAAAGTATACCTGACCTGAGACAAAGCTACCCAAGGTTAACACATTAAGATCAGATCACAAATGCGGATGGCCATGCGTGCGGAACGCAACGCTTACGAACGCACGCCATCCGCGTTTGTGTGCGTTGCGTGGCTGATCCCATCACTGAAAAGTGAATGGGACAGCCAGACGTTTTGACAAAATCTGCGTGCAGCATGCGTTCCCGGACCACGCAGGTCCAGAACGCATGTAGTGTGAACATCAGACAGTGCACTCTATGCACTGTCTGATGTCGTGCGTGTCGGCCTCCTGCACGCGTTTCCAAAACGCGGCTGGAAACGCGTGCAGTCTGAACGGGACTTAACACAGGGGCATATTCGTGCTGGATCTATATAGCTGAGAGTGGTCCATTTCACGTCTTCCCTCACCTCCCTCAACTTTTGGCTTAAAGGAAGCCTGAGGCGAGAGGAATATGGAGGCTCAGTCATTTCCTTTTAAACAATGCAGCTTGCCCAGCTGTCCTACTGATCCTCTGCCTCTTAATACATTTAGCCATAGACCCTGAACCAGCATGCAAGTTCAAGTGCTCTGGTTGAAGTGTGACTGGATTAGCTGCATGCTTGTGTCAGGCGTATGATTTAGACACTACTGACACCAAAAACATCAGCAGGACTGATATTTGAACTGACTGAAAATAGTCCTTTGCAAATATAATCTCTATTCACTAAGGAAACAGCTCTCTAAAAGGTCCATACCCACCATGCGATTTTCCCGATGATTTTTCCAACGAACAATGGTTTTTTGAGCAACAAGCTTCCGCAATCCGCAGTTTCCGCAAGCTCGCGACTTGGCGCACAATCATATTTAGCAACGCGTGGCGATGACGACCATCACAGCAGATCAGATATTTAAAGGACCTCTGTCGCAAAAGTCTTAAAATTTTAAATACATGCAAACATATACAAATAAGAAGTAACTTTCTTCCAGAGTAAAATGAGCCATAAATTACTTCTCTCCTATGTTGCGGTCACTTACAGTAGGTAGTAGAAATCTGACATTACCGACAGATTTTGGACTAGCCCATCTTCAAATGGGATGGGGGGGTCCTCAGAGTTTTATTTTTAAAAGCACTTCGTGAATGGCAGTTGCTCCATCCAACGGCCAAAATAGTGTGCAGCGAGGGAGACTGGCCAGCATCTTTGTACAAATCTCTTTTCAGGGAATGTCTTTATAAAGAATAAAGGCCATGCTGAGAATCCCCTATGGAGAGATGGACTAGCCCAAAATCTGTCGGTAATGTCAGATTTATACTACTTACTGTAAGTGATAGAGAAAGATAATTTGTGGCTCATTTTACTCTGGAAGAAATTAACTTTTTATTTGTATGCGTTTTAAATTAAGATTTTCACGACAGTTCCTCTAAGTACCGCGATCGCTTGGCTTGCGGCTTGTGCCCGTCGTTTGCCGTCGCGTGTACCCGCCAGCCAGAAGATGAATTGTGGGAAGCTCATCGCCAGGGGGACGCTGGATCCATCTTCCTCCGTCGGGTTGTGAGTATTTAGCTTAAAAACTTTTCCATTTTGTTACATAAGTAATTAGCCGCAAAGAGTACAAGCCCTGGTGACTCAAATTAAACACTTTAACTTTTGCAGATGACTGACGCACAGAAATAAGAGGTCTTTTTTTCAAAGAAATAAAATTTCACATAAAGGACAATTGAAGTGAGAAGAATATGGAGACTGCCATATTTATTTCTTTTTAAACAATACCAGTTGCGTGGCAGCCACGGTTGTCTATTTGTCTGCAGTATTGTCTGAACAACACCAGAAACAAGCATGCAGCTAATCTTGTCAGATCTGAAAATAATGTCAGAAACACCTGATCTGCTGCATGCTTGTTCAGGGTCTATGGTTAAAAGCATTAGAGGCAGAGGATCTGCAGGACAACCAGGCAACTGGTATTGCTTAAAAGGAAATAATTATGGCAGCCTCCATATCCCTCGTTACGGTTGTCCTTTAATCATTTTTTACTAATCAGACTTTACTATATGCTACTTTCTCTATTCAACACTAGCCCGAATTTAACATAGGACCCTCATCAAAAGTCTGGTGAATGCCCAGCAGTTCATACTACACCTGAGTTTGTCTCCAAGGTCCTGACCTATAGCACAGTAATCTGTGACAGAATGAGGTAGGGTGGGTGGATGGGTTAGCAGTTACAACAAAGATCAACAAACCTTCCTTTTTCGTCATCCAGAATACATATCTTGTGCTTGTGTCAGGAATGTGCTCTAACTGGTAATGGTACGTTTACCATACTACTCTAATTCTATAAGCTTCATTTCCTAGTGACACATGAAGCAGTTGTCAGGCCATAAAGTTACCTTTTACACTTTCATGTAAAGGAATATACCAGGCCACTTCCCATCAGAATGCTTCCCCTACAGATAAAGGGGTACTGCGTGTTTATGTTCTATATCTAGAAGAACAATCCATAATCACTTGTCAAATAGCGTGAAAGAAGAGTTATACACTTTTTGGGGGAGAGAGGGACATCCTTTTTGTTTACAATGATTTGTCAAAATATGCATTTAAGTTATATCAGTTAATGAATGGTATTAACGGATACACATTTCAGACTGATATGCAACAAGCTAAACATAAACCGTATAGGAGTATGTAATCATATGTAATTATTATTATTCATATATAGCGCTAACATCTATCGCTGCCCTGTACAGAGTATATTGTCTTGTCACTAACGGTCTCTCAGAGGAGCTCACAATCTAGTCCCTACCATAGTCCTACTGTATGTCTAGGTATGTATCCTGTAGTGCATGTATCATAGTCTAGGGCCAATTTAGGGGGAAGCCAATTAACTTATCTGAATATTTTTGGGATGTGGGCAGAAACCCGAGTGCCCAGAGGAAACGCATGCAGATACAGGGAGAACATACAAACTCCTTGCATATGTTGACCTGGCTGGGACCCTGCGGTGCAAGGTGAGAGTGCTAACCACTATGCCACCGTGCAGCCCAAATGTAATCATTCTGAAATTTAAAAAAAAAAAAAATCCTGTTGAAACGTGAACCCACTCTGGATCAGTTAGATTAATGTAAAAAACAACAAGAAAACATTTGTAAATCACTTTTCTCCTGTAGGACCCAAAGCACACAAGCTTGTCTCACATCAGTACACATTTACATACATTTTATGGCTGGAGTATACAAAACATGACCTTTGCCATTCAGTTTCAAGCAAAATTTCCCTGCTGATCCCGAGGAAGGCGAAAAACCCTTACAAGGCCAATTCGCCCCAAAAGGGAAAAAAAATTCCTTCCCGTCTCCAGATGGCAATCAGATAAAATCCCTGGATCAACATCACTGGGCATTACCTAGTAATTGTAGCCATGGATGTCTTTCAAACGCAAGGAAAGTATCTAAGCCCCCTTTAAATGCAGGTATAGAATTTGCCATAACTTCAATGAATGAGTCATTGAGCAAAAAACAAAACAAAACAACAAAAAAAACCAAAACAAAACAAAAAACAACTTACAAAACTAGATTTACAACAACAACAAATAACATTTGTAAAGCGCTTTTCTCCCGTGGGACTCAAAGCGCATAAGCATGGCTCCGACCATCGTGGTACAGAGGAAGAATTTTATAAATCTGGAAATGCCAGGCTAAACAGGTGGCTTTTCAGTCTGGATTTGAATAGCTCCAGGGATGGTGCTGTCTTTACTGGGTGTGGTAGGGAGTTCCAAAGAGTAGGGGCAGCATGACAGAAGGCTCTGTCTCCAGATTTTTTGAGGTGCACTCTGGGAGTGACCAAGTTTATAGAACTTGCTGATCTGAGGTTGTGAGAGGTGTGGTGCAGCTTCAGCAAGTCCTTCATGTATCCAGGGCCCAGATTGTGCAGGGATTTGAATGTCAGCAGTCCAATCTTGAAGAGTATTCTCCATTCTACTGGTAGCCAGTGCAGTGAGCGAAGGATCGGTGTAATGTGACAGTGGCGAGGCTGGTTTGTTAGCAATCTGGCAGCAGCATTCTGCACTAATTGCAGGCGACGCAGGTCTTTTTTGGGGAGGCCAGCATAAAGGGCATTGCAGTAGTCCAGCCGTGATGTGATGAAGGCGTGGACTAGGGTTTGAAGATCCTCTGGGGGAATCAGATGTTTAATCTTTGCAATGTTCTTCAGATGAAAGAAGGAAGATTTAACTACAGATGAAATTTGGTTTCTGAAACTCAATTCCCCATCGATTAGTACGCCAAGGCTGCGCACAAGGTTGGAGCTGTTTATGTCTGAATTCCCAATCCTGATTGGTGTTGCTTTAGGATAGAGCTGTTTTGATGGCGAGCACTGGCTTTGGACAAACAGGACCTCAGTTTTGTCAGCATTCAGTTTCAACCAGTTATCATTCATCCATGCCTGAAGCTCAGCTAAGCAAGAGTTTATTTTTGGGGTAGGGTCTGTTCCACCAGGTTTGAAGGACAGGTATAGCTGTGTGTCATCGGCGTAGCAGTGGTACGTCAGGCCATGTCGTTGGATAAGTGTACCGAGTGGCAACATGTAGATTGCAAACAGCAGAGGGGATAGGATTGATCCTTGTGGCACTCCGAATTGTAGAGGTGCAGGTTTGGACATTATAGGTCCTAGGGATACTCTCTGTGTTCTGTCAGTCAGGAATGATCTGAACCACTGGAGGACTGATCCACTGATGCCACAGTACTCCTGCAGTCTGTTAAGCAGGATTTCATGGTCAACTGTATCAAAAGCAGCTGAGAGATCCAACAGGATTAGGATGGAGCATTCCCCTCTGTCCCTTGCCATGAGCAGATCGTTGCAGACTTGGATGAGGGCTGTTTCACAGCTGTGGTGTTTCTTAAAGCCAGATTGTAGAGGGTCCAGGATGTTGTTTTCTGACAGCCTGGTTTCAAGTTGCAGATAGACAGCCTTTTCAATAACTTTACCTAAGAAGGGGAGGTTGGAGACAGGTCTGTAGCTGCTCATAGCATCTGGATCCATGGAAGGTTTTTTAAGAAGGGGCTTGATGATTCCTTCTTTTAGAGAGGAAGGAAACCTCCCTGCTTGCAGAGAGCAATTTACTATTTTGTGAAATGCTGGACCAAGCAGGTCAGGGCATTTCAGCATATGTTTAGTTGGTCCAGGGTCCAGGTCGCAGGTTGTCTGGCGGAGACGACAGAGGATGTCTGAGATCTCTTCCTCACTAATACTTTTGAAATCAGTCCAGGGTGTTAGGTTGTTTTTGCAGCTATTTCCATTAGTTGCATGAGTCTTGGGTGCTGTGGACTGAATGAGAGACCGAATAGAAGATACTTTGTCAGCAAAGTAGCAGGCAAATTTCTCACATAGCTCCTTTGAGGGAGTTATAGTGGGTTTTAGACAGGATGGATTACATAGTCTATCAACTGTGCGGAATAGTTGGGCTGGTCTGTTGGCGGCCTTTGCGATCTCCTGTGATAGGTAGGAGGATTTTTTCTTGGTGATCGCATTTTGGTAGCTTTCCCGGTGAGAGACAAGGGTGTGTTTATCTTTTGAATTCTGAGATTTTCGCCACTTCCTTTCTAGTTTGCGCACTTCTTTCTTTAGGTCCTTTAGTGAGCTGTCAAACCACCGTGCATGGTGAAGTGGTGTAGATCGTTTGATGCGAAATGGAGCGAGGGCGTCATAGGCAGATGACACTGCATGGTTGTATATCAGGACCATGGAGTCTGGGTCTGCGCAATGATTGGTTAATGCGTCGAAGTTGAGGATATTCTGAACGTGCTGGGGTGAGACATCTTTCAGTGAACGGTATTTTATGAGTTCTTTCCCTCTGTGTTTTATCGCTGGTGCTGTCAGAGAGAAGTGGATGGTGTGGTGGTCTGACCATACCACTGGGTTTATATCCATGTGTGATATTAAAAGTCCGGAATGAAATATAAGATCCAGGGTGTGCCCTTTCGTATGGGTGGGGAGGTTGATAGCCTGAGAGAAACCCAGTTAATTCATTATGAGAAGTAGTTCACTTCCTAGCTGGGAGTCGTGATCATCCACCCATGCATTGAAGTCTCCCAGGATGATCCATCTAGGGTGTTCCACTGTTACGCAGGATAAGAGTTCAGATATTTCCTTAAGAAAGGCTGGACCATTTTTTGGGGGGCGGTATATGAGCAATATGTTGATGTTTACTTCTGCTGACAGTTGAGCTGCAATACATTCAAAGGTTTCAGTGGGGAATATGGGCAGGGGCCTTATGTTCAAGGAGGATCTGAAGCATATGGCAACCCCCCCACCCTTGCCGACTTGTCTCTCACAGTGCAAGATTTAAACAAAATAAAACTGTGGAAGATCTTAAAACGTCATTTTTATGAGAAGGAAGACAATTGTTTATTTCGTTTATTTTCGCCTGGGGTGTCCTATAAAAAAGGGAACTGAGGGATATGGAGGTTGAAATATTTGAAATAACTTAATTTTAAACAAAACAAATTGCCTGGCTGTGCTGTTGATGCTCTGCCTCTAATATTTTTGGCCATAGACCCTGAACAAGCATGCAGATCAGAGGTTTCTGACAAGATTAGCTGCATGCTTGGTGTGTAATTCAGACACTACTGATCAGAAAGGACTGCATGACTACTAGGAACTGGTATTGCTTAAAAGGAAATAAATATGGCATCCTCCATATATCTCTCACTTCAGGTTCCCTTAAAAGAACAAATTCAGTCTAAATTTAACACATTCTATGGAACGTTCTAACATCCTCTTCAAATAAAAAGTTATTGCCTACCAGATATTGTTTTCCCCGAATCCCTCCCGGAGCCCCAAGTCCACCGGCTTCCAGCACATAGTCCTGCCCCTTTGCAGAAGCTCCTGGCCGCAGTATCCCCCCCCCCCTCCTGCAGCTCCTGGCCGCAGTATCCCCCCCTCCTGCAGCTCCTGGCCGTAGTATCCCCCCCTCCTGCAGCTCCTGGCCGTAGTATCCCCCCCTCCTGCAGCTCCTGGCCGCAGTATCCCCCCCCCCTCCTGCAGCTCCTGGCCACAGTATCCCCCCCCCCTCCTGCAGCTCCTGGCCGCAGTATCCCCCCCCCCCTCCTGCAGCTCCTGGCCGCAGTATCCCCCCCCCCCTCCTGCAGCTCCTGGCCGCAGTATCCCCCCCCCCTCCTGCAGCTCCTGGCCGCAGTATCCCCCCCCCTCCTGCAGCTCCTGGCCGCAGTATCCCCCCCCTCCTGCAGCTCCTGGCCGCAGTATCCCCCCCCTCCTGCAGCTCCTGGCCGCAGTATCCCCCCCCTCCTGCAGCTCCTGGCCGCAGTATCCCCCCCCTCCTGCAGCTCCTGGCCGCAGTATCCCCCCCCTCCTGCAGCTCCTGGCCGCAGTATCCCCCCCTCCTGCAGCTCCTGGCCGCAGTATCCCCCCCCCTCCTGCAGCTCCTGGCCGCAGTATCCCCCCCCCTCCTGCAGCTCCTGGCCGCAGTATCCCCCCCCCTCCTGCAGCTCCTGGCCGCAGTATCCCCCCCCTCCTGCAGCTCCTGGCCGCAGTATCCCCCCCCCTCCTGCAGCTCCTGGCCGCAGTATCCACCCCCCTCCTGCAGCTCCTGGCCGCAGTATCCCCCCCCCCCTCCTGCAGCTCCTGGCCGCAGTATCCCCCCCCCTCCTGCAGCTCCTGGCCGCAGTATCCCCCCCCCCTCCTGCAGCTCCTGGCCGCAGTATCCCCCCCCCCCTCCTGCAGCTCCTGGCCGCAGTATCCCCCCCCCCCCTCCTGCAGCTCCTGGCCGCAGTATCCCCCCCCCCTCCTGCAGCTCCTGGCCGCAGTATCCCCCCCCTCCTGCAGCTCCTGGCCGCAGTATCCCCCCCTCCTGCAGCTCCTGGCCGCAGTATCCCCCCCTCCTGCAGCTCCTGGCCGCAGTATTCCCCCCTCCTGCAGCTCCTGGCCGCAGTATCCCCCCCCTCCTGCAGCTCCTGGCCGCAGTATCCCCCCCCCCTCCTGCAGCTCCTGGCCGCAGTATCCCCCCCCTCCTGCAGCTCCTGGCCGCAGTATCCCCCCCCTCCTGCAGCTCCTGGCCGCAGTATCCCCCCCCTCCTGCAGCTCCTGGCCGCAGTATCCCCCCCTCCTGCAGCTCCTGGTCGCAGTATTCCCCCCCCCCCTCCTGCAGCTCCTGGCCGCAGTATTCCCCCCTCCTGCAGCTCCTGGCCGCAGTATCCCCCCCCCCTCCTGCAGCTCCTGGCCGCAGTATCCCCCCCCTCCTGCAGCTCCTGGCCGCAGTATCCCCCCCCTCCTGCAGCTCCTGGCCGCAGTATCCCCCCCTCCTGCAGCTCCTGGCCGCAGTATCCCCCCCCCCTCCTGCAGCTCCTGGCCGCAGTATCCCCCCCCCCTCCTGCAGCTCCTGGCCGCAGTATCCCCCCCCCTCCTGCAGCTCCTGGCCGCAGTATCCCCCCCCCCCTCCTGCAGCTCCTGGCCGCAGTATCCCCCCCCCCCTCCTGCAGCTCCTGGCCGCAGTATCCCCCCCCCCCTCCTGCAGCTCCTGGCCGCAGTATCCCCCCCCCCTCCTGCAGCTCCTGGCCGCAGTATCCCCCCCCCCTCCTGCAGCTCCTGGCCGCAGTATCCCCCCCCCCCTCCTGCAGCTCCTGGCCGCAGTATCCCCCCCCCTCCTGCAGCTCCTGGCCGCAGTATCCCCCCCCTCCTGCAGCTCCTGGCCGCAGTATCCCCCCCTCCTGCAGCTCCTGGCCGCAGTATCCCCCCCCCCTCCTGCAGCTCCTGGCCGCAGTATCCCCCCCTCCTGCAGCTCCTGGCCGCAGTATCCCCCCTCCTGCAGCTCCTGGCCGCAGTATCCCCCCCCCCTCCTGCAGCTCCTGGCCGCAGTATCCCCCCCCCCTCCTGCAGCTCCTGGCCGCAGTATCCCCCCCCTCCTGCAGCTCCTGGCCGCAGTATCCCCCCCCTCCTGCAGCTCCTGGCCGCAGTATCCCCCCCTCCTGCAGCTCCTGGTCGCAGTATTCCCCCCCCCCTCCTGCAGCTCCTGGCCGCAGTATTCCCCCCTCCTGCAGCTCCTGGCCGCAGTATCCCCCCCCCCCTCCTGCAGCTCCTGGCCGCAGTATCCCCCCCCTCCTGCAGCTCCTGGCCGCAGTATCCCCCCCCTCCTGCAGCTCCTGGCCGCAGTATCCCCCCCTCCTGCAGCTCCTGGCCGCAGTATCCCCCCCCCCTCCTGCAGCTCCTGGCCGCAGTATCCCCCCCCCCTCCTGCAGCTCCTGGCCGCAGTATCCCCCCCCCTCCTGCAGCTCCTGGCCGCAGTATCCCCCCCCCTCCTGCAGCTCCTGGCCGCAGTATCCCCCCCCCCCTCCTGCAGCTCCTGGCCGCAGTATCCCCCCCCCCTCCTGCAGCTCCTGGCCGCAGTATCCCCCCCTCCTGCAGCTCCTGGCCGCAGTATCCCCCCCCCCTCCTGCAGCTCCTGGCCGCAGTATCCCCCCCCCCCTCCTGCAGCTCCTGGCCGCAGTATCCCCCCCTCCTGCAGCTCCTGGCCGCAGTATCCCCCCCTCCTGCAGCTCCTGGTCGCAGTATCCCCCCCTCCTGCAGCTCCTGGCCGCAGTATCCCCCCCTCCTGCAGCTCCTGGCCGCAGTATCCCCCCCTCCTGCAGCTCCTGGCCGTAGTATCCCCCCCTCCTGCAGCTCCTGGCCGCAGTATCCCCCCCTCCTGCAGCTCCTGGCCACAGGAGAGCTGAACACAGCACTCGGACGCTAACCAGGATACAGGATCAGAGCAATGAACTTCTGATAAACTTACACATTACACAAAAGAAATGTAGTTCTTTTATGAAGAGAGTTACCTGCTGAGACAGGATAGTAACTGCTTCTTTGTGCTTGGCATCTCTTAAATTTATTCCATTCACTGCCAAAATAGCATCACCGACATGGAGCCCACCACAGCGATCAGCTGGTTGTGCCGGGTGAATTTCTGATATAAGGATTGGAACTCCATGTTCTTTGCCTCCCTATGTCAATAGGAAATAAGTCAGATACATTTTTCATTAATGCAAAGTCTATCAACAGAACTACTCCTGCAACACAGCTTAACCACTTGAGGACCACAGTCTTTTCGCCCCTTAACCATCTTAGCGGTATGGACGAGCTCAGCTCGTCCATCACCGCCGATGGCTGCCGCTCAGGCCCTGCTGGGCCGATTTTGTTCAAATAAAGAGCAGCACACGCAGCCGGCACTTTGCCAGCCGCGTGTGCTGCCCGATCGCCGCCGCTCTGCGGCGATTCGCCGCGAGCAGCGGCGAAAGAGGGTCCCCCCAGCCGCCTGAGCCCAGCGTAGCCGGAACAAAAAGTTCCGGCCAGCGCTAAGGGCTGGATCGGAGGCGGCTGACGTCAGGACGTCGGCTGACGTCCATGACGTCACTCCGCTCGTCGCTATGGCGACGATCTAAACAAAACAAGGAAGGCCGCTCATTGCGGCCTTCCTTGTTTATTCTGGGCGCCGGAGGCGATCGGAAGAACGCCTCCGGAGCGCCCTCTAGTGGGCTTTCATGCAGCCAACTTTCAGTTGGCTGCATGAAATAGTTTTTTTTAAATTTAAAAAAAACCCTCCCGCAGCCGCCCTGGCGATCTTAATAGAACGCCAGGGTGGTTAAGGACCAGAGCCTTTTTCTCCATTCAGACCACTGCAGCTTTCACGGTTTATTGCTCGGTCATACAACCTACCACCTAAAGGAATTTTACCTCCTTTTCTTGTCACTAATACAGCTTTCTTTTGCTGCTATTTGATTGCTGCTGCGAGTTTTAGTTTTTATTATATTCATCAAAAAAGACATGAATTTTGGCAAAAAAATGACTTTAACTTGCTGTGCTGACATTTTTCAAATAAAGTAAAATTTCCAATACATTTGAGCGCGAAAGTTATTCTGCTACATGTCTTTGATAAAAAAAAAAAAAAACATTCAGTGTATATTTATTGGATTGGGTAAAAGTTATAGCGTTTACAAACTATGGTGCCAAAAGTGAATTTTCCCATTTTCAAGCATCTCTGACTTTTCTGCGCACCTGTCAGGTTTCATGAGGGGCTAAAATTCCAGGATAGTACAAATACCCCCCAAATGACCCCATTTTGGAAAGAAGACATCCCAAAGTATTCAGTGAGAGGCATGGTTAGTTCATATAAGATTTTATTTTTTGTCACAAGTTAGCGGAAAATTACACTTTCTGACAAAAAAAAGAAGAAAAAAAAAGTTTCCATTTCTTCTAACTTGCGACAAAAAAAAAAAATGAAATCTGCCACGGACTCACTATGCTCCTCTCTGAATACCTTGAAGTGTCTACTTTCCAAAATGGGGTCATTTGTGGGGTGTGTTCACTGTCCTGGCATTTTGGGGGGTGCCTAATTGTAAGCACCCCTGTAAAGCCTAAAGATGCTCATTGGACTTTTCGCCCCTTAGCGCAGTTAGGCTGCAAAAAAGTGCCACACATGTGGTATTGCCGTACTCAGGAGAAGTAGTATAATGTGTTTTGGGGTGTATTTTTACACATACCCATGCTGGGTGGGAGAAATATCTCCGTAAATGACAATTGTTTTATTTTTTTTTTTTTTTTTACACACAATTGTCTATTTATAGAGATATTTCTCCCACTCAGCATGGGTATGTGGAAAAATACACCCCAAAACACATTATACTACTTCTCCTGAGTACGGCGATACCACATGTGTGGCACTTTTTTGCACCCTAACTGCGCTAAGGGGCCCAAAGTTCAATGAGTACCTTTAGGATTTCACAGGTCATTTTGAGAAATTTCGTTTCAAGACTACTCCTCACGGTTTAGGGCCCCTAAAATGCCAGGACAGTATAGGAACCCCACAAATTACCCCATTTTAGAAAGAAGACACCCCAAGGTATTCCGTTAGGAGGATGGTGAGTTCATAGAAGATTTTTTTTTTTTTGTCACAAGTTAGCGGAAATTGATTTTAATTGTTTTTTTTTCACAAAGTGTCATTTTCCGCTAACTTGTGACAAAAAATAAAATCTTCTATGAACTCATCATACACCTAACAGAATACCTTGGGGTGTCTTCTTTCTAAAATGGGGTCACTTGTGGGGTTCCTATACTGCCCTGTCATTTTAGGGGCCCTAAACCGTGAGGAGTAGTCTTGAACCCAAATGTCTCAAAATGACCTGTGAAATCCTAAAGGTACTCATTGGACTTTGGGCCCCTTAGCACAGTTAGGCTGCAAAAAAGTGTCACACATGTGGTATCGCCGTACTCAGAAGAAGTAGTATAATGTGTTTTGTGGTGTATTTTTACATATAACCATGCTGGGTGGGAGAAATATCTCTGTAAATGACACATTTTTGATTTATTTTTTTACACACAATTGTCCATTTACAGAGATATTTCTCCCACCCAGCATGGGTATGTGTAAAAATACACCACAAAACACATTATACTACTTCTCCTGAGTATGGCGATACCACATGTGTGACACTTTTTTGCAGCCTAGGTGCGCTAAGGGGCCCAACGTCCTATTCACAGGTCATTTTGAGGCATTTGTTTTCTAGACTACTCCTCACGGTTTAGGGTCCCTAAAATGCCAGGGCAGTATAGGAACCCCACAAGTGACCCCATTTTAGAAAGAAGACACCCCAAGGTATTCCGTTAGGGGTATGGTGAGTTCATAGAAGATTTTATTTTTTGTCACAAGTTAGTGAAAAATGACACTGTGAAAAAAACAATAAAAATCCAATTTCCGCTAACTTTTGACAAAAAATAAATTCTATGAACTCATCATACACCTAACAGAATACCTTGGGGTGTCTTCTTTCTAAAATGGTGTCACTTGTGGGGTTCCTATACTGCCCTGGCATTTTACGGGCCCAAAACTGTGAGTAGTCTGGAAACCAAATTTCTCAAAATGACTGATCAGGGGTATAAGCATCTGCAAATTTTGATGACAGGTGGTCTATAAGGGGGCAAATTTTGTGGAACCGGTCATAAGCAGGGTGGCCTCTTAGATGACAGGATGTTTTGGGCCTGATCTGATGGATAGGAGTGCTAGGGGGGTGACAGGAGGTGATTGACGGGTGTCTCAGGGGGCGGTTAGAGGGGAAAATAGATGCAATCAATGCACTGGGGAGGTGATCGGAAGGGGGATCTGAAGGTTTGGCCCAGTGATCAGGAGCCCACACGGGGCAAATTAGGGCCTGATCTGATGGGTAGGTGTGCTAGGGGGTGACAGGAGGTGATTGATGGGTGTCTCAAGGTGTGATTAGAGGGGGGAATAGATGCAAGCAATGCACTAGCGAGGTGATCAGGGCTGGGGTCTGAGGACGTTCTGAGGTGTGGGCGGGTGATTGGGTGCCCGCAAGGAGCAGATTAGGGTCTAATTTGATGGGTAACAGTGACAGGTGGTGATAGGGGGTGATTGATGGGTAATTAGTGGGTGTTTAGAGGAGAGAAGAGATGTAAACACTGCACTTGGGAGGTGATCTGATGTCGGATCTGCGGGCGATCTATTGGTGTGGGTGGGTGATCAGATTGCCCGCAAGGGGCAGGTTAGGGGCTGATTGATGGGTAGCAGTGACAGGGGGTGATTGACTGGTGATTGACGGGTGATTGACGGGTGACCAGGGGGGGATAGATGCATACAGTACACGGGGGGGGGGGCTGGGGGGGGTCTGGGGAGAATATGAGGGGTGGGGGGTGATCAGGAGGGGGCAGTGGGCAGGGGGGGGGGGATAAAAAAAAATAGCGTTGACAGATAGTGACAGGGAGTGATTGATGGGTGATTAGGGGGGTGACTGGGTGCAAACAGTGGTCTGGGGGGTGGGCAGGGGGGGGGTCTGAGGGGTGCTGTGGGCGATCAGGGGGCAGGGGGGGGGGGAATCAGTGTGCTTGGGTGCAGACTAGGGTGGCTGCAGCCTGCCCTGGTGGTCCCTCGGACACTGGGACCACCAGGGCAGGAGGCAGCCAGTATAATAGGCTTTGTATACATTACAAAGCCTATTATACATATGTGCAGCGGCGATCCGGGTGCTAGTAACCCGCCGGCGCTTCCGAACGGCCGGCGGGTTACTACGAGCGGTGGGCGGAGCCAGTCCCCGGCGGCTGATCGCGTCACGAATGACGCGATCGCCGCATAGCCACTCCCGCAGCCGCCCCCGCCGATGGGCGTATTGCGGTCGTTTGGGCCCAGTCTTTGCCGCCGCCCATCGGCTGGGGGCGGTCGGCAAGTGGTTAAGATTCTGTAGTAATCCTTAGCAACCAAAAGACTCTACAAAACTAAAGTCACACCTAAACATAAAAGTTGCATCTCAAATATGACTTCTACTCACTGTAATAGATATGCCAAGCCCTTCGTGGTCTTCCTTAACCAGAATTACTTTTCTGATTGGCCCGACGCCTTGACTTTTCTTTAGGCACTCTGGGTCCTGCTGGTACAAAAGATAGATTTATAGCCTTTATGAATGAGAGATACAATAGGAATTGGACCATCCAATCATTTGTCCCCCAAAAATTCCTAGAGATGGCCAAGAGCTGATGGAAATTAGGTTGAGAATTTTGTGCAGATTGAAAATGAGCTAATGAAAATTGGCTGATTGGTCCAATTTTAATTGCTGCAAAAGCCTGCAAAAAATACTGAGGAGTGCAGGAAATCAAGTGATCAAAATTTTAAAAGGCTATATCCACTGCAGTAAATGTATGCACCCTTGATTGCAGGGTTTGCACTTCTACCTGCTGGACCCATCCCCTCCTCTAAAGGTGCATACACACATCAGACCATAGTCTTTGGAAAATGAAAGATCACAGACCAATCTTACCACCCTTCCTGTAGTATAAGAGCCATACTATACACAGTCTGTTCTATGGAGCTAAACTCCCCATCAGAAAAAAAATCTTTGCAAAAATCCATTCCTGCAAATTGCAATGATAGTCTATGAGATCTGCAGATCATCATACACACATGATTTAACTGACAGTCATCTGCAGATCAAGCAGTCATCTGCAGATCTGAAAATCCATCCTGGTGGATCTGATCTGCAGATGACTGTCAGTTAAATCATGTGTGTATGATGATCTGCAGATCTCATAGACTATCATTGCAATTTGCAGGAATGGATTTTTGGCAGGAACGGATCTTTTGCAGATACTGATCTTTTGTGTCTGTACAGCATCTGTGTGTGCAGCATCTTGCAAAGATTTTTTTCTGATGGGGAGTTCAGCTCCATAGAAAAGACTGTGTAGGTATGGCTCTTATACTACAGGAAGGGTGGTAAGATTGGTCTATGATCTTTCATTTTCCAAAGACTATAGTCTGATGTGTGTATGCACCTTTAGTCTACTAGTGAGCACATTTATTGCACGGCAATAAAGGGGATGTATGGAGGACAGAAAATCACCACACACAAAAAAAAGCAAGTTGTAGATATTTCACAAGAGATTTATTGCAATTCTAGTGACAGCATGCATGTTTTAATTTACCAACGGCACTTATGCCTTAAATTCTAAGACAATCCAAATATTTGGAACAGCAGTGAATATGTGATTTTGTGTGCAAGCCCAAGGTTCCTGATGGTCCTCTTTATCCTACCCGTCTTCCCATCACCACTAGTTCAACTGTAAACAGAAGGACACCATATATATAAAAAAAAAAGAAAGAAATACACAAATACACAAAGTAAATAAGTGGTGTATAGCAGAGAAAACTTACATGCCCTGGTGGAGCTGGTAAAGGTCGCTTTAAATCGTTTCGCCCTCGACAGGCTCTGATAACTGTTTTATGCCTATGTAGGTGGATTTCTGCTTCAAGCTGATTCCAAAGCTTGTCATGTGCAGGACCTTTCATATCACGACCAAGCAACTGAATTTGCTGTACTCTATGAACAGAAACATAGTTTAATGTGCTTACCGGTAATTATGGTACACACACCTGTCTGCAGCAACAATAAAATCACTGACAGATAATGTAAATAACTAATTGTCTTGTTAGAATAGCACCTGTCAAATTGTAGACTATATTGGGCAGCAAGGGAATAGACAAGTCTTCAAATGATGAGTCAGACAAGAAATAAATGGGCATGAGGGCTTCAAGAATCTAGGACAAGGGCTTTCTCTGCTACAATTCCTATGTTTTTTTCTTGCTAAGTCAGAGTCAGAGTGTCTCCAAATATCCCATCTACAGTGTTTCCTGTATACAGTGGATAGTATCCAGGGCTGTGGAGTCGGGACATAAAACTTCCGATTCCAACTCTGATTCCTCAGTTTATGAAACCACGACTCCGATTCCAACTCCGACTCCGGGTACCCAAAATGGCTCAGACTTCGACTCCTTAGTCTTAGGCCACATACACACATCAGACCATAGTCTTTTGAAAATGAAAGATCACAGACCAATCTTACCACCCTTCTTGTAGTATAAGAGCCATACTCTACACAGTCTTTTCTATGGAGCTGAACTCCACATCAGAAAAAAATCTTTGCAAGATGCTGCACACACAGATGCTGTACAGACACAAAAGATCAGTATCTGCAAAAGATCTGTTCCTGCCAAAAATCCATTCCTGCAAATTGCAATGATAGTCTATGAGATCTGCAGATCACCATACACACATGATTTAACTGACATTCATCTGCAGATCAGATCCACCAGGATGGATTTTCAGATCTGCGGATCTGCAGATGAATGTCAGTTAAATCATGTGTGTATGATGATCTGCAGATCTCATAGACTATCATTGCAATTTGCAGAAATGGATTTTTGGCAGGAACAGATCTTTTGCAGATACTGATCTTTTGTGTCTGTACAGCATCTGTGTGTGCAGCATCTTGCAAAGATTTTTTTCTGATGTGGAGTTCAGCTCCATAGAAAAGACTGTGTAGAGTATGGCTCTTATACTACAAGAAGGGTGGTAAGATTGGTCTGTGATCTTTCATTTTCAAAAGACTATAGTCTGATGTGTGTATGTGGCCTAATACTTAACAGGGCTGTGGATTTTGTACAAAAAAAAATCATCCGACTCCCAACTCAATTTATGAAATCAACGACTCAGACTCTGGGTGCCCAAAATTGCCCTGACTCAGACTCCGCAGCCTTGATAGTATCTACAAAAAGTGGTACAAGAAAGAAAAACCAGTGTACTGGTGAAAGGGTCATGGGTGTCAAAAGCTGATAATTGTCCATGAAGAGCAAAGGCTAGCCGCTAGCCTGACTGGCCAGATCTCACAAAAGAGCTACAGCAACACTCACGGACGAAAAACCGGATGCTCTCCATAAGAGAAAAGCGTCAGAACACACCGTGCATCATAGTTTAGCCCTATACAAAGCTCCCATGAGGACCTCTTTTCACTGCTAAAAGTGTCTACAGTGAGCACACAAGCATCAGAACTTAATTATGGAGCAATGAAAGAAGGTGGCTTGGGCTGATCAGTCTCTGTGGCTTCCAAATTACCCATGTCTCAATCTAATAAAGCTTTTGTGAGATGAGCTGGAAAAACAAGTCCAGTTCATGAGGCTATCTTTGCAGCTGGCAAGGCTGAAAGCATGAGGAGAATGTATTGGTGTCACGCAGCACAGAACACCTTGTGAGGTTTTCTGGAATGCATGCATTAACAAGTCAGAGCTGTTTTGGTGACACAACAGGGACCTACACAAAATAGGTGTTTTCAGTATTTTGGTTGATTGGTGTATGTTCTATTACATTCTATCCTGTATATAGCTGTATGGCAATGAGGCTGGAGTTGTGTGTGAAATTATATATTTTGTAGGCTGGTCATATTCTTAAACCCAGGCTAGAGATAATCTTTTAGCATAAACAGCCATTTCTTTAGATCCACATACTAAATACATGAAGGCTTCTTGCACACAGGGACGTTACAGGTGCACGTTAGTGCAGCCTGTAACTCTCCCCCAACGCACACCAATGTAACACAAGTGGGCTGTTCACACTGCCCACGTTGCGTTACATTGTAACGCAGCAAAGTGCTGCATGCTGTGCGTTCTAGGCGGCTAAGCCGCGTTAGACTGTTTGCACATGCTCAGTCATGTTGGGGAGGAGGGGAGAGCGGCCGGGCACATGGCTAATTAATATTCACTGCACTCAGTGATGTGCAGTAATTACTTCCTGGAGCGGCCGCTCTGTGCGGCGATTGGCCGGGCGGGACCACGTGATGCCGCATGCGTCCAAGAGTACGCATCACGGATGCCAGAGTGAGCTGCACAACGCGGCTCACTCCGACGTCCACACCAGAGAGCACCAGGCGTTGCGTTAGGGCACATTATGTGCCTTATAACGTCCCCTAAATGCAACGTCCTGGTGTGCAACTAGCCTGATCCTTCCACCCTGATGTTAAATTTCCCCAGGATTTCCGTGCAAAAAGTGTTTCAATTAATTTCCAATAATTTTCAACCAATTTTTTAATAAAGGTTTTCTGCATGATGTTGTCGACGCTGTGTGACCCTGGTGTCATCAACGCCGATCAACGGGGGACATGTGATCGCCGAGGGAAAAGCAAAATCTGCCAAGGGACATGGAAGAAGACACTGGGGAAGCTATCAGAGGTACGCGACGAGGGATCAGCACGCCAATGGTGAGTATAAGACCCAGATGTATAGGTAGCAAGATGTGCAGCCAGGTATATAGTGAGCCAGGTGTTTAGCCAGATTTATAGGTAGCCAGATGTCCCCCCCAGCACGCTGTGGGTAGCGATCTGTGCTACCCACAACGTGCAGATCAAGCATCCAGCCACCCTAGGAAATCCCTGTGATGTCACCAAGTCTCGTAATGTAACTGTACAATAAAAAAAAAAATTGGCCCTAGACTACAGTACTTACACTACATAATATAGACATATGACAATGGTAGGGATTAGATTGTGAGCTCCTTTGAGGGACAGTCAGTGACGAGATAGAGATAGAGAGAGATACAGTGGTGTGAAAAACTATTTGCCCCCTTCCTGATTTCTTATTCTTTTGCATGTTTGTCACACTTAAATGTTTCTGCTCATCAAAAGCCGTTAACTATTAGTCAAAGATAACATAATTGAACACAAAATGCAGTTTTAAATGATGGTTTTTATTATTTAGTGAGAAAAAAACCTCAAAATCTACATGGCCCTGTGTGAAAAAGTGATTGCCCCCCTTGTTAAAAAATAACTTAACTGTGGTTTATCACACCTGAGTTAAATTTCTGTAGTCACCCCCAGGCCTGATTACTGCCACACCTGTTTCAATCAAGAAATCACTTAAATAGGAGCTATCTGACACAGGGAAGTAGACCAAAAGCACCTCAAAGCTAGACATCATGCCAAGATCCAAAGAAATTCAGGAACAAATGAGAACAAAAGTACTGTAATTGAGATCTATCAGTCTGGTAAAGGTTATAAAGCCATTTCTAAAGCTTTGGGACTCCAGCGAACCACAGTGAGAGCCATTATCCACAAATGGCAAAAACATGGAACAGTGATGAACCTTCCCAGGAGTGGCTGGCCGACCAAAATTACCCCAAGAGCGCAGAGAAAACTCATCCGAGAGGCCACAAAAGACCCCAGGACAACATCTAAAGAACTGCAGGCCTCACTTGCCTCAATTAAGGTCATTGTTCATGACTCCACCATAAGAAAGAGACTGGGCAAAAACGGTCTGCATGGCAGATATCCAAGACGCAAACCACTTTTAAGCAAAAACAACATTAAGGCTCGTCTCCTTGAACTGGAAGAGTGGGAGTCAAAGGAATCATACGAGTCACTAATATTAGAGGAAAAAAGTCCAAAAACGAGACTGCATAACTGGCGTCAAATCTGGAGCAAAATACTGAAACATTAAGGGAAAAACAGATGAGAGAGCAGAACAAATAACCTAATACATGAAAGCTTTTAAACTAGTTGACCTAAACACGACAGGAAGTGTATGGACGATTTATGAGCAAAAATAGACCTATGTGATTAGATGCAGGAAGAATGTTTGAGTGTATGAGAATGTTGATTGAGTAGAGGAGATGAATGCTCGATTATGTTGTTGAATAGAAAAATTTTCTTCAGAAAAAGCATACTGGCATGGAAATGAGAAAACCAATGATGATAGTACAGCTCAACACAGGAGCACGGCAAAAAAAAAAAAAAAAAAAAAAAAAAGGCTCGTCTCAATTTTGCTAAAAAAAACATCTCAATGATTGGCAAGACTTTTGGAAAAATACCTTGTGGACCAACAAGACAAAAGTTGAACTTTTTGGAAGGTGCGTGTCCCGTTACATCTGGCGTAGAAGTAACAGCATTTCAGCAAAAGAACATCATACCAACAGTAAAATATGGTGGTGGTAGTGTGATGGTCTGGGGTTGTTTTGCTGCTTCAGGACCTGGAAGGCTTGCTGTGATAGATGGAACCATGAATTCTACTGTCTACCAAAAAATCCTGAAGGAGAATGTCCGGCCATCTGTTCGTCAACTCCAGCTGAAGCGATCTTGGGTGCTGCAGCAGGACAGTGACCCAAAACACACCAGCAAATCCACCTCTGAATGGCTGAAGAAAAACAAAATGAAGACTTTGGAGTGGCCTAGTCAAAGTCCTGACCTGAATCCTATTGAGATGTTGTGGCATGACCTTAAAAAGGCGGTTCATACTAGAAAACCCTCAAATAAAGCTGAATTACAACAATTCTGCAAGGATGAGTGGGCCAAAATTCCTCCAGAGCGCTGTAAAAGACTCGTTGCAAGTTATCGCAAACGCTTGATTGCAGTTATTGCCGCTAAGGGTGGCCCAACCAGTTATTAGGTTCAGGGGGCAATTTCTTTTTCACACAGGCCATGTAGGTTTTGAGTTATTTTTCTCACTAAGGGCCCGTTTCCACTCTCGCGGAAACGGCCGCGAATCCGCAGAGTTTCCCCGCAGGCAAATCGCGCGGGGAAACTCTGCCATAGGGGACAACGGCGCCGCCGGCCGAATCGCTTGCAGTAGCGATTCGGCCGGAAACCCCCACAGAATTCGCGGCGGAGGCTGCGATTCCCATAGCCGTGCATGGCACGGCTGATGGGAATCGCCTGCGATCCCGCCCACCCGCTCAGTGCCGGCGTGCGTCTACGAGACGCACGCCGCACTAGTGGAAACAAGCCCTAAATAATAAAAACCATCATTTAAAACTGCATTTTGTGTTCAATTATGTTATCTTTGACTAATAGTTAATGGTTTTTGATGAGCAGAAACATTTAAAGTGTGACAAACATGCAAAAGAATAAGAAATCAGGAAGGGGGCAAATAGTTTTTCACACCACTGTAGATATACACATATAGATAGATAGATACACACATACAATGTACAGTGCTACGTAATATGTCGGCACTATAAAACACTAAATAATAATAATAATAATAATAATAATAATAATAATAATAATAATAACAACTGTACAGAGAACGAGACTTCGGAGATGGAGGAGGGTGTGCGCCTCAGCCGTCGCTGGAGAAAGCCCTCGGGTGAGTAGATCAATTTAGATCGGTAGGGAGGAAGGACGAGGGGGATAGGGAGCGATCCGTGCGGATGGGACTGGAGGAAGCCCCAGGTGTGTATAAAACTTTGACTATTGTTCATCTCTGGTACACTTTAAGGGGTTAAATAGAAATGCTGATCTTAATCGGTTATTATGATCTACGTACTTCATTTACAGATCTTTCATGACTGGGACTAACTCTGCCATTGAACTCTTCAGGATTACATGATTACATACAGATTCCCCTTTGAGAACTTAATCAACATTGGTCATGTTATTTTTGTTACCATTGTTTTTGGCATTGCCATTTCATGCTAGTAGTAAGTACAGATAATCAATGAAATGCTGATAACTCCAATTTGCACACATATGTATTGAAAATTGTATGCAACTTTGAACCGAGCCAATCAAAGTCCCCATTGTCGTTTTCCCACTGGCCCCATTCCAAGCTGCAAATTACATAAGCTTTGAATTTTTATGTTGCAAAGGACTAAACATTTTAACAACAGATTTTTAAATGCACTTTTTAGAAAATGCACTTCTAATAAAAGTACCTGAACTGGCACTTGAAGTCAGAGATACAAAGATACTCCGCCACATCGTAGCCTGTAAATCATGTTCACATACGTATAAAAAACCCTTAATTCAGTGTATGAAAAACATCAGTTGCAAAGAAATTAAAAGGCCCTTTTCCACCACCAGCATTTGTGATCCAATCCCTATTGCACGTGGATCACAGAAAACTCTAGGTACAAAAAAAAAAAAAAAAAAAAATGGTAACAGCAGGGACTGTTTCCATTTGCGCGATCCATTTGCGGTGCAATTTCTTCCAGAGCGCAAGTCATCCTGGCATGTTTGGGGAAGATTGGGTTCCTAAACTTTGTATATGAACAGAAAAACAATCCATAGCAATAGCAACGCTCTTCGATTTTACCCACTTGTTTTTTTCCCTGGTGCAAGTCGCAAATGCACCACAATCAAGCCATACACCTCACAGAATCTGGCAGAGGATATTGGAAAGAAATGCGATCGCAGCACAGGGCAATAGAGTTTCCTAGTGAAAAAGAGCCCTAACATCACAAACCTACGTAATTTGAATATAGAGGCATGCCGATTGTTGGGATAACCTGCCTGATTCATACCTGTAGCCTTAGAGAGAGGTCTCTTGACCACTTACATAGTAAATGCAGTGGAACCTACTCAAGATGTCATGTTCTAAAGTATTTTTTTTTTTAACTGCACAAATGGTATAGCATCTCCATAACAATCTGCAGAGAATATAATGGAAATGTAATCCATTATCCATGTAAATTTTTTTAACATTATACTGAGAGGTTAGAACTCTTAACTTCCTACCAGTAATGGCAAGATAAAGATTAATGTCTCTAAATGGAAAATGCATGCTATGCCCAAGTTTTCTCAGCAAATTCCTGGAAAAAGTAGTGTTTCAATTTCCATGGGTCAATGGGCTCCAACCTGTAATTAGAATATATCTGGAGGATCATAACAGTACAGACGTAAGGATATAGCTCAATTTTAAAACTGATTTAAGAAAGGCAAATTACAACATCCAATCATACAAAAATGGAACAAATTTCCAGATAACAAAAAGCTTTGAAATATCTTGACCTACCTTCCAGCCAACTCCTTATCCAAGTACTTTGCAGCTAGTCTCGCTCCATAAACCTCTGCCTGGAGTACAGCAATGTGTCTGCGGAGAGCTTCATTTTCCTTTCTAAGCAGTTTTACTTCAGCCTCCAGCTGTGCTTCCTTTACCTTCTCTTTCTTGTTGGCTTCTAATTCCTTTTCCTACAACATCATAAAGACAAATTTCAAACAGCCATATGCCACAGAGTCATAAGGCAACACATCTAGGGCTTGATTCACAAAGCGGTGCTAACTGTTAGCACGCCTGTGAAAACCCCCTTAGCATGTCTAAACAAGCTTTTCACGCATAAAACTTTACGCGCGCAAAACTTTATGCGCGTAAAACTTTACGCGCGTACTGCACAGAGCACAGGGCGCACCGCTCGAAGTGCCCATTAAAGCCTATGGGACTTAGCGCGCGTAAAAACTTTGCGCGCGTAACACTTTACGCGCGCAAAGTTAGCGCACGATCTGATTGAGAAATCCGGTGCTAACCTACTTAGCACCCTGGTTAGCGCATCTAAAGACTTTAGACGTGCTAAGTAGGTTAGCACCGCTTTGTGAATCAAGCCCCTAGTTAGAAAACATTAAAAAGAAAGATAGCTAGATTAAAGGTGGCCATACACTAGTAGACTTTTTGCATCGATATTGGACTGATTCAATAATCATTTGATCAAATCAACTAGAAATAAATGTTGCAAATTCCCAATCGAATGATTTTTGGTCAAAAACGGTCGTTCTGACCAAATGCAAGGGGAAAAAAAAGTTTTGGTCGATTGACAGTGCAATGAGTGATGCAGCAGCAGGAGCTACCCTCACCTGTTCATGGCACAGCTCCGGTGACTTCTTTTCCAGCTGGCTGCTTCCTCTCTCTTCACTCCCAAGTCCCCAGGCACCTGTGTGATGTAATTAACACCTCTAGTGGTCACAGGAGGCATGTGCCATGCTGCCCCTAGTTTTTGCCCTGTATAGTTTATATCACATAGGTGCCCCAGGACTCAGGAGTGGAGAGAGGAAAAAGCAGCAAGCAGAGAAGACATCAGAACCATGCAGTGGACAGGTGAGAGCTTCCCCTACACTGCACAGCCCGGGGTGGGGAGTAAAAATGGGAGGGGGGCAACTATACTGGGAAAAGAGAAAGGAATGCACACATTTTCAATAGATTTCCTGCTGAAATCTGTGTGTTAAGAGGAAGCATCAGTCAAAATATGTTTCCCCCAATCTACTTACTTGGGGCTTCCTCCAGCCCCTTGCCACCGATACGTCCAACCCTGCAGCTCCGCTCTGCGTCTGTTCAGAACACTCCGGACAACGTGGACTTGATTGACATTGGCACAGTAGAGGACGACCTCGAGGTCAGCCTCTGCACCCACCGAGCCGGCGGCTGGGAGCGGAGCTGCGACGCTGGACATATTGGCGGCAAGGGGCTGGAGGAAGCCCCAGGTAAACAGATCGGGAGGGATATTTTATCTGATACTGCCTTTAAGTGTGGAGGGATTCTAACAGATAGATCCATCTCTGATCAGATAACGATCGGAGAGGGATCTATCTGATGCCCACATCAAACATAGTATGGCCACCTTTTCTGGTAAGATTTTCTGGGACTGTAACAGGACAACACCCCTGAGAGATGACCCCTTTAACAGTCATCTGGACAGGAAATAGAAGCAGACAATATTAGCATAAATAAGGTACTTCTGACAGCTTATGCAGTACGCATCAAAGTGACATGACAAAGATGTAAAGCTTTATAGCAAAAAAAAAAAGTCAGAAGGCAGGATGTTAAAATGCTATCTTGAACAATTCCCAGAAAATAAGTTACTGGCAAGTCTAATAGCACTGTCTTGTTTATCGTCTTGGGGTGCTGTCATGGTGGAGGAAACTTCCTGCTGAAACACACTCTTTACGGCGAGGCCCATCGAAAATATCCCTTATGGGCTGAAAAGGGTGCTTAAAAAATGCTTGCAAAGCTGGGTTAAAAATTTCAAAAAAGGTAAGCATGTATTCAATGGTTTAATTTGCCTTCTGTCCAGAGATTTGCAGAGACTCCTGGTAGGTAATTTTTATCTGCTGGTCCTTATGAAGACCCAACTGTGATGTAATGTTAGGTACATTAGGTACACACTTTTGCAATTTCCCATCAGAACCATGGATTATCAGATAGCAAGTTGCATCATGTGTACATGTCCAAACTGCTCCCAATTTATAACAGGATTGACTGTCAGATCATTACTTTACAAAATCGATCCAGTTAATCAATCAGGAGTAGTTCTGACAAGTCCAAGATAAATCGGTTTGACATGCCGATCTAATGTGACATTGTATCGTGTGTAAGTATTATCATATTTTTCATAACTACTACCACATTGGTAAAATATCTTACATTAAGACAGGTTTATCTTGTCCACTGCAAATTACAAGGAGTGAAGCAGGCAGTTATCGCTGTGATTCTGATGTGTTGTGTTCTAGAATATCATCAGATAAGATTATATATACTATTGATAAGAGTCTTCCTATTCTTGTGCTGGGAATACACCATACATTTTTACCCCCAATAGATGGTTCAGTAGATAATTTCCGACATGTCTGATATTCCTTCGACCGGTTTTTTGGCTCGATTTCTCATAGAAGTGAATGGAAAAAAAAAAAGATAAGAAAAACTAGCGGAAGATAAGAGAATCAAGCGGAAAAAATGATCGGGTGGAAAATCGAGCAGAAAAAAAAAAAAACACACACACACACACACACACACATAGTGTGTACCCAGCACAAGATTAATATTTTGTAATTCACAGTGTAGATTAGGGGTCACTTTATTTAGTGTATTAAAATAAATCAGCTCTGAAAGTAATCCCGCAAAGTCTATCATTCTACAAGTCATTATGTTGAATAGCAAATCTTAAGAAGCCAGACAGACTCTTTAGGGGCAAATGATAAAGGCAACTTGTTACTAAATCAAACTTGTAACTTTGTAAACTAAGATTTAGTAACCTTTTCTCTCATCTCTATTTATGAGTTCTGTCTCCTGACCACAAAAAAAAAATTACATTTGATGAAAATGCTTTTCAGTAACTGAGTTTTTTCAATTTGGACTTAAAATGATTCCTTGTTATGGGGAATTCTTATTCGACATGGAAGATACATCCCCTACCTACGTCTGGCTACATTCCTGCATGTGCAGAGTTGCCCAATGCAGTGATTCTGACACTTAAGTCCAATTAACAGTTGTATCAGCTAAATCATCCGCCGCACTAAATAAATTGGGAAGAAACTCCATTATAGTGTCCCTGGGAGAACATGTTGCATATCTAGTTCAAAGTTCAGGCCTACTTTTTAAGGATCCAGTATTGGCCACAGAAGTTTAACCGTTGTAGCTTAGATGAAAGAGGATTCCAAGTCTAAAATTAGATTCTTTTTTTAAATCTAAAGGTCTTGAAAATCTTCAAGAAGAGTTAACCAATGGTGTAAAAGTCACCCAATTTCCCACCAGATCACCCTGGCTAGTCTGGGGGAGGGAGGAGTTGTAGACGGGTAATTGCTCCTAAATGTCTGGCAGAACTAGCATCCTAGATGAGCAAACCAGCTCCAACTGGTGTGCACAGGAAATGAAACTGGGTAAGCTAGTGATGGCATTTTGACAATTTTATATCCAGACATTGGTGGTAGGGATGGTCACCATTCAAAGGGTGCGGTCCTGGAGATTACCTATTTGAAGATTCATCCACCATGATTATTTTGTATTAGTCTTATGTGTAGAAGTGCAGATAAGCATCAATTCAGGACGCTGGGTGTAAAAAGCAAACCATACCTTAATGCCTTTTGTAAATCAGGTGTACATCCACAACTGATGGTTTGGTTTATGATAACGATCTAGCTATTAATTTTGCAGAGTAATGGAATCCAGTTTGCAGACATATTCAGGCCATTTTAGTCTTCATTACAGCTAGGCTTGGCTTGGATAAGCAAGGCTCGTATACTTTCAGGTTTAGGAATTGAGAGAGGTTTCATAAATGGTTCTCAGTCATAAAAAACCAAAACCCACTGAATTTTAATTCAGAGCTGGAAGAGACCTGAAAGCCAACTACTGAAAATGCACTTAAAAATATGTTTACAGATTATAGCTATTATAAGTGTGCTACAAACTGTGGTTTCTGCATGCAAGTCTTAAAATGTGTCCAAAGATATGATCATCTTTTCCCCCCACTGTACTGAATGGATGCATTTCTAAGTATAACTTCTTGCCATTATGGAAGTGAAATTTGCAAACTCCAAACTTTTCCTGCAAAGTCAACACAAATGTCAAAATACAATTTGCAAGTTGGACAAGATAAAACCAGTTATGATCACGTTATTCAAGTATAACAATACTTTACAAATAATCAACTGTCTGTACTGCTGCTAAAATCATGTACGCAGTTATAAGGATGGGATAATAAAATGGACGGATGCTTATACTCATATCTGTAGAGTCGCCCATTCAGCAAATACAACAGCTGTCTTCCTCAATAATGAATGTAAAGAAACAGTATAACTGATGCACGCTGATCAACCTCGTACAAAAATGCAATTTATAGAGTTAGGAAGCAGCACAAATACTTATGTTGGAGTAACACAAAACCACTGCATGCATATTAGTCTCAAGTTATGAGTGATCTCTTGTGATGCTGACAGTTACATTTTACTCGATTTAAAAGCTCCATTTAAAATTAGCGCTACTGTGACAGGTGCTATGACAAAAGCAATTTATTTTCAAAACAAATTAAAGGACTGTCACAAAAACAAAAAGCAACGTACTATTCTATCAAAAAAAAAAAAAAAAAAAAAAAAAAAATGGTTCACGGGGTCGGAAACGGTTTTGCTTTTTTTTTTTTTTTTTTTCCCCTTAACCACTGGACACCGAATTTGAAAAGAGACCATCTTCTTTTCCGTTTGAATAAATGGCAGCAGTTCAGAAAGGAAGTACAAAAAGGGATTTCCGCTCCCTGCTATGACTAGTTCCTGCCCGGGTATGGCGATACAAAAGGGGTGCTTTCAATGTCCCAGGTTATTACAGGAAGCTTCCTATTAGAACAGAAAGAGGTTTAAGCCATCAGGAGCCAATGAAAGGTCAGAGTTTGGCTCCACTGGAAGCCTGCGGAAGATAGAATTTGAATGTATGTATGCACCTTTCGGGCTGCTTCACAGAGTCAGAAACTGGTCTTTTTTTTCAGCCGCCGAATGCAGAAATTTGAAAAAAGAGACCAACTGCTTTTCCATATGAATAAATGGCAGCAGTTCAGACAGGAAGTACAAAAAGATATTTCCACTTCCTGCTGTGACCAGTTCCTGCCCAAAAGGGTAAAGAAAAACACAACAACATTTTCCTGCTATTCTGCACTGAACACATTCAACGCTTTTCAAATGTACCACTTGCAAACAAAAATCGTCTTGCAATTTCTAGTGCACTGCTCAAGACTACCTGTGTCCCCTGGCTTGTGGAGCAGAAACTGCAAGCAGCATTGCCAGCTGTTCAATGATGGGAGATTCTTCCTGTGTAGAAAATTCTGTGTCTCGTATCTATGATGCCATCTAGCAGCATCTTGAAACACAGCTGTATCATCCTTGGAGCACATCTGGCTATGGGAAGGGGGGCTGACTTGTGCTGAGGGCACATCTGGCTACTGTGGAGAGGGCTTATACACGAATCAATCACTTTTCCCTGGTTTGAGGTAAAGTGGATACCTCGGCTTATGCACGGGTCATCTTATATGCAAGTATATACGGTAATCACATGTATTAAAGCCTTGTAGAAGCTCTACAGAAAAATTATTTTATGTGCATTAAAGTCTGGTATGAATGTACAGGGATATAAAAAAAATTCCCACAAGTTATTAACAGGCAAACTATCTTATTTTTGCAAAAAGCACCAAGCCCTGTGAGCTGTATTTGTAGAAAGATGTCCACACAGAGTTAAACACATCTTTACTGATGAGTGAAACCCAACAAAGTACAACATGTGCACAATGTGGAGAGGAGCAGGTCATACTCACCATTACTTCCAAGGTAGGGACAGACTTAAAGCAAGAGAAGAAAGACATTTCAGGTTAGACTAGGCATTGTTAGAGAAGCAGGATGTAGCATTAGAAAGAATAAAACAATAGATTATTAAAATGCTTCAGTGAAATAACAGAAAGAAAAATTAAGCTAAAGAATAATATGCATGTAGTTTACAGTTACTATATAAAGAAAGCTTCATAAAAAAATGAAAGCAAAGGAAGATAAATACTAAAAGCCTGCATATTAAAGTGACCTTGAAGTAATCCTGAGCAATATAAATTGAGGATATGATGAGAAAGTACATATTAACCAGTTACCTCTAGGAGGCTTCCAGATGTGTGTTAGAAATGACTGTGACCATAACTCTGTTATTAGTGGAAGTTGCCCAGGAGCACACCCAGCACTGGATTTACACCGACTGAAAGAGCTTCCTTCTCTAACAAGAATTCCCGGACCTCCAAATTACTCAGACCTTAACCTAATCTAGTACATTAGGAACCACTGTGATCAACATATTTGATGACTGCATTCACCACTATGCGTCTGTCAGCACATGCTATATACAGTATTGCAGTTTGCATGTCTTCAAATACCTCCAGCATCCCTCCAGCATCTTATTGAGTTACTCCTATGACTGTACCTGGCTGCAATCTTATTCTGGATATAATCAAGTGGTCCTAATACAAAACTCAACTGTATATAAAGTTGTGTCCTTAATTCTTTTTAAAGTACACCTGAACTGAGAGGAATATGGAGGCTACCAAATGTATTTCCTTTAAAACCATACCGGTTCCGAGGGAGTCCTGCTGATCTCTTGGGCTTCAGTAGTGTCCAATTCACACACCTGAAACAAGCATGTAGCTAATCCAGTGAAACTTCAGTAGTGAACACCTGATCACTGCTTGTTCAGGGTCTATGTCTACAAGTATCTGAAGCAGAGAATCACTAGTATAGCAAGGCAATTTTTTAAAAGGGAATAAATAAGTCAGCCTCCAAATTCCAGAGTTCAGGCAGGCTTTAAATTAGTACCCCCACTGGATGTGGACCTTTGTAACCAGAGTTCAGCATGGACTCAAAAAAAGGGAAAGGCGTAGTTAATAGTACCAGGTATAGCAATCCGTTGGATTCTGGCACAAGGACCTGGGCAATTTCAGTACCAAAATGTAATGCTGCACTTTTTGGCACAACCCAATATATTCCCTCACATGAATCTACTTCATGTGTCTAACATTAAGTACAGTATAACTTTTCTAGTTTTGCGCCAGTGGGCCAATCATTGAAATTAATGAGAGTACGAAAGGGAATTTTGTGCCACAGATCCTAACCCGCCAAAATTGACTATGGTGAACAGTCCTGCTCTGTCACAAGGGCCCAAAAAAGAGAATTTAAACTGTCGTCATTTTAAGGCTACAGCCCTCAACTCTGCCAAACTGACAGCTAATGAGTTAAAAATAGAGGCCAATTTAAAAAAAAGTGGTGCTGCCCAGTGTGAACTCTAGGTTATTTATAAAAAGGCCAGAGTGTTTAAAAAAAAAAAGGAGCACACACACACACACACAACTGCAGTTACCTGACCAGGCTCATGTAATGTTTTGATGAACCAGAAAGCAGATGACTAAAGCTACACATCTTTGCTTGTAGAGATTGGGACTCTGACCCTAGGATGACAGTTCTGAGGACAAGCTAATACAGACACATCCCTTGGCTACACCAAGCGACATGTACTGTTGCAGGAAGGTGGGATGATGGCGTGTTGCAAAATTTAGCAGCTTCCACTAGATGGGATAAGAAGGGGAACAATTCACTTAGCTGTTGCTGTAAGATCAAGCGTGCTGAATCTTTAAAGCAGATCGAAGATGAAAACCTAACTATAACAAGTAGCTTGTCTATATATATTATCTAAAGTTTAGATCATTTACACTGCAAATTTAGCTGCAAACAGCTGCAACAGTTTATGATTATTCATTCTTGTGATAAAATGAGGACAGCCATGTTCTGTTTGTAATCATTAAACACAGGCAAGCTGATCTGTATCTCCAGCCCTCAGCCTGTGAAAACCTCCCTCTCCCCTCTGCCTCTGAAATCTCTGGCTAGTAACCTCCTCCTCCTACCCAGACTGAGCTCCCATAAGCCCTTGCTACATGAGCCTGGGAGTACAAAGGCACTGGAGAAAGCTGTGGGCAAGGCTTGTTTAGTTTAAAGGGAATTAGAGTATTAAAACAAAAGTATTTGGCTTGAGGAATGCCCTATAAACTATATGAAAGGAACACAATTATGCAAGGAGTAAAAGATTCTTGGATCCACTTTAAAGTGACACTGAAGGGGGGAAAAAAAAACACCTTATGATAATCAATTGTATGTGTATTACAGATAGGGAATAAAACATTAGTAGCAAAGAAATTAGTCTAATTTTTATTTTCATTTGTATAGCATTTTAAAGCATTGCATCATGTTGTCATATTTGCAGTTTCCCCGTCTTATAGTTTAAAATACAGAGTGTGGATTGCAGAGCTAATGACCCTTTGAACTTCTCTTCTCAGTGAACCTTATCGGAAGCAGTCTGTCACTCTCTCTTTGATGTATAGTGATCCAGAAATCAGGGACCAATTTAGCCCTGGAGCTCAAAGAAGCTCTTTTGCATAGATAACTGAAATTTCTCTGTACTGGAAACAATAAATGACTTCAATAAATGTTTCTTTGCTATTAATGTTCTATTTCGTATGCTGTGCTACACATACAATTCATTAGATCTTAAGTTCATTTTCACTTCAGATTCCCTTTAAAGTGGTATTATGCTCCCAAAACTAAAATTTCAGTAACTAGTCTTAGTTGCATAAAAGAACATTTAAAAGCAATCCCACCCATTCTCTGTGTGTAAAAACATATTTTCACTGTAGAGCAGTTCAAGATAGCGTATTTGTCTCATCCGCAAAGGCAGAAGACATTCTCCACCTTTGTTTTGATTCTGCTTTTTCCTCCCTTTGCTGAACAGACATTGCCCTGGCAACAGCAGAGTCACTTCAGCAAAAAGAGGGGGCAGAGCAAAACCACATGTCTTCAGAGAGCTTCAGCCAGCAACATTTACATTTCGTGTTAGCCAGAGATAAACTATCTTTTACTGTTCCCTGCAGTGAAAGTGTGTTTTTATACACAAAAAGTGGGATTGCATTCACAATATTCCTTTATGTAACAGTAGTTACTGAAATTTTCCTTTTGGGGAGTATAATCCCATTCTAAGAAACATTGTAGGACACCTGCACATATGCTGGATTCTCAGCAGAGATGGCCCCAACACCACCTCAGCAGAGGCTTTACTCCAAAATAAAAATGACAACTTATTGCCAGGTGTTGACTGAGGGTCAGCCCCTTAAAGTGAACCTACACCCTAGGGAAAAGAAAAAAATCCCTTACCTGGGGCTTTTACCAGCCCCCTGCAGCCGTCCTGTGCCCTCGACATCACTCCTGGATCCTATGGTCCCCCGCCGGAAGCTAGTTTCGTTTTTTGCCAACTCTGAGTCGGCAGGCTGCTACCACGTATCATTACATGAGTTACCGCAGTAACAGGACGCTATAGCAGGTGTCAACACGTATCTTTGTACGCATTGACACCAGCTATAGCATCCTGTTACCGCGGTAATGTGTGTAATGATACGCGTGGCGAAACAAAACTAGCTGCCGGCTGGGGACCAGTGGATCCAAGCGTGACGTCGAGGGCACAGGAGGGCTGCAGGGGGCTGGTAAAAGCCCCAGGTAAGTGAAACTCTTTTTCCCTAGGGTTTAGGTTCCCTTTAAAACGGGGGGGGGGGGGGGGGGGGAGGGGGGGGGAAGGGGGATTGATTGAGCGGAAGCTCTTCTGCAGCTTTCTGATAGGAATATAGAGTGACAAGAATCTCCTTGAACATTCAGGAAATAAACCTTACTGATACCACATTTGTAATTTAATCGATAGCCACAATGCTTAACCTCCTTGGCGGTATGGACGAGCTCAGCTCGTCCATGACCGCTGGAGGGCGTCGCTCAGGCCTCGCTGGGCCGATTTTCACAATTTTTTTTACTTTAAACATGGAGCAAGCACTTAGCTTGCTGCGTGTTGGTCCCACTCGCCGCCGATGCGCCGCTATCCGCCGCCCCCTCCCCCGCCGAGACGCCTGCGCAGCCTGGCCAATCAGTGCCAGGCAGCGCTGAGGGGTGGATCGGGACTACGTCTGAGGTCACAACATCGATGACGTCATCGCGATCGTCATGGCGACGGGGGAAGCCCTTAAAGTGAACCTCCAGACTAAAAAAAAAAAAAAATCGACTCAGCAGCACTGAAAGGCCTGGTGTTTCTTTAACAGTTTCACAGCATCAGAACTTTGTTTCTCTTATACAAGCCTCATTTTTAGCTGCACAGAATAAAACTGCCTGGGCATTTTTCCCCTGATGCTGTGCAAAGCATGATGGGATTTTTGATTTTGTTGTTCTCGTTCTGCTGTTTTTGGTGCAATTTTGTTTTCTTACATTTTGAATTTGACATTTGAAGTCTAGCGTGTGCAGCTGGGAGGGGTTATAAGGACACAGAACAGTTGGAACTGTGTCTCCTGCTCCCTGTCACCTCCTTTCAACCAAAAAGATGGCTGCCCCCATGACAAACATGGCAGCCCCCATGAATCACAAACATTTGCCTTTTCTTTTAAAACAGGGTGAGTAAGAGATTATATTACCTATCTATTCTAATTAACATAACTAATGTAACTTAATGACAGTATGTTTGTTTAGGCTGAAGTTCCCCTTTAAGGAAATCCCGTTCAGAACGGGATTTCCTTACGTGGGTACGCTCCGGCGGCAATCGAAGTTACGTGTGGGATGCCGCAGGGAGGGGGGCATCATTTAGCTAGCGCTGGGCTAGCTACATGATTTAAAATTTTTTAAAAAATGGTGCGCCGCCACCCTGGCGCAGGTAATAGAACGCCAGGGTGGTTAAGAAAGCATAAATACCTATTAGAATGTCCCTATAGAGCAAAACCCACAGTAATCATTGTCTGCCAAAACCTCCAGACAGACTGGTAACAGTGAGGTCCAGCAGGGTAAGCTAAAAATCAAAATAATGTGTTAATTCTAACTCCACCAAAGCCTGTAGCAGCTTGTCCAATAATGGTAAAATCTCCATTGCTACAATGATGTAACCAGTGCAGCTTGCAGTTCTTGGTGGAAACCCCTCATTAAAAGAGAGCCCTCTGATATAAATAGCGATGGCTACTAAAAAAAAAAAAAAAAAAAAAAAAAAAAAAAAAAGGTAGTGGCGCTGTTCTGCAGTTACAATGCAGGTCAAATGTTCTGCCCATCACACTTGCGAACACAGACTATCAGTAATCGTGTTAAACCTGCAAACTTACTTTGAAGTGAGTTGCACCAAGTCAGCACATAGGCACTGTAGTAATACTTACATTGCATCATGTAACAGCTGATGGTAGCAACTGGTTAAAGGGAACCTGAACCAAGTAAAGTTATTTAAAATAAACACATGATGTACCAGCAAATGAATATTACATACTTGCCTCCCTGTCCGTTCCTCTCAGAAGCTCGCCATTTTCTTCTAATAATGAACCCTTCCAGTTCTGACAAGATTTTGACAAAACTGAAATATCTCAGTTGCTGTCAGTTATAGCTGAAAGAACAACTGATGAGCAAGGTAATGTCCATAATTCCCTATGGCTGAAGAGGGCAATATTACAGTTTAGCAGTGTGCTGGCCTGGAAGCTGTTACAGGGTCATTGCCATTTTTAAACTGGAGGGTGGAGAATTCCATCGAGCACAGTAGACAAACAGGATGCAGGAGAGGAGAAAGAGATTGAGGAATAGACTACACGCGAGGCAAGTATGACGTGTATGTTTATTTTTAGTTCAGATTTTCTTTAAGGAAGGAAATATATTTTCCTTTTCTCAAAGGGATCATCAGGGGGCTCTGTATGGCTGATATTGTGGTGAAACCCCTCCAACAGTGCCGACATCACACTGGGGGAGCCTTGTTGCATTGTGGGAAATAACCGCTGTTTCCAACTGCCAGAAATGCATCATCTCTTTCCACAGACATCACCTGCCAGCAGTAAAGATGTCACCATGTGATAAAAATGTCAGAATGTAAATCAGGGAGAGAAAAGATTTTTCAATGGGCAAACACTGACAAAATAATTTATAAAGCATTATTGTAAAAAAAAAAAAAAAAAAGAACTTTTTCATTATGTTCTTTTCACTGCAGTTCCTCTTTAAAGAAAACCGGTAACTTTAAAAAGTTCCCCTGTGGGGTACTCACCTCGATAGGGGGAAGCCTCCGGATCCTATCGAGGTTTCCCCTGTCCTCCTGTGTCCCACTGCAGTCTTGCTGTGCCCCTCCGAATAGTGGGGATGTAAATATTTACCTTGCCGGCTCCAGCGCAAGATCGGCTCTCTACTCTGAGATCGGTGGAAATAGCCGATCGCTGTCGGGCCGCTCTACAGCGCAGGCGCAAGTCTCCTGCGCCTGTGTAGTATAGCGGACTCAACAGAGATCGGCTATTTCTGCCCCTCTCCTTGCTGAGAGCCGCAACAACACCCCCGCTGGAGCCAGGAAAGGTAAATAAATCAGCGCTCATCAGGCTTGTCGAGCCTGGATTGTGAGACGTTTCAGGGGAGCCAGCGCTGGATTGCCTGCAGCTACAGGGGAGGGGGAAGCCTCATTGGGACCCTGAGGCTTCCCCCTCCCAAGGCGAGTACCCCCCCGGAGACTTTTTTTTTTGTTACAGAGTCTCTTTAAAGGGGCGCTATGGCGAATTACTGTTTAAATTAATGCAGCATAAAATTAAGCCAGCATCCAAAAGAAGCTGCAATAAAAAAAGCTTTAGTTTAAAAAAAAATAAACAGAGCTGCTTGCTCCGTCACTTTAGCTTTCAGTATCCCCTCATTTGCATCCTAAGCGTCGGACTAAACAGACCAGTACATTACTTGGATGCTGGCTTAATTTTATGCTACGTATATTCCGGCGTATAAGACGACTGGGTGTATAAGACGACACCCCCAACTTTTTCAGTTAAAATATAGAGTTTGCGATATACTCATCGTATAAGACTACCTCTCTTCCAACGTACACCAAATTAAAAAAAAATAAAAAAAAAATCATATACTGGTGCTGTATTGTATGTGGTACCCAGTATATAACAGTATATAGTCAATTGACTAGTTGGATTGGTCAACTCTCCCTCTCCCTAAGTGGATTGGTCAGCTCTCCTTGTCTACCTGTTTATCAGAGCGGTATGGAAGAATAGATTGCGCTGTGCCCATAAAATACACCTCTTTCACCCCTCTGGCCCACCCTTGTATCCTATTTACCTCCCTCTCAGATCTCACACATATGTGCCTGCGCCGCTTTACTACAGTCCTCAGCAGCGAGATCTGAGAGACGGTAACAGGATAGGGGGTATCACCCAGCATCAATGATACCCGGCATATAAGACGACCTCAAACTTTTCAGAAGATTTTCAAAGGTTAAAAAGTAGTCTTATACGCAGGAATATACAGTATTTTTGCCAGATTACCATACTGCTCTTTCAGCCTTTTAGTTTAAAGAGAACCCGAGGTGTGTTTAAAGAATGTTATCTGCATACAGAGGCTGGATCTGCCTATACAGCCTAGCCTCTGTTGCTATCCCAAACCCCACTAAGGTCCCCCTGCACTCTGCAATCCCTCATAAATCACAGCCATGCTGTGAGGCTGTGTTTACATCTGTAGTGTCAGTCTCAGCTGCTCCCCCACCTCCTGCATAGCTCCGGTCCCTGCCCCAGTCCCTTCCCTCCAATCAGCAGGGAGGGAAGGGATGCAGGCAGGGACTGGAGTTCTGCAGGAGGCGGGGAGAGCAGCAGACTGACACTATAGAGATAAACACAGCCAGCTCTGACAAGCTGTTTGTCAGCAGCGTGGCTGTGATTTATGAGGGATTGCAGAGTGCAGGGGGACCTTAGGGGGGTTTGGGATAGCAACAGAGGCTGGGCTGTATAGGCAGATCCAGCCTCTGTATGCAGATAATATTCTTCAAATCCACCTCGGGTTCTCTTTAAAATGGCAGGCTCCCACATTAGGTGTCTTTTTAAACTAGGTTACACAAGACTGAATTCCACAGCTAAAACAGACGAAAAGAGCAAGATGCGTTCCAGTATGTTAAACATACTTTAGAGCCACATACTAGATGACATAAAAAGGCATGCTAGATACATGCCTAGGTATGCTACACAGTTCCACAAGCAATACCCTGGCTCTACATAGCAGCTCTTGGCAGCTTACAAACCATGCTACAAAATTCATGCACAGTGCTTCAAAATTACACAACTAAAAATACTCAACATACCTTACACCTATAATGAAGTTAGTTATTCCTTCCGCAAATCTATATTTTTGCAATATCTAGCAAGCGCTCATGAAAATGAGCCCATTAATGATACAATCTTGATTGTACAATTTTACCATTTTCATGTAATATGGACAAGCTAAAGTATCCATTTAAAGCATATTCACCCAGTTTACCTTCCTGCTACATAGATTTGGTAAGACTGTGCAATCCCCGATTGGCACCTTAGGAATTGCCCAGGGGATTCTACTGGGATGATTTTTCATATTGCTCAGCTGCTGGGGAAGCAAGAAGCTCTATTTTCTGGAACTACTGTATTCTAGTAACCAGAATAGTACGTCTATCTCTCCCAGCCTTTTCAACATCCCTCACAGCACTAGTTAGGCAGGACTGTCAAATTAACACAGTCATTATTCAGCATTGGCAAAGGTGAATTAAAAAAAAAAACAACAAAAAAAAAAAAAAAACAAAAAAAAAAAAACCTGAGAACTGCTTAAAAAAGTAGGCTGGTTGATCAGGTAACCTGTCAAGGAGATGCGGTGGGCAGAGAAGGATGCGTAAATAACACAACAGCAACTTAATATCACAAACCGCTGTTCTGGAGATAGGGTTGGGTGCCTTTCCCTAGTGAGCGCTGTGTGACAGAGTGTACTGGGAAACCATGCATGGTCACTACATTTCTAAACCCTCCTAGGTGCTGGTAAATCACTGCCCCTCATCCTTCCCATAAAGTAAAACACACTGCCCAGCAGACAGCCAGGCAGAGTATTGTAAAAGGTCACTGAAACCATCAAGAATGATTGCTTCAGGCCACCATTATTTCAAGTGTGTACAATTCCAGATCAATCTAACAGGAAAGTTTTTTCTTAAAAAAATGTTTACCTACATATTTTTGAGTCAACCCTAGTGCCACAGCATGCTGTTTGGGTGCTGGTCCCTAGACTGAGAAGATAGTTCAGCCTGCTCTAATAACAGTATACCGTTGGGTCCATAGGGTTTTTTTTTTCCTAATTTTTGTTCAGTACATTACTATAATTAATTTTAAATGAAATAACTCAGATGCAGTTGAAGTGCAGTCTTTAAAAACTTTAGTTCAGTGGGGTGAACAAAACTGCATAAAAATGTGAGGCAACTAAAGTATTTTTAACAATATTTCAGGGGCTCAAAAGTAATTGAACAAATTAAATAACTGGAAATAAAATGTTCATTTCTATGGTTTGGTTGAAAACCCTTTGCTGGCATTGACAGCCTGAAGTCTTGAACTCATTTATATCACCAGATGCTGGGTTTCCCCCTTTTTAATGCTCTACCAGGTCTTTAGGGCCGGTTCACACGGACGGCAGGCGGCGTTGGGGCGGCCAGGAAGTCGCGTCGTCCTGTGACGTCCCGTTCGGTGGCGGCGGTACAGAGATCGTCGCGATCGGCGTTTCTCGTCCCCGCAGGGGGACATGAAGACGCGCCGGCTAGCCGTCCCTAGACGTTGCATGCGGCTTCTAGGGACGGCCGAAACGATGCGTTAAATCGGGATCAGAACGCCGCGTTTATGCAATCGACGGTAATCGACGGTAACCGCGCAATGCTAAACGCTCCTATTCACTTGAATGGGAGAGTTTAGCCGATGGGTCCCGAACGCTTGACGGTAGACGCCGCCAAGCGTCCGTGTGAACCGGCCCATACTGCAGTGGCTTTCAGTTGCTGTTTGTGGGCATTTGTCTGAAGTTTAGCCTTCAACAAGTGAAATGCATGCTTAATTGGATTAAGATCAGGTGACCGACTTGGCCGTTCAAGAATGTTCCACTTCTTTGCTTTAAAGGGAATGTCCAAGCAAAATAAAAAAAATGTGTTTCACTTACCTGGGGCTTCTACCAGCCCCATGCAGCCATCCTGTGCCCTCGTAGTCACTCACTGCTGCTCCAGTCCCCCGCTGGCAGCATGCCGACCTCGGAGGTCGGCGGGGCACATTGCATACATTTTTACGCATTCCCTCTAGAGCAGGAACATTAACACATAAATTTTTACGCATTACTGGTTCAATGCGTAAAAATGTACGCATTGAACCAGTAACGCGTAAAAATGTATGTGTTAATGTTCCTGCACTAGCGGGAATGCGTAAAAATGTACGCAATGCGTCCCGTCGACCTCCGAGGTCGGCATGCTGCCAGCGGGGGACTGGAGCAGCAGTGAGTGACTACAAGGGCACAGGATGGCTGCATGGGGCTGGTAGAAGCCTCAGGTAAGTGAAACTCATTTTTTTATTTTGCTTGAACCTTCCCTTTAATAAACCTGTGTTGCTTTGGCTGTATGTTTTGGGTCATTTTTCCATTTGTGTCATGAAACGCAGCCCAATCAGTTCAGCTGCATTTAGCTGGAGTTGAAGAGACAGTGTGTCTCTGAAAACCTCAGAATTCATTTGGCTGCTTCTGTCCTGTGTCACATCAAACACTAGTGTCCCAGTGCCACTGGCAGCCATGCATGCCCAAGCCATCACACTGCCTCCACCATGTTTCACAGATGATGTTGTATGCTTTAGATAATGAGCTGTTCAACGCCTTCTCCATACTTTTTTCTTGCCATATTCTGGTAGAAGTTGACCTTGGTTTCATCTGTCCAAACAATATTTTTCCAGATCTTTGCTTGCTTTTTAAGATGTTTAGCAAAGTCCAATTTAGCTTTTCTATTCTTGAGGCTTACAAGTGGCTTTCACCTTGCAGTGCAACCTCTGTATTTACTTTCAAGTAGTCTTCTCTTTATGGTAGACTTGGAAATCGATAAGCCTACTCCCTGGACAGTGTTTACTTTGTTGTGAAGGGGTTTCTCTTCACCATGAAAATTATTATGTGATCATCCACCACTATGGTCTTCCTTGGACATCCAGGTCTTTTTGCATTGCCAAGTTCTCCAGTATTGTTGCAATTTCTCGGCTGGGCTTTTCTATTTTCTCTGCTGGTTTCTTTCACCCGACCATAGGCCGGGGATCGCCAATCTCCTTTACTGTGCTGCTGCGCAGCAGCGCTGTATGATGTAAACAGCAGGGATTTCTTCCCCGCGTGTTTACATTTAGCCTGCGTGCCGTGATCGGCGGCTCGGAGACACCCTCCGTGAACTGACATGGAAAGTTTCCATGTAATTCCACTTACGACCAGCCGCCGCCTATCGGCGTTAGGCGGTCGTTAAGTGGTTAATAATGACTTAACGGACTTGCCCACACCTGGCACTTCCCATGAAATATCCTTAGAGTCAATTGTCCAATTACTTTTGAGCCCTTGAAACGAAGGGATTGCTTTAACCACCCTGGCGTTCTATTAAGATCGCCAGGGCGGCTGCATGAGGGTTTTTTTTAAATAAAAAAAAAAAACTATTTCATGCAGCCAACTGAAAGTTGGCTGCATGAAAGCCCACTAGATGGCGCTCCGGAGGCGTTCTTCTGATCGCCTCCGGCGGCCAAAAGTAACACGGAAGGCCGCAATGAGCAGCCTTCCGTGTTTGGCTTCTCCTGTCGCCATGGCGACGAGCGGAGTGACGTCATGGACGTCAGCCGACGTCCTGACGTCAGCCGCCTCCGATCCAGCCCTTAGCGCTGGCCGGAACTATTTGTTCCGGCTGCGCAGGGCTCAGGCGGCTGGGGGGACCCTCTTTTGCCGCTGCTCGCGGCGGATCGCCGCAGAGTGGCGGCGATCGGGCAGCACACGTGGCTGGCAAAGTGCCGGCTGCGTGTGCTGCTCTTTATTTCATCAAAATCGGCCCAGCAGGGCCTGAGCGGCACCCTCTGGCGGTAATGGACGAGCTGAGCTGGTCCATACCGCTAAGGTGGTTAAAGGGATACTTAAATTAAAAAATGATTTTTACTCACCTGGGGCATCCCTCAGCCCCCTGAAGCTGTATGCTGCCTTTACAGCCTCGCTCGATCCTCCTGTCCCCGCCGGCGGCTACTTCCGGGTTCGGCGACAGCCGCCGACAGGCTGGAAACTCGAGTGGTTCTCCGCGTTCCCAGCTGCTCTATCACCCTCTATGCTGCTATAGCGTATAACATATACGCTATAGCAGCATAGAGGGTGATATAGCGGCTGGGAACGCGGAGAATAACTCGCGTTCCCAGCCTGTCGCCGAAGTAGCCGCCGGCGGGGACAGGAGGATCGGAGCGAGGCTGCGAGGGCACCATACAGCTTCAGGGGGGCTGAGGGATGCCCCAGGTGAGTAAAAATCATTTTTTTTATTTTTGGACTCAAGTATCCCTTTAAAAATGCTTTAATTGGCTCACATTTTAGGCTGGTTTCACAGTGGGACTTTAAAGTCCCACGTACAGCAGCCAGTAACGCAGCCTATCTCACAGCACTGTAAAATCAATGTGCTGTTCACAGTGCACACTTTGCGTTAGGGTATAATGCTGCACGTTGAATGAAAGTGCAGCATGCTGTACGTTATACCCCTATAGAGCTGCGTTAGATTGTTTGCACAAAGATTTGGACAAGCACCATCCACTTGACTTCAATGTTAGGCTAATGGTATTCAATGAACTAAAACCAATAGTGTGCAGAAAGGCCACCAAACAGGATGAATACACACAGAAGCAAAGTATGGCCCTACAAAAACCGCACCACAAAGGTTTATAGAAATATAAATAAGCCTTTATTTATCCATATCAAAAGTATTAAAAAACCATAAACTTAAAAACAATGGCACATTGTTGTATTATACATGTAAATGTATATCCAGTATGGCCCTCATAATGAACTGTGAAAATACAATCACAAGGTAAATGACATCCGAGTATAACAATCTCAATCCACAGTCAGTAGTGGGAGTGAATGGGTGATGACTGGAAATGACTGTGCACGAAAGGAAGGCAGAAAGGCCGTGTGTGAGGCCACCCTGCACAAAGACCGTTAGGATGTGAAGGATGCCATTCTGCCTTCCTTTCGTGCACAGTCATTTCCAGTCATCACCCATTCACTCCCACTACTGACTGTGGATTGAGATTGTTATACTCAGATGTCATTTACCTTGTGATTGTATTTTCACAGTTCATTATGAGGGCCATACTGGATATACATTTACATGTATAATACAACAATGTGCCATTGTTTTTAAGTTTATGGTTTTTTAATACTTTTGATATGGATAAATAAAGGCTTATTTATATTTCTATAAACCTTTGTGGTGCGGTTTTTGTAGGGCCATACTTTGCTTCTGTGTGTATTCTGTGTTAGATTGTTTGCACATGCTCAGTGACTAGCCACATGGCTAATTAATATTCACTGCACTGTGGTGACTCGTGGTGGGACTGTGTTGTCCGGATCATTTGATCCAGATCTTTTTTGTGAGTCGAATCATCCGGATCACCACAATGAAAGATTTGGTTCACAGTGGATGTCTGTCTGGAAGAAACAGGAACATACAGAATGTACAGTGCAGGGAAAGTCCTGTCCTGCTAGTCATTTCACCCAGTCTGCTTCCCTAGTAAAATGATTCAAATAATTTGGTTCAAAGATCCAGGTCTTTTCAATGATCAGATTTGAATCCTTAAACAGATCCGGACTTCCCATCACTATCCTGGAGCGTCTGCTTTGACAGCTGCATAACGCGGCTCAATCTGAAGTCCAACTTCAACACCACCACGCGTTGCGTTAGGGGCACGTAATGCAACCTGAACGTCCCCTAAAACGCAACGTCTTGGTGTGAAAGTAGCCTAAATGTAATCATTCTGTTCAACCCACTAAATTAAAGCTGAAAAACTGCACTTCAACCGCATCTGAGTTAAAATTAAAATGTAGAGTCAAAATTAGGAAGAAAAAAAAAAAAAAAAAAGTTGTCTGTCCAAATATTTATGGACCCAACTGTAGAATAAAAAAAGATGAAGCCGGCACCATCTATGTAATTCTTCTGCTCTTTTATTTGTTTTCCAGTAAATAATGCAACGTTTCAAGGCTGCACGCCTCTTTGTCAAGCTTAGCTGGAAGTTACAAACATATGAAACATACACTGGACATTTATAGCAGACATGGTTAACAGCAGCTAATCAGTTCCAATTACTAACCACCAATCATAATGATCCTGCTCTGTCGGACCTGATGGGGAACTTACATGCGGCTGCCCTGATAGGACACACAAGCTGGACCTTCCCATCTATTCAGCCCCTCCTGGCCGCACGCTCCATGACCTCCTTGGTCCGCCCATCGTCACCCCCACCCCACCCGCCCTCGGCGGACCTGATGGGGAACATGAGTGACGTCACGCCAGGGGAGGCGCCAAATCGCCGTCCCGGCGTGTCTAGGCGGATACTTGGGAGACGCAAGCGGCGAGTAGCCGCTGATGTCAACCATCAGATGTTGGCAGGCCCGGGCCGCCGGCCAATCAGCGCTTACCTATACTATGCGGCATAGAGGTCGCATCCAAATATCCGCATATACGCATCCGCTCGGATGCATAGTAACCACATGGCTAATCTGCAAATATAAACAAGTTTACGCTTGCAGCAAAATACAGGAGGTACTCCATATTATTGAATTAGGAAACAGGACAATTTTAACAAACAAACCAGGGAGGGGAAGGGGGAGGAAAAATAGGAAAGGAAGAGAAAAGGGAAGGCAAGGAAAAGTAAAGGGATAAGGGGAACACAGGAGAATGAGGGAGCTATTACTCCATAACAACATTCAATATTATCCACGCTATGACATTCTGGACTATAGGTACATCATGACAAATTGATGGGCAGATGCCCAACGATTAGACTTACTATCCATTCATCTGTAGAAGAAGTGAGCTTTCTTGATACATTGATTCGACGGAGTGGAGATAGGTTAATCACCGACCTCTATGTTAAAGAGAATCTGTATTGTTAAAATCGCACAAAAGTAAACATACCAGTGCGTTAGGGGACATCTCCTATTACCCTCTGTCACAATTTCACCGCTCCCCGCCGCATTTAAAGTAGTCAAAAACTGTTTTAAAAAGTTTGTTTATAAACAAACAAAATGGCCACCAAAACAGGAAGAAGGTTGATGTACAGCATGTCCACACATAGAAAATACATCCATACACAAGCAGGCTGTATACAGCCTTACTTCTGAATCTCAAGTGATCACTTGTGTGTGTTTACCTTCTGTCCCCAGCTTCTCTCATGCACTGAACATTACAGGCTTCCTGCAGACAGCTCTGCCTATGTTGTTAATTCCTTAGTATGTGACAGACCAGATCCTTTCACAGCCTCCAGAGGAGGATTTTTATCCAGCTCTCTTCTATCACTGATAAGATAGAGAAGCTGCTGGCTTATGTAAATAAAACACACACTGGAGTGTGCATAGAGGAACAGTTCAACACTGAAGAACTTGGCAGCCTTCCAGACACAGGCCGACAAGTCTGACAGGGGAAAGATACATTGATTTATTACAGAGATGGTTATAGTAGAAAGAGCTGCAGCAAGCCAGATCACATTAGAATAGGTTTAGGAACTTGTAGGATGGTAGAAAAAACGTTGTAATTTTTGTTACAGAGTCACTTTAAGCCAACGGATGTGAACTCCCTTCTCCATTACGGGAGTTTTCATCTGATGGCTACTAGAGGTTCGGTTCCAATTAGTCAATTTCAGAGGATAAATCATATAGTTGAGGATGAGGAAGTGCGGGTCAGGAGACTCGACGAGATGCAAAACAAATTTGAAATCAGGGGATATCCAATAGATATCCTTCAGAAGGCACATGCTAGGACGACTGGACAATTTGGGGGACAGAGGAATAGACAGCGGATACACAATCGTATTCCCTTTGTTACTAGGTATAATACCCATAGTTCTAATATATCTAAGATCATACGACGACATTGGCATTTATTGACTGTTAGCTTCCCTGAGGTTGAGCAGTTTAGGAACCCTCCACTTATATCATATAAGAAACCACCGACACTTAGGGATCGACTGCATGCTGACCTGACCCCAGATACTGGTATAACACAGACACATAGAAGGGGGACTTATCCCTGCTTAAACTGTGTACATTGTAGCTCTGTAATTAAGGGCCTGTTCCTTACACACCCTCACCAAGGTACTAAAATTTCAATAAAGGGGTGGCACACATGTGACTCAGATTATGTCGTTTATGCCCTTAAGTGCCCGTGTGGCTTATTATTCATTGGACAGACCACCCAGAAATTAAAAAAAGAGACTGTCATCTCATAAACATGCTATTAGGGAACAACTCACAGATCAGGCTGTACCATATCATTTTGTACAAGCAGGTCACCATGTCAGCAAATTGAGATTTATGGTCATTGAGCAGGTTACACAATTAAGAAGAGGGGGTGACCGACTAAAAAAAGCTGCTTTGGAGGGAAGCGTATTAGATTAAAAGACTGGACACAAGGGAGCCTAGGGGTTTAAACGGGGAACTTGACCTGTTGCCCTTCTTGTGATTTTGCTCCATTGTGCCCAGTCTTAATTGTGTGGATTGTATATTTAATTGAGATCTACTATTAAAGCACTTAGTATTTAACTATGATGTACCTATAGTCCAGAATGTCATAGCGTGGATAATATTGAATATTGTTATGGAGTAATAGCTCCCTCATTCTCCTGTGTTCCCCTTATCCCTTTACTTTTCCTTGCCTTCCCTTTTCCCTTCCTTTCCTATTTTTCCTCCCCCTTCCCCTCCCTGGTTTGTTTGTTAAAATTGTCCTGTTTCCTAATTCAATAATATGGAGTACCTCCTGTATTTTGCTGCAAGCGTAAACTTGTTTATATTTGCAGATTCGCCATGTGGTTACTATGCATCTGAGCGGATGCGTATATGCGGATATTTGGATGCGACCTCTATGCCGCATAGTATAGGTAAGCGCTGATTGGCCGGCGGCCCGGGCCTCCCAACATCTGATGGGTGACGTCAGCGGCTACTCGCCGCTTGCGTCTCCCAAGTATCCGCCTAGACACGCCGGGACGGCGTTTTGGCGCCGCCCCTGGCGTGACATCACTCATGTTCCCCATCAGGTCCGCCGAGTGCAGGCGGGTGGGGGTGACGATGGGCGGACCAAGGAGGTCATGGAGCGTGCGGCCAGGAGGTGCTGAATAGATGGGAAGGTCCAGCTTGTGTGTCCTATCAGGGCAGCCGCATGTAAGTTCCCCATCAGGTCCGACAGAGCAGGATCATTATGGATTGGTGGTTAGTAATTGGAACTGATTGGCTGCTGTTAACCATGTCTGCTATAAATGTCAGTGTATGTTTCATATGTTTGTAACTTCCAGCTAAGCTTGACAAAGAGGCGTGCAGCCTTGAAACGTTGCATTATTTACTGGAAAACAAATAAAAGAGCAGAAGAATTACATAGATGGTGCCGGCTTCATCTTTTATTTTGCTGAATGATCCAGAGTGCTGCGGGATCGCTGGCCAGGAACACCGAATTGAAAGCCACCGTTTGGGAGGGTGCAGTCACATCACTATCCACGTGGACCCAACTGTAGATCACACACACATTTTTAGCTTACCAGTTTAGCTTTGATAGCACCAGAATCCACATTCTGTCCTGTTTTAGAGTGAAGTTGCAGTTGTACAGCATGGAGTTGCAGCAACTGATCGTGCACCTCCTTCTCCAATACCACTTTTTCTGCTTGAATTTCTGTCAGCTCCGACTTCATGTCCAGAAGCTGAGCCTGCAAAAATTTAAAAAAAAAAAAAAAATCATTGAGAAGGACAACAAGAATATGACAATTTGGTGTCTTGACTTCAGCATTGTATTTTTTCTTAAGAACACTAATAGAACTCACTTGGGAGAAAGGAAACCAGCAGACAGCAATAGGACTGCTTCCATCTTTATTCACTTTTATCCCCCTAAATAAAAGTGAATAAAGATGGCAGCATTCGTATAGCTGTCCCTCTTGTTTCTGGTGGTATTCATACAATACTGCAGCCAATAGATCAGAATAGGGCTGCCATGCAACTGGTATGGTTTAACCACTTCAGCCTAACTGGAAGAAATTTTTTGTCCAGTCAGGTTGCGCTCGCTCTCGCAGAATCCCCCCCCCCGTGCGCGCTCCCGCTACCGGCCGTTAACCCAGCGAACAGTTAAAGGGATAATTGATCCCTTTCACTGATCTGACCCCCCCGGAGAAAAGCCGACAGCGTCTCTCCAGACGCTACAACTTTTCTGCATTTCAAAAAGTTCCCCTGCTTCAATCTTCTTCCTGAGAGCGAGCTCGATCGCTCCCAGGACTATTTGACTGTGGCCATCTTGTGGCCGAATAGTAAATCTACAACCACATACATTTTACATTACACAAACACTTTTTCACATTAAAAAAAATAACTGATTACCTCCCACACCAAAAATTACCCACATACAATGTTTAATTAAAAAAAAAAAAAAGAAAAGAAAAATTTTACAATAATAAAAAAGAAAAAAAACATAAATAGTTACCTAAGGGTCTGAACTTTATAAATATGCATGTCAGAGGAGTGTATTAATATATTTTTTAAAAATTATGGGCTTGTAAATAGTGATGGACGCAAATTGAAAAATTGCACCTTTACTTCCAAATAAAATATCGGCGCCATACATTGTGATAGGGACATAATTTAAATGGTGTAATAAGCGGGACAAATTGGCAAATAAAGTACATGGGTTTTAATTATGATAGCATGTATGAATTGTAAACTATAATGGCCAAAAGCTGAGAAATTTTTTTTCCATTTCTTTCTTAATATTCCTGTTAAAATTGATTTAGAATAAATTAATTTTCAGCAAAATGTATCACCCACAGAAAGCCTAATTGGTGGCGGAAAAAACAAGATATAGATCCATTCATTGTGCCAAGTAGTGATAAAGTTATTGGCAAATGACTGGGTGGTGAAAGTTGCTCAGATGCAAAAAAAATTTCAACCCTGTAGGCTGAAGTGGTTAAAGGGAAATAAATATGGCAGCCTCCATATTGTTCTTACTACAGTTGTCCCTTAAAGCTAAACTCAAGTCATGCTGCAGTATATGGCCCTTCCAGACAATGGACAGAGACACAATTTATGGTAAAAAGACATACACACTGGGAATTTTCCCCAAAGTGATAGTCTCGTGTGAAAATCCTTTCTCAATCCTTTACCCTGAAGGAATTATGTAAATAAAGGCTAGTACACACAACGCAATTTCCTGTCAGATCAGACAAGTCAAATGGATAATTTTCGACTTGTCCGATCTGCTCCCGATCAAGGATAGGATTGATTGTAAGCAGTACTGATCTAAAAATAAATCCGTTCTCGGTCGGGAACAGATTGGACATGCAAAAAATGATTGACTGATGAAGGGATTTACAGTGTTCTCCCCAGAAAATGTTTCCAGCCGGGTGGCATGAAATAGTAGCCGGGTGGCATGGAAAAGTAGCCGGGTTGGGCGAGATGAGAATGCAGGGCCGGTGCTTCTGTGAGCAACTCTGCTTACAGCAGGGGAGGAGGTCAGCCGATGACAGCCGGGTGCTCACCAAAACTAGCCGGGTGGAGCACCCGGCTAAAAGAGCCTGGGGAGAACACTGGATTTATTTCCAGGAGGTATGTTATTTGTTTAGCCCCCACTCATTGTTCTTCCTTTACAGTGCACCAATTTCAGGCTCTTCAGCATAGTGCTTGTTATTACAGTGGCCAGTGCTGGAGCTACTACCAGTAGCTACTAACAGTACTACCAATTAGAGCTCCCACAATTATAGTGCTCTTCGATACAAACGCCATATATTAGTGTTCCTCATTATACTGTCTCTGTATCAGGGTGCTCCTTCTTATACTTACTATAATATCTATCTATCTATCTATCTATTTACACTGACGCTACATTTTAGTGCTACTTAACCTTTCTCCAGCATTTTAATGTGGCCCATTATTGTGCCCAATTATAATTGTTAATTTTCATGACCCTCAGCTGCATTCCCTTGCAGCGATTAGCAGTTATGTGTGTCCGTCCCACCCCAGCAGGAAACAACTCAACCCACAGTCTAGCAGGGGCAAGAATGAATAAGTGTAGTGGCCTCATCTGAGCCCAGGCTTGCCAAAAGATACAAAAAACAACTGAGGTAATAAGGGAGGGTGTGGGCATTTAAACTTAATAAGGTTGCGTTTCTAAGGATAGGCGGAGCCAATTTACCCTTTGGTCTGAGCTACTGAGGAATGACTAGAGAAAATGCCTTCTGGATTCTGGACAGGACATACTGGTTCCTGAATTCCATATTGCTTTGTCCACCCCTGCTTTTAGGCCAGCACTAACAATTCTGTAAAACCTTTTCATGTAATATAATAAACATGACCATCAGTTTCCAAAGAAGCAGGATCTGAGCATAAATGATTATATTTGAACACACCTAGTATATAATAGTTGTAAACCTTTAACCCACAGAAAAACCGGTTCAGCAAGGTCACAGCATCCGTTAAGCAGGTATGTGAACGGCACTCGGGTTTATAACTAAATGCCAGCCCTTCTATAACTTCACTGAAATGCAGCTTTTCCATCTAAACCAAGTCATTTTGAGGCCATGCACCTTATCCCCACACCACTGGCTGCTAGAGTCACTCCTGAAGTGGCCATACCACCTCCAAACATATTCCACTAAGACACCACTCTGACACTCCACCTGCTTGAATTTCTGTTAATCATAGAACAGTCACACTACAAGATGCTGACTTAGATCTTCATCAGATTATATCTTGGAGCTTGAAAAAATTTTTAACCTTATGACTACAGATGGTCAATGTGATGCAAATAGTACTACATTGCATGCAGATTTCATGGAAGGCGAATGCAGCTTGAAACCTGACTGCTGAAGCTGATTGGTCCAATTTCAAGTTGCATAAAAATGACACGCAAGGTGGAATGATTTGCAACTCAATGACAATCTCTGCACATGACCGCTGTTCTGCGCCAATAAAGTCTGAGTGGTCGTATATATTATTACTCAAAATGTTACAGCACACAGACATCTAAGGGCCCTTTCACACCGAGGCGGCGCGGTATTTTTACCGCACCCCACCACCATGCAATGAAAGTCTATGGAGACTTTCATGCTAGGACGTTACGGCGCAAAGAGTTTGCCACATCCACGACACAGGGCCAGAACTACGTTACCGCACCGATTCTGCAGACAGGTGCATCGGCCTGGAAGTCATGTTAGTCTATGGCAATGCATAGTTCTAAAAGACGAGACGTTGCGGTGCACATGTACGGAAGTGTATTTGAACAACACACTTCCGTATACCCGAAGCAGGAACACAACCGTGCATCACTTCCTGCTTTCGCCAGCGGCCAGACAGGAAAGGTTTCCTGAAGACCTGCTTTTGACAGTCCGATGCTGTGCGTCGCATCACTGACGCTGGTTTCCAGTGTGAAACCAGCCTAAGGCATTCAAAAGAAATACTTAAACATTATTTTTTGTTTTAAAACTAGAAGCCATTAAATGTAATTGATTGGACAAAGACTAGGGATGTCTAAAGGTGCGTACACACGCACTACTTCCGCCAATGACGGGTCCGTCAGACCCTCCCGCTGGGCAGACATTTAGGCTACTTACACACCAAGACGTTGCGTTTTAGGGGACGTTATGGTCACATTACGTGTCCCTAACGCAACGCATGGTGGTGTTGAAGTTGGACGTCAGATTGAGCTGCCTTATGCAGCTCTCAAAGCAGCAGCTCCAGGTTAGTGATAGGAAGTTCGGATCTTTTTAAGGATTCGGATCATTTGAAACATTTTACTAGGGAAGCAGACTGGGTGAAATGACTAGCAGGACAGGACTTTCCCTGCACTGTATATTCTGTATGTTCTGGTTTCTTCCAGACAGACATCCACTGTGAACCGAATCTTTCATTGTGATGATCCGGATGATTTGACTCACAAAAAAGATCCGGATCAAATGAACGATTCGTTCATGATTTGGACAACACTACAGTCCTACCACCAAGTCTCTGCAGTGCAGTGAATATTAATTAGCCATGTGGCTGGCCACGGAGGAGGAGGGGAGACCTCCTCCTCCAACATTACTGAGCATGTGCAAGCAGTCTAACGCTGCTTAGCCCAGTATAACGTACAGCATGCAGCACTTTGTTTAAACGTGCTGCGTTACTATATAAACGCAACGTGGGCACTGTGCACAGTACAATTGATTTTACAGTGCTGTGACTTAGGCTGCGTTACTGGCTGCTGTAACATGGGACTTTAACATCCCACTGTGAAACCAGCCTTAGCCAACCCGTCTTTGGTGGAAGTTGTGCGTGTGTATGTACCTTAATTTAAAAAGGTACCCATACAGAAGATTTTCCTGGGCGATTCAATCCCTCACATATTGCGCCCCCCCCCCCATGCAAGTTTCCATCTTCATAACCCCAGTTGCCACAATTCATGCCAGGAGATATAATCAATGAACGGTGTCTCCTAGCATGGATTGTGGCAGCCGGGGGCACACTACCTCACCACGGTCACTTCAACTGGTGTTTCTGCAGCACAGGGACAAAAAAAAAAAAAAAGGCAGAAGGATGGAGGCCTCCAGTTAGATTACCTTTGCAAAAGTGTGCCACCACTACTCGTTGTCCTTGGGGTCCCCCACTTAGGTTTTCAATTGACACAGGAATTGTTTGGGAAGTGCTGCTAAGTAATGGTGTATACATTTTAGTAGCAACTTCTTTGTTTACTGTTAGCAAAATACTTTCAAAGTTTACTGACAAAAACTGACAGCTGACTGAGCCATGAGGAGAGGGGAAATTCCCCTCAGGCAGGGAACACACTTGACTGTTTTCGTGCGCGTTTTCTGCACAGAAAAACTGAGAACTCATGTTAATCAATGTGCTAGTGCACGCTTACCTTGTTGTTCGCGCGCAGAAAAAAAACTGACATTCTGCATCCTGGTTCTGCACATTTTGGCAGTTTTCTGTATCAATTACATCAGCTGCTGTGAAAAAACACGTGCGTTTTCCTGCATGGAAACACACTTCGTGTGCAGAAAAAGTATGCAGAAAAACGCGCGCGGAAAACTGAAAGTCAAGTGTGTTCCCTGCCTTAGGGCTCGTTTCCACCATAGCGAATCCGCATGCGGCGCCGACATGCGGATTCGCTTGGTACATTGAAGTGGCGGGGGCTGTTTCCATATGTGCGGCGTGCTGGAGCGATTTGGCGGCGGGCCAAATCTGCACGACGGGACCCACAGAATTCGCCTGCATCGGGAATCCATGCGAATCGCCGCTAATGTATTTAATAGGAAAAACGCATGCGTTTTTTACATGCGTTTTTACCCGCGATTCGCGAAATCGCGGGTAAAAACGCATGCGGAAACGCATCCGCATGCATTTTTACAAGCGTCGGGATGCCGGCGAAATCGCGTCGCAACAGTGGAAACGGGCCCTTACACTTGATCAGTTAACTCTAGGTGTAGCTCTGTGTGTGACAGAGAAGAGAGCTCCCAACAGCTGCAGCTCCTGTGTCCTGTGTTTTTGACTGGAGTGTCTGAAGAGAGCAGAGGAAATGTAACTAATTGTCACAGCTTTTCATACTGTTTTTGCTTTCAGAGTTTGATATTTGCTTTCTGTAGTCTGATATGCAACTCTGGCTGTGCATTGAAGCAGCCACCCCTTCTGCAATTGATTTGTCCCAATATAGCTAAATCCTACCCTCAATTACAGTTTTTGCCTCTGATATTTAACATGAAAAGTAGGAAAATGTTTACACAGCTACTTAGACATTATTTGCACACTGTCATTTTAGAACACTTGGGTATCAATAGTATTCCTTTAAGTATCCTAAATCGAAAGATCCATATATAAAAAATAAAAAAACACTGTAAGGGCCTGTTGACGCTTAAAGCACAAAACCCTTGCGCAGGTGATTTTACCGCAATTAGCGTGGTAAAATCACTGTGCACTTTTGCAATTCAGAGTAATCGCGATCAGCGCTTTATTAAGCAACGTACCACAATTGCTCCAGAATCGCTGCAAAAATGCTGCAGGTATACGCGTTTTGCAATTGGCAATCGCAAAATGCTTGCTAATGGCGCCAATGAGATCACTGTCATAGGTTACAATAGCACTAGTGCTTAAAAAATTGCTAGCGCTTTGGCGATTACGGGAATCACTCGCTAAATCGCCCTAGTGTGAATGGGCCCTCAGTGTGGACAGAATCCAGGGCTGTGGAGTCGGAGTCGTGGAGTCGGGCAATTTTGGGTGCCTGGAGTCGGAGTCGGAGTCGGGAAAAAATGCACCGACTCCTAATGAATTTGTAACTGTAATTAAAATAGAAAATATGATAAAATGTTCTATTTCTCAGATAATAGTCATTAAAAATAATGTATATATACAGTAATAGCTGTGCTTAGTCCACAAAAATGAAATAAACCAATCAAAATTAGTTACTTGTGCTGCTTCAATCAAGCAGTCCCCGTATTTTTAAGGTCAGATATACATATCTGATTGTGACTGTATATATGATGTGTACACAGGAATCTCTTATATATACTAAATAACATCTATGCTGTAAGAATAAAGCCTGATGTGTAGCTGTGTCACTAATAGAGATGGTCAATGAGATGGAAATAATTATGCACTGATGCTGATTTATGCAAATGTATGCACTCCCTTTGCTGATGAAATCAAATAATTTGATATGTTAAAATTTGGTTTGGTGACTACAAATTAAAGGGTACCTGAGACGGATGAAAAGTAAAGTTTTATACATACCTGGGGCTTCCTCCAGCCCCCTTCAGGCTAATCAGTCCCTCGCTGTCCTCCACCACCCGGATCTTCTGCTATGAGTCCTGGTAATTCAGCCAGTCAGCGCTGTCCGGCTGCATGCCGCTCCCACAGCCAGGAACATTCTGCACCTGCGCAATAGTGCTGCACAGGTGTAGTATGCTCCTGGCGGCAGAGTGTGTGCATGCGCACTACGCCCGACTGGCTCAAGTACCTGGACTCAGCAGAAGATCCAGGTGGTGGAGGAGGACAACGAGGGACTGATTATCCTGAAGGCGGCTGGAGAAAGCCCCAGGTCTGTATAAAACTTTAATTTCATCTGTCTCAGGTTTACTTTGTTACACAGTAGTACTATACTCTACATATGCACTCCCCACAGAGCTGCAGGGAATCCACTGAGAATGCTGTGCACATTGAACACAGAGGTGTTGTCTGTCACCCATAAACCTTGTTCAGATTGTGCATGAAGAATGTGTAATAGAGGAAGAATCTCCTCATTCCCCTGCAGAGCACCTGCACATCATTCTTACATGTACCCACACTTACATTGCCTAGGGCCTGATAGATGTTCTTTGTTCCGGCCTGTACCTTTTACAAGTACTCTTACCAAGGACTAGTTTTAGTCTATGACTAAAGGGAATAAATATGGCAGTCTCCATATCCTTCTCATTTCAGTTGTCTTGTAAAATTCCTAAGCGTTGGCAGTTAAGAGACGAATTTCATGTTACATACCTTTAATCAACAAAATTGTAATATGCAAATTAGAGGAGTCGGAGTCGAGGAGTCGGAGGAATCCTAAACTGAGGAGTCGAAGTCGGTGGATTTTTGGACCGACTCCACAGCCCTGACAGAATCCCTCCTGAATCTTGCTTTAAAGAGAACCCGAGGTGTGTTTAAAGAATGTTATCTGCATACAGAGGCTGGATCTGCCTATACAGCCCAGCCTCTGTTGCTATCCCAAACCCCACTAAGGTCCCCCTGCACTCTGCAATCCCTCATAAATCACAGCATTGCTGTGAGGCTGTGTTTACATCTGTAGTGTCAGTCTCAGCTGCTCCCCCCGCCTCCTGCATAGCTCCTGTCCCTGCCCCCGTCCTTTCCCTCCAATCAGCAGGGAGGGAAGGGATGCAGGCGGGGACTGGAGTTCTGCAGGAGGCGGGGAGAGCAGCAGACTGACACTATAGAGATAAACACAGCCAGCTCTGACAAGCTGTTTGTCAGCAGCGTGGCTGTGATTTATGAGGGATTGCAGAGTGCAGGGGGACCTTAGGGGGGTTTGGGATAGCAACAGAGGCTGGGCTGTATAGGCAGATCCAGCCTCTGTATGCAGATATTCTTCAAACCCACCTCGGGTTCTCTTTAAAGAAACATTACATTTATATTATCAAAAACCCGACACTTAGGGCCCATATGCAATTAAGGTTTTCTCCCAGATCATATTTCATCTCCTCTTTTAAATAACCTTTTAGCACTTCGCAATCGAAAGAGAATGAAAAAGTAGATGAAAAAAGTACTGTCAAAATTAAGCCGAGTATTTTCTTGCTTACTGGTGGTTTAAAGGGAAGATCCGCGCTGGAAATATAAAACAAACTGCACTCATCTGGGGCTTCTTCCAGCTCCTGGCAGTCGATCTGTGCCCTTGGCGCAGCTCCTCTTCCTCCCGGCGTCCAGCGGTGAAGAAGCCGACCTCGCCAGGTCAGCTTCCGGGTCAGCTTCATGTGCGCTCTATGGCGCGGGTCATGTGGTGTACGTGACGTCATCGGGTCACTACTGCGCCTGCACAGTAGAGACCCGATGACGTCACGTACACCACGTGACCCGCGCCATGGAGTGCACATGTTGCCGACCCGGCGAGGTCAGCTTCTTCACCGGTGGACATCGGGAGACGCAGGAGCTGCTATGAGGGCACAGATCGACTGCCAGGAGCTGGAAGAAGCCCCAGGTGAGTGCAGTTTGTTTTATATTTCCAGCATGGATCTTCCCTTTAAAGCGGACCTGAATTCAACTTCCTCTCTGCTAAAAAAAAAAAAAAAAAGATACATAACAGCATAACCTTTAAACAAAAACATTTCTTTGTTACAGCTGATACAAATCCTGAAATCTGCGCGGTTTCTAATTCCCGCTTTCATGGAAGCAGACATATTGTTAATATCCTGTGCTTTGAAATGAGCTTATCTGCCATGACAGTCAGATGACAAAGGGGACAGATCAAATTACAACTTGTGATTAGTCACAGGTGAGGAGGAATTAGACAGGCTAAACTCTCTAAATACATACAGGGTGCATTTCTCTAGGTTTTCCTTCTGTCCTGTGCAAGAGTTCAGGTCCACTTTAAAAGGAATCTTATGGACAAGTTGTGAAAAGATCACCTAGAAGAAAACGTTAATTGTATATAGGCCAGTATCTTTGAATGGGAACCCAAGGCGAGGGCGATATGGTGGCTGTCATATTTATTTCCTTTCAGGCTACTTGCACACCAAGACATTGCGTTAGGTGCTACGTTAAGGTCGCATAACGTGCACCTAACGCAGGGCCTGGTGCTCTTCGATGTGGACGTCAGAGTGAGCCGCGTTGTGCAGCTCACTCTGGCGTCTGCGATGCGTACTCTTGGACGCATGCGGCATCACGTGGTCCCACTGGCCAATCGCCGCACAGAGCGGCCGCACCAGGAAGTAAACACTGCACGTCACAACGTGCAGTGAATATTAATTAGCCATGTGCCTGGCCGCTCTCCGCTCCTCCCCAACATGACTGAGCATGTGCAAACAGTCTAAGGCGGCTTAAGCCGCTGTAACGCTATGGTATGCTGCACTTTCGGAAGAACGTGCAGCGTTACATGTAACGCAACGTGGGCAGTGTGAACAGCCCACTTGTGTCACATTTCTGTGCGTTGGGGGAGCGTTACAGGCTGCACTAACGTGCGCCTGTAACGTCCCTGTGTGTAAGCAGCCTAAAACAATACCAGTTGCCTGGCATTCTTGCTGATCTTTTTGGCAGCAGTAGTTGTCTAAATCACACACCTCAAACAAACAAGCAGCCTGCTAGCCAGTCAGTCAGTCAGTCAGAGCACCTGTTCTGCATGCTCGTTCAGGGCTCGTTTCCACTATCGCGAATCTGCATGCGTCCAACGCATGCAGATCCGCACATGTAATACAAGTGGATGGGCCGGTTTCCACTGTAGCGTTGTTGAGGTGCGTTTTTTTCAGCGTGAAAAAAACGCACAAAAGAGCCAACGATTTCGCCTGCGTCGGGAATCCGTGCGAATCGCCGCTAATGTATTTAATAGTAAAAACACATGCGTTTGTTACATGCGGTTTTACCCGCGATTTCGCGTGCGATTTCGCACCTTTTTCAATTTTATTTAGCCCTGGCAGTGTCATGGTTAATTTCGCATGGCACCCTGCCATGCGAAATCGCGGGTAAAAACGCATGTGGAAACGCATCCGCATGCGTTTTTTACAAGCGTCGGAATGCGGCCGAAATCGCGTCGCAACAGTGGAAACAAGCCCTCAGGGTCTATACTCCGAGGGACGGATCTTGCACATCCTTGGAAGTCCATTGGTCCTTAACCTTGTGATTCATTTTCATTTCATTCACGATCTCGCCCTGTCCTGGCTTTCATCCTACCTCTCCAACCGCTCCTTCACAACCGCCTTCAATGAGTCCTCGTCCACCCCCAACCACCTCTTGGTGGGAGTCCCCCAAGGTTCGGTCCTTGGCCCCCTACTGTTCACCCTATACACATCCTCCATTGGCAAGGTTATCTCCTCCTTGGGTTTTAACTATAATCTGTATGCAGATGACACCCAGATCTACCTCCACACCCCTGACATATGCACCACTACCATGGACAAGGTCTCCTCTTGCCTATCAGCCATCTCCTCCTGGATATCCGCTAGGTTCCTGAAACTAAATCTAGACAAAACGGAATTTATGATCTTCCCACCCCAGCCATCCACGAACCTCCCAGATGTGCATGTCACTGTTAACCACACTACCATTCGCCCTACCTCTCAAGCCCACTGTCTGGGTGTCACCCTGGACTCCGCACTCTCTTTCACTTCCCACATCCAAAACCTCACAAAGTCCTGCAACTTCCACCTTCGTAACATCTGTAAGATTCGCCCTTTCCTGACCTCTGCCACCACCAAACTCCTCATCCATGCCCTCATAATTTCCCACCTTGAGTACTGCAATGCCCTGCTGTCTGGTCTCCCTATGACCCGAACAGCCCCACTGCAGTCCATCATGAATAAGGCAGCCAGAATTATCCACTGCTCCCATCGCTCCACCACGGCAGATCCCCTACTAGAATTCCTCCACTGGCTTTCTATCCAGTCCAGAATCAGATTCAAAATACTGTGTCTGACCTACAAATCTGTTCACAAAACCTGTCCAACCTACATTTCCGATCTTACTCAGAGGTACACACCTAGCCGCTCACTCCGCTCTTCCAATGAACTTCGCCTAACCGCCCCCCGCATCACCCAGTCCCATGCACGCCTCCAGGACTTCTCAAGAGCTGCTCCAACACTATGGAACTCCCTACCTCCACCCATTAGGGCAGCCCCCTCCTTCAACATCTTCAAGAAAGCCCTCAAAACTCACCTTTTCACTCTGGCCTGCTACCCCTCACAAGTGCTCTAAACCCACAGCTGAACTCTGGTCCCCTACCGTTCGTATCCTTACCTCTCCCTCTAGATTGTAAGCCTTTGGGCAGGGTCCTCCTCCTTTTGTGTCCTACCTGATCATGCACCTCCATTACTGTGAACCCATTAGTTTTGTCCGGATCATGAACGATTCGGATCTTTGATCCGAATCTCTTGTGAGTCGAATCATCCGAATCAGCAAAATGAGTGATTCGGATCGCACAGGGGTGGGACCAGGAGATGGATCGCTCTGTTGGAGGGGAGCCAGGCTTGCAGGGACAGGTAGATGAGAGAGAGGGGATATCGGTGCCACTGCCAGATATGTGTAGAGCACACATACTGGCTATAATGTGCTGCTCATTATTGGCTGTCTGTTCCGTAGTGCTGCATAGGGAACACATGGGAAACTTTTGGCTCAGCTCAGTAACTTTGTAGACAGCGTGCTGGGCTAGGACAGGGCAGGCACTGTGATTGCTGTGTAATATGATCCTCCTGCACTGCTCTAAACAGCTGCACTTCACTTCTGGGAATGCTTTAGGGAATGCTTTCTTTCACTGTGCGACGTTTGCATTAAAAGTATACAGATGAACATATAGGTGAAATATATGTAAAGCATATGATTGCATCATGTGGGTATTGTGTGCAAAAAAACATTTCTGCTCTTTGCTCGTCCCTCCTCCCTTCTCTGTCCACTCCCTGCCCTCTGTCCATCTTCTCCCCTTCTCTGTGTGTCCACCCCCCTTCCCTTCTCTGTCCACCGCAGGGAAAGTCCTGTCCTGCTAGTCATTTCACCCCCGAATGCTTCCGTAGTAAAATGCAGGGCTGTGGAGTCGGTCCAAAAATCCACCGACTCCGACTCCGCAGTTTAGGATTCCACCGACTCCGACTCCTCGACTCCGACTCCTCTAATTTGCATATTACAATTTTGTTGATTAAAGGTATGTAACATGAAATTCGTCTCTTAACTGCCAACGCTTAGGAATTTTACAAGACAACTGAAATGAGAAGGATATGGAGACTGCCATATTTATTCCCTTTAGTCATAGACTAAAACTAGTCCTTGGTAAGAGTACTTGTAAAAGGTACAGGCCGGAACAAAGAACATCTATCAGGCCCTAGGCAATGTAAGTGTGGGTACATGTAAGAATGATGTGCAGGTGCTCTGCAGGGGAATGAGGAGATTCTTCCTCTATTACACATTCTTCATGCACAATCTGAACAAGGTTTATGGGTGACAGACAACACCTCTGTGTTCAATGTGCACAGCATTCTCAGTGGATTCCCTGCAGCTCTGTGGGGAGTGCATATGTAGAGTATAGTACTACTGTGTAACAAAGTAAACCTGAGACAGATGAAATTAAAGTTTTATACAGACCTGGGGCTTTCTCCAGCCGCCTTCAGGATAATCAGTCCCTCGTTGTCCTCCTCCACCACCTGGATCTTCTGCTATGAGTCCAGGTACTTGAGCCAGTCGGGCGTAGTGCGCATGCACACACTCCGCCGCCAGGAGCATACTACACCTGTGCAGCACTATTGCGCAGGTGCAGAATGTTCCTGGCTGTGGGAGCGGCATGCGGCCGGACAGCGCTGACTGGCTGAATTACCAGGACTCATAGCAGAAGATCCGGGTGGTGGAGGACAGCGAGGGACTGATTAGCCTGAAGGGGGCTGGAGGAAGCCCCAGGTATGTATAAAACTTTACTTTTCATCCGTCTCAGGTACCCTTTAATTTGTAGTCACCAAACCAAATTTTAACATATCAAATTATTTGATTTCATCAGCAAAGGGAGTGCATACATTTGCATAAATCAGCATCAGTGCAGAATTATTTCCATCTCATTGACCATCTCTATTAGTGACACAGCTACACATCAGGCTTTATTCTTACAGCATAGATGTTATTTAGTATATATAAGAGATTCCTGTGTACACATCATATATACAGTCACAATCAGATATGTATATCTGACCTTAAAAATACGGGGACTGCTTGATTGAAGCAGCACAAGTAACTAATTTTGATTGGTTTATTTCATTTTTGTGGACTAAGCACAGCTATTACTGTATATATACTGTATATATACATTATTTTTAATGACTATTATCTGAGAAATAGAACATTTTATCATATTTTCTATTTTAATTACAGTTACAAATTCATTAGGAGTCGGAGTCGGTGCATTTTTTCCCGACTCCGACTCCAGGCACCCAAAATTGCCCGACTCCACGACTCCGACTCCACAGCCCTGGTAAAATGATCCGAGATTCGGATCAAAGATCCGGATCTTTTCAATGATCCGATTCGAATCATCCGGATCATTAAAAAGATCCGAACTTCACATCTCTAGAACCCATGCTACGCATCTGAATGAACCTAACTTGCCTAATCTCCATGCTCCATCCAGTGACTGACTAAGCATTACCTGGTACTCATACTGTGCTGTGTGATCTGGTTTTCTTGTATTCCTGTATTGTCATATTGCTGTATGTCACCCTAAATATTGTCTGTAACCTAAATTAATGTTCAGCGCTGCGTAATATGTTGGCGCTTTATAAATACAATAAATAAATAAATAATAAATTTAGATCATATGCATGTCACTTTGACATGCAACACCCATCACCAGGTACAACCCTTTATGGCATTGTAGGCTCTGCTGCTAGTCGTGGTGCCAGATACCACAGGACAACTTGTGAGATTTTGTGGAGTCCATGCCCTGACACGTCAGAGCTGTTCTGACAGCACCATAGGAACCTTGGTTTTAGGAAAGGACCACACTGGTGTTTGCGGGAATCACATGTGGTTTCTTGCATTTTTTTTCCCTTCTTTCTCCACATGATATGGGCATCTGTCTGCAATAGAACCTAGCTTCCCCTAACCCCCCACAGAAGCCATTAAATCCAGTGAGGAATTGCATGTGTTCTGCTGAAAAGTAGCGAGGTTGTTTTTTTTTTTTTTTTAAACGCTATGCAGAATCACAGGTGGTTCCTGAAACAGCAGTGGCCCTATAGTAAAGGAAGGCTTACTTACTGTAAGTGACAGCAACATAGGAGAAAAGTAATTTATGGCTCATTCTACTCTGGAAAAAATATACTTCTTATTTGTTTGTTTGCACATATTTTAAATTTTACAATTTTTGCCATAGTGTCCGCAAATCAGGTTTGCGATTCCTATTCGCAATTCCAATTTTCCCTGAATACAATCATCAGAAAAACGGAGGAAAAAAATGCAGCATGCAGTAACGATTAAAAACCGGAATCGGATGTAAAAACCGGTTATAAATTAGAATCGTGTGCCTTAGGCCCGGTTCACATTAGCGTTCGCTATCCGGATTTTCCGGATCTGATCCGGACCGCATACTGTACAAACGGAACATACGTTCCGCATAGCAATGTAAACGCTATGCGGACGTTCACACGTGTCCGTTCCGTACAGTACGGAGCCGGATCGGATCCGGACTCTTTTCCAACATGCGCTATTTTTTGGGTCCGGCTCTCCTGCCCACGCACCCGGACCGGAGCCGGACCTGAGCCTGACAGCACCATCAGGAACACAGAAACCAATGGGGAACGGAAGGCACAGAACACACTGCCAACAAAAACCTGACGTTCTACCCCACTTCCTATGCGTATCCAAGCGGCCATTTCGGATGGGGACACATGGGCCAAGCATGTCTGGAGTGGAGCAGCAGTGACAGACGTGCTGGAGCTGTTTGGCAGTATGTCGGGAGGTGGAGGTGAAGCCTATAGCGGAGGAACCTGATTCTACAGGTGCACCTTCTGCTGACCCCAACATTTTTTTTATTTTTTTTTTTTAAATTTCGCTATTTTTTGCCCACGGATCCGGATGGCAGCCTGATGCATGCCTGATACAAATGGACCGGATCCGATTCGGAACCGTACGGTTCTGCTCAGGTCAGGATCCGATCAGGATCCAGTCCGTTTACTTGCCAAAACGCAAGTGTGAACGGGGCCTAACTTGCATTTTCACATGCAATGTCACATTGCTTGAAGTTGCAGCATTTTTTGAGCGATCGCATTGAAGCAATGCAGAAGAAAAATCGCATCCCTTCAATACAGCGCCACAAAATATATTGGTGCGTTATAAATCAATAATAATAATTCATTACAATAATCTTTTGATATTTTCTGTAGCAAAGCGCAATCACTTGCAATTTCTAGTTTGTCCCAGCCCAATGTTTTGGTTGATTAGTACACATTTATTCATGCCCCATTCCTCAAAAGAAAACTACCGGTGTAGTCCCTGGCAATGCCAGGATGGCCAAGTTGCCCCGATCTTGTAGCCATGTTGGAATACTGTGTTCTGACCAGTCGGCCCTCTCTCTCTCTCTCTCACCCACCTCCAGCTTGTGGTTGATCTGGCTCACTGTCTGGGCTTTATGGCACAGCTGAGCGAAGCAGGAGCTCAGACTGGTCATCTTCTGGCGACCCTCATAGGTGATGTCAGCCTGGTCAGGGTCTATCTCCCCCAGCAATAGGTCGACATCCACGAAGGCCTTATCAAACTCCTTTTCCAGCACTTCCAGCCAGCGGAACATGGACATACCGGGCACGGGCCCGGAGGGCGAGGCAACCGAGCACGGTACCGCCGACATGATGACAGCCAACGGAGATGAGATACAGTAGAAGATGGAAAGCGTCACCCACACTGCGCGTCACGGGCGCTACCAGCTCATTGGTCTATAGCTGCGCACCCAGCTCTCTGATTGGCCTGTACAGATAGGAAGTCAGACGGATATTAGGAAATAGAAACCTGCAAAATGACATGATTAGCTGAACGATAACCATGTGCTCTAACATGGAGTTGTGATTGGATAATATTGACGGAGGCGGAGACGTTTGATGTGCGCTGTCTGAACCGTATACTGGTCTTGACAGCGTTTGGTTGTCTTTTCTCCCTTACAGTTCTTGTTCATTTTTGCATTGTTGTGTCCTTTTCCTGCATTTCCTCCTATTGAATGGCCATTTTAATCTGTTTGGCTGTATACGTTTGTGTGGGTTATCCATGTGTCTTGTCTGCCACAACTGACATGAGACCAAAGTAAACGATAGCCGAGCGATCGCGTTTTAGTGTATGGATGGGAGAGGGAGACACGCCCGTCCTGTTTTGTAGCTTTCTTGAAGCGAGCGGACAGTTTGGTATTTGTCTGTCTTTCTTATTTTGCTCGCATAATGTAAATAGAGCACATCTGACAATAGAACTAAAATAATAGTTTCTGACTGTCCTACTATACCATGGTTTCGACAAAATTCAGCAGATGTACAGAAAACAAACTGGGTGTGCAGATTCTAAAGCTATGTACAGCTAGCTGCCTAGCTCCCTGTCCCAACTGTCCCTATTATGGAGGAGTGGCTTCTCTTTCAGGGCTTGTTCACACTACAGGCATTTTTGTTATTTAGGGGCGCTATGGTGAAAAATTGTAAAATTTAAAATATGTGCAAACATAGACAAATAAGAAGTATGTTTTTTTTCCAGAGTAAAATGAGTCATAAATTACTTTTCTCCTATAATGCTGTCACTTACAGTAGGTAGTAGAAATCTGACAGAAGCGACAGGTTTTGGACTAGTCCATCTCTCTATAGGGGATTCTCAGCAAGGCTTTTATTCTAATGCCCTATTCATACTTAGAAGCGCAAAACGCTGGCGATTTTTGCGGGCGTTTTGCGGGAGTGATATTACCACGATTTTACGTGGAAAAATCACTGGGCAGTGCATCGATTTCTCTGTGATCGTGTATAACGCTTCTATAGCACTGAAACGCGATTGCAGGGAAATCGCCTGAAAATGGTGCAGGCTACACGTTTGCGTTTCACAATTTTTGGGCGATTTGCGGTGATTAGCGCAAATTGCCCAAGTAAGAATGGGCCCATAGGTGTTCAGGTGTGAATGGGGCCTAAAAAGGATTTAAACAATGATGCTGGCCAGCTTCCCTGCTCGGTACACAGTTTTTTGGCAGTTGGACAACTGCTATTCACTGAAGCGGACCCAAACCAAACTTTTTTTAATTGAAGATATTTAGTTGCACCACTCTGACACATACAAAGATAAATAAACACTCCTTCAAGCCTATGAGCATTTCAGTGACTGCTTTTCACCCTTCTCTTTTCATAACTAGGGTTATACAGGTGGCAGCTATTAGCAATTTCTCCTTTGCTGGACACCATCTACTCCACCAGTTTGCCGGATCCTGTCCCGGCAATTTGAAAGGAAGGGAGGGGTTTCTCCAATAAATGTAAAATATTTTATATTTGTCATCATGCAGCTGAAAAAAGGCTGCTATTTATTATTATAATTTAGAAAATAGATTTTATTTCTGAAATCTTGTATTTTTAATTTGAGTCCACTTCAACTTTTAAAATTAAATAAATCCCTGAGAATCCCCCCATGAAGAGATGGACGAGTCCAAAACCTGTCGCTTCTGTCAGATTTCTACTACTTACTGTAAGTGACAGCAACATAGGAGAAAAGTAATTTATGGCTCATTCTACTCTGGAAAAAATATACTTCTTATTTGTTTGTTTGCACATATTTTAAATTTTACAATTTTTGCCATAGTGTCCCTTTAAGCGTGGGAGATTTTTCAAAATCGCCTTGAAAGCGTTTACACAATGTTTCTGTATGAGATAGTTCACATATGAGCAGCTCGTTTGCGTTCTGCTTTGTAAAGCGGTACTTGAGCCATATTTTAGGCGATTTCGCCTCAATGGAAAGTATAGAAAAAATGCAAAACGCTCACAAAACCGCTTTGTGGAGCGATTGCGTTCGCGTTTTTATGAATAAATACATTGTATTTATTATTTTCCGGATCAAAGAGTTCACTTCCTGACTTGCGTCAGGGAGTGAATTACCAAAATGCTCGGGAAAAACGCATCGGAGACCATTAACCACAAAAACGAATCGCCCACCCAAGCACGGGAATTGGAAAAAAACGCCTCAAAAAAAGCCCACCGCGGACGGACACGTCAGTGGAACGCAGTGTGAACAAGGCCTCAGGGTCCTTTTACACTTGTGGAACCATGGAATGGACATTTTTTGTCCATTCACCGCTCATCGATAAACGGTCAGTGAACTGCTCCTATTTTATGAATACTTGTCACGCAGCAATGGATCTGCAGGATTTGTTGCAGTAAAATAAATCTTGGGCAGGTAGATGTGTTCCCCCATATAGCCTATGGATTTATCGCATCTGCCCCGGGCTACAGCCGGACCATCGGGGCGGAAAATCTACTTTCCACTTCCGCTGACCACACGTGGTCCAGCACAAGTGGGAACACAGCCTAATGCTGGGCATACACGGACCGTTCTTGCGTCGGTATCGATGCAGCGCGTGCGCGCGGATCGATTGCCGCTTGACCCCGCGGGATCGGCTAATGAGCCGCTCGTTTCTTGTCATTGTTCTCCCCGCCGGTATCGGCGGGGTATCAGACACGTCGGATATTATCAATCGAGCCATCAGGGCCTGGCTAAGCCTCCCTCCTGTCCATGTATGCCCAGCATGAGTGGTGCTTTGCTTCAGATAATATAATAGCATTGCTAACACAATACAGTTATATTGTAATGGTACATTCACATCGGAGCAGTAGAATTGTGGTGCGGTGGATCTATATATAGACATTACGTGGGCTCAATTGGGCCATATAAGGGGTACTGCTGCTGCATCTGGTCCGGCACAGCTTCCCCCATGTGCATCAAAGTGTCAGATAAAGATCTTCTCTAGCACATGGGTCCCCAACCTGGGGGCCGTGGCCCCCTGGGGGTCCTTGGGCAAATTTCTGGGGGGCCGCGGCTTCTCCCTCTCCCCCCGCGGCCGCCGATCCTGTTACCTTATGAGCGGGCGGCCGCTTCCTTCCTTATATTCCTTCAGCCGCGGCTCTCCTCTTCGCAGCATGTCGTATTACAGCAGCGCTTCCTGCACGGCTGCTGTAAGGAGCCAAGGGAGCCGGGACAGCGGTTCCCATAGTAACGGTGATGCGTATCGCCGCTGCAGGAAGCCGCTACCCCGCCTCCTTCCCTCCTTACAGCAGCCGCGCAGGAAGCGCTGCTGTAATACGACATGCTGCGAAGAGGAGAGCCGCGGCTGGAGGAATATAAGGAAGAAAGCGGACGCCCGCTCATAAGGTAACAGGTGGGGGGGGGAGAGGGCACCTCTGCTAGCTACACTGGGGCAGCTATACTGGGGTAACTACTGGGCTAACTGTACTTGCTATACTGGGCTAACTGTACTAGCTATACTGTGGTAACTGTACTTGCTATACTGTGGTAACTGTACTTGCTATACTGTGGTAACTGTACTTGCTATACTGTGGTAACTGTACTAGCTATACTGGGCTAACTGTACTTGCTATACTGGGCTAACTGTACTAGCTATACTGTGGTAACTGTACTAGCTATACTGGGGTAACTGTACTAGCTATACTGTGGTAACTGTACTAGCTATACTGTGGTAACTGTACTAGCTATACTGTGGTAACTGTACTAGCTATACTGGGGTAACTGTACTAGCTATACTGTGGTAACTGTACTAGCTATACTGTGGTAACTGTACTAGCTATACTGGGGTAACTGTACTAGCTATACTGTGGTAACTGTACTAGCTATAGTGTGGTAACTGTACTTGCTATACTGGGCTAACTGTACTTGCTATACTGGGCTAACTGTACTTGCTATACTGGGCTAAGGGCCCGTTCAGACTACAAAGTGCGGACCGCAACGCATGCGGACCGCAACGCGTACGAACGCACGCCATCCGCGTTCGTATGCGTTGCGTGGCTGATCCCATCACTGAAAAGTGAATGGGACAGCCGCGCGTTTTTGTAAAATCTGCGTGCAGCATGCGTTCCCGGACCGCACAGGTCCGGAACGCATGCTGTGTGAACATCAGACATTGCACTCTATGCAATGTCTGATGTCCTGCGTGTCGGCCCCCCCGCACGCGTTTCCAAAACGCATATGGAAACGCGTGCAGTGTGAACGGGCCCTAACTGTACTTGCTATACTGGGCTAACTGTACTAGCTATACTGGGCTAACTGTACTAGCTATACTGTGGTAACTGTACTAGCTATACTGTGGTAACTGTACTAGCTATACTGCGGTAACTGTACTAGCTATAGTGTGGTAACTGTACTTGCTATACTGGGGTAACTGTACTAACTATACTAACTATATTGGGGTAACTATACTACCTAACTATACTGAGGCAACTATAGTCCTTATACAGGGGCAACTGTGTTAGCTACCTATACTGGGGGCAACTATACCTAGATACCTACTTACCTATATACTACACTCAAAATCATGGAAAAGAGTGTCGGCTGCCGCCGCCACTAACCACGCCCCCCCTCCCCCCGGGGGGCCCCAGAGAAAAGTTTGGTCGGGATAGTGGGCCCCGGGCTTAAAAAGGTTGGGGACCCCTGCTCTAGCAGCATGGAGCACTGTGTAATTACACTGGGGGTCATGTAAGGGAGCAGAGACGGAGTGAGGTGGTACAGAGCAGTCCTTTTCCCCGCTTACCCATGTATGCCCAGCACACCGAAAAATATGAAGTGCTGGAAGTGTCGGACTGGGAGCTGAAAAAGCTGAGGACATCCACTTGCTGGCCAACCAGCAGTAATCAGGTGTTGCTGCTCACAGTGAAGACTTGTTGCAGGTTTCTATTGGGAGTGATAACACAGGGTTTCTGCTGCTTGGCCAGCAGGTAGATTTCCTCAGTTTTTCCACCTCCCAGTCCGACACTGAGTGCTGGGGGAAGTTGGTGATCATGAAATAAAGATTGGAAAGGGTTAACAGTTCTTTCTATGCTTCACTGTATATGCCACACTGTGGGACAGGCATAACTTGCGATGGCTCATGCCAGAAGAGGAGCATGGACCGATGTAAAAGAGGCTCCCGAGCAGTGGCGGAGGACAAGAGGACAGCGTGGGAAGCTTCTTAGTGTGAGTAGCCAGTTGTGACACCCTGTTAGAGAGCCCATGCGTCCTGTAGGCTGCTACAGAGCCCAGGGGCATAATAATTGCCCCTGCAAGGGATGCAGCTCCAATGGGGCCCTTAGGGGGAGAAGCCTGAGGGGGGGCTGGCTCTGGGGCCCTTAGGGGCTATTTTTAGGGGCAGGAGGGGGCTCAGTGCAGGAAGGAGGAGCAGCAGACACAAACAGCAGCGAGGGGGGGGGGGGGCTGACTCCCTCCTCACCTCGGGCTTCCATCAGCCCCCCCCCCCCCCCTCCAGCAACAATAGCTGGGGAGGGGGCATCCAAAGTTTCGCACAGGGGCCCAGTGATTTTTACTTACACCCCTGACAAAGCCACTTGTGTAGGTAGCCAGAGAGAGCCCCTCCAACCCGACCCCCCTGGTTTGGGCTGGTGTTATCAAAGATGAGCTTGTGGGGCCTTTTCGGGTTGAGGATTGAGTCAAGCTCAACTCCCAGTCCTACTGGCAGTTTCTGGAAGACACCTTCTTTAAGCAGTGGTACAGGAAGAAGTCTGCATCCTTCAAGAAAAACATGATTTTCATGCAGGACAATGCTCCATCACACACGTCCAAGAACTCCACAGCGTGGCTGGCAAGAAAGGGTATAAAAGAAGAAAAACTAATGACATGGCCTCTTTGTTCACCTGATCTGTGGTCCATCATAAAATGTGAAATTTACAAGGAGGGAAAACAGTACACCTCTCTGAACAGTGTCTGGGAGGCTGTGGTTGCTGCTGCACGCAATGTTGATGGTGAACAGATCAAAACACTGACAGGATCCATGGATGGCAGGCTTTTGAGTGTCCTTGCAAAGAAAGGTGGCTATATTGGTCACTGATTTGTTTTTGTTTTGTTTTTGAATGTCAGAAATGTATATTTGTGAATGTTGAGATGTTATATTGGTTTCACTTGTAAAAAATAAATAATTGAAATGGGTATATATTTGTTTTTTGTTAAGTTGCCTAATAATTATGCACAGTAATAGTCACCTGCACACACAGATAGCCCCCTATAATAGCTAAAAACTACTTTCAAAAATATTCAGCTTTGATATTAATGAGTTTTTTGGGTTCATTGAGAACATGGTTGTTGTTCAATAATAAAATTATTCCTCAAAAATACCACTTGCCTAATAATTCTGCACTCCTTGTATACTTGCTTGGAGCAGCACCTGCTGGTGTAAATGTGATTTTTTTTTCAGATGGCTGTCCTATTGCCAGATATTTGTGTCTCTATACTGTGTACTAAACCATACTGTATGCACTCATACAGTATGGTTTAGGGCTTGATTCACTAAACCGTTATAACTCATATCACGGCCATTTCCGCTCGTGTTTTTGCGTGAAAATTTGCGATCGCGTGTGATAAGTGTGTTCCCTGCCTCAGTAAACGAACATTCCACAAAGGGAGATACTGTACGCTTGGCAGTTAGAAACAGCGGTTATTTCCCACAATGCAACAAGGTTCACAGATAGGTATTGTCAGAGCCATGGTCCTGACATCACCCTGCGGAAGAAGTTTCACCACAATATCAGCCATACAGATGTCCCTGATTACCTGTTTTAGAAAAAGTAAAGATTTTTTCTGGGAAAGTGGGTATTGGCTACTGTGGGATGAAGTTCAATCCGAGGTTTAAGTTCCTCTTTAAAGAATTAAAATCACAGCTACAATTCTGAACTAGTGTGCGGGTCATCTTTCCACTGAAAAACACTGCAAGCTAGTGACATGTCTGACTATTGAGGGGGAGGGGGGACACAGGGCCAACTAGTGATGCACAATAGAGTGGCTTTACATGAGTGGGTAGAACAATGCAATTGGGGGTTGCATGCTGGGTCTTTAGGCGATGTCAGGCAGCCGTTGTACACAGGTAAGGCTACATTTCCACTGTGTTGATGCGAATTTGCATCCGTATTACCATGCAATACATGGCTATGGGGAGTTGGATGCAAGCTGTAAGAACTGCAGCATGCAGCATTGTTTTCCTCACACGCGATATGGGTGAAGTATATTGATTTCAATAGGCTGTGATTCAGCATCTGAAATTGTGTGAGGTAAATGGTCGCAATTCCCTGTTGGTGTAAATAGGCACTTAACCCATTCGCGTTCCGTCGTTTTCACTTGAGAAATGTTCACCTCCCATTCATTAGCCTATAACTTTATCACTACTTATCACAATGAACTGATCTATATCTTGTTTTTTCCGCCACCAATTAGGCTTTCTGTGGGGGGGGGGGGTACATTTTGCTAAGAGCCACTTTACTGTAAATGTATTTTCGCAGGAAGAATAAGAAAACAACTGAAAAAATTCATTATTTCTCAGTTTTCAGCCATTATAATTTTAAAATAATACATGCCTCCATAATTAAAACTCACGTATTGTATTTGCCCATATGTCCCGGTTATTACACCGTTAAAATTATGTCCCTATCACAATGTATGGCGACAATATTTTATTTGGAAATAAAGGTGCATTTTTTCCGTTTTGCATCTATCACTATTTACAAGTTTAAAATAAAAAAAAATATAGAAGTATTTCATCTTTACATTGATATTTAAAAAGTTTAGACCCTTAGGTAAATATTTACATGTTTTTTTTTTAATTGTAATTTTTTTTTTATATTAACCACTTCACCACTGAGGGGTTTTACCCCCTGACCACCAGAGCAATTTTCACTTTTCAGCGCTCCTTCCATTCATTCGTCTATAACTTTATTATTACTTATCCCAATGAAATGAACTATATCTTGTTTTTTTCGCCACCAATTAGGCTTTCTTTAGGTGGGACATTATGCCAAGAATTATTTTATTCTAAATGTGTTTTAATGGGGAAATAGGAAAAAATGTGGTAAAAAATTATTATTTTTCAGTTTTCGGCCATTATAGTTTTTAAATAAAGCATGCTACTGTAATTAAAACCCATGAAATGTATTAACCCATTTGTCCCGGTTATAAAACCATTGAAATTATGTCCCTATCACAATGTTTGGCGACAATATTTTATTTGGAAATAAAGGTGCATTTTTTTCAGTTTTGCATCCATCCCTAATTACAAGCCCGCAGTTTATAAAGTAACAGTGTTATACCCTCTTGACATAAATATTTAAAAAGTTCAGTCCCTAAGGTAACTATTTATGTTTTTTTTTTTATTGTATTTTTTTTTTTTTTAATTACAAAAAAAAAAAAAAAATTGGGGAGTGTGGGAGGTAATGAGTTAATTTATTGTGTAAATGTAATGTTTGTATATGTAAAATGCTTTTAGGGTGTAGTTTACTATTTGGCCACAAGATGGCCACAGAGTGTTTGTTTACATGCGACCTGTAAGCGTCCGGAAGGACGCTTACAGGAAGCAGTAGGAGGCTGGGAGACTCACAATGATCTCGCTGTTTCTGAAAGATGCAGCAGATCATTGCGGGGGCTTAGATCAACGAACAGGAATGGATTTTCCCGTTCATTGATCTCCAGGTGAGCGGGCGGCGGCGTGCACGAGCGGCGGGTGCGCGCGCACGAGCGGCGGGAGCGCGGACAGCGGCGGTAGCGCGGAAGGTACGGATTTCTCCGTCCCTGGTTTTTTTAGGAGGGAAAAAATGGGCGGAGAAATCCGTACGCGTGGGGGTAAAGTGGTTAAACATTTTATTTGGGTAGTTTTGGGAGGGTGGGATGTAAACAAGTGATTTATAATGTAAATGTGTGTTTGAATTTTATTCTTTTTACTTTTAGTTGTAGTTTTACTTTTTGGCCACAAGATGGCGGCCATGAGTTTGTTTACATGACGTCACTCTAAGCGTAACACACGCTTAGAGCGACGCATGGGGTACGTTACAGCCAGAAAAAGCGAAGCTTCCGAGAGAAGCTGTCGCTTTTTCAGCAGGGGAGAGGAATCAGTGATCGGGCACCATAGCCCGATTCACTGATTTCCTGGCTAACGAACCGCGGGCTGGGAGCCGCGGTAGCGCGCATGGTTCCTGGACGTAGTTTCTACGTCCAGGAACCAAAATAGGTTAATGAAAGCTAGCCGAGGAGGTCTTAATCAGTCACTGCGGTGGTTAAATCTATTGCATGTAGATGCAATTTCCCGGGAATCAGGCAATTATTTCTGACATGTCCGGTCTGCTCCTATTCGATAAAGGGATTGATTTTCAGAAGTTATGGGAAAAACGATCCTGTTATGGATCAGGAGCAGTTTGGACATGTACACACAATACAACTTCCCATCAGATTATCCGTCAATCGGACAGGAAATTGAATCATGTGAATCATCATTAGTCTCTGATGAGAACAGAAGAATATGACTGGTAGGGTTTAGATTGTGAGCTCTTCTAAGGGGAAAGTTATTAACATGACTAGTAATGCTGTTTTAGATTTCAGTGCTATAAAAATACATACTCATTTTAAGTTCACATTTTTTTTTCTTTTTTGCTAAATTAATTTCCATGCAAAGTTCTGATTTGCCAGAATTAAGGCAAAAACATTTATACCAACGTAATGCCAGGTACACACTATGCAATTTTCTGACAGATTTACTGTAAAGGTGGCCATACAGTAGAAGATTATGGGCAGATTCGACCAAGAGACAACTTTATCTCTAATCGAATCTGATTAGAGATAAATTTGTCTCTTGGTCGAATCTGCACATACACTACAGGCCGATTCCGGTCCGATTTCAGCATGAAATCATCAGGGAATCGGCTGAGCCTGCCGCATCCTCCCGGCCGCTGCCCCCAAAACGTATAAATGTATGTAGTGTGTGCATTTATACATTACCTGTCCTGTAGCAGCTTCCGCACGATGTCCGTCCAGCCGGGTAACAGCCGCATACATGCTAGCGGCGCATAGCGTCTGACGTCAGACGATATGCGCCGCCGGCGTGTATGCGGAACCCGGTGAAATGGATGGAAATCGCGTGGAGGCTGACACTGGACAGGTAATGTCTAAATGCACACACAACATACATTTATACATTGCGGTGGGGGTTTCGTCGTCTTGTCTCTCGTTCGCAAATTGGCCGCCGTACCGCCGCACACCCAACCAACCAACTTGGCCCGACATCTTGCAGCATGCGCAATCAACTGTGCACCCAATTTCTGTCCCGAAATTGGTCGCTTTGTCGATCAGGCATGCACTTGGCAGCACCAATTTTCATCCAATTCGATTATAATAATCAAATTGGATAGTCAATTGGTTGGTTGTTTGGTCGGCTAATGTATGGCCACCTTAAAGGTAGCCATACACTGGTCGATTTGCCATCAGATTCGACCAACAGATAGATCCCTCTCTGATCGAATCTGATCAGAGAGGGATCGTATTGCTGCCTTTACTGCAAACAGATTGTGAATCAATTTCAGCATGAAACCGATCACAATCTGTGCAGCTGCCGCCGCCCGCCAGCTGTACATCACCTGATCGGCCGGCGCGACTCCCCCGGTCTCCGCTGTCTTCTTCTCCGCGCTGGTCTCCGGTCCGGCTGGCTTGCTTCACTGAACTTCCTGTCCAGGGGAAGTTTAAACTGTAGAGGGCGCTCTACTGTTTAAACTTCCTGCCGGGACCGGAAGTTCAAGGAGGCTGCAGCCCGGAGCAGAGAAGAAGACAGCGGAGACCGGGGGAGTCGCGCCGGCCGGAACAGGTAATGTATCTCCGCTGTATTGCGTCGGGCATTCGAACGCCGCTATCGATGCACTCCCGACCTGCCGGCGTTCGAGAAAAATCTTCCGCACAGACGGATCGACGGGAACGATTGATTTCGGATGGAAATCGATCGTTCTGTCAGCGTTTGCGCGACGATTTCACAGCAGATTCGATCACAGTGATCGAATCTGCTGTACAGGGGAGCCTCTAGGCATAGGCAGTACAGGCCATTGCCTGGAGTGCCATTGGTCCTGGGGGCGCCATGTTGCTGGATTAAGCCACGCCCCCTGACATAAGCCATGCCCCTGACTAAGCCCCGCCCCATGGGTGTTCTGCTTAGCGTAAGTTGCAGTGGCTTGTACATCCTCCCCCCCTCCTTTGTGCCTCCTTCTGTCCCTTTTGTGTCTCCTTCTGTCTTCATGTGCCTCCTTCAGTCCCCCTATGCCACCTCTGCCTCTTTCTGTCCCCCTGTGCCTCCTTATGTCCCCTTGTGCCTTTCTTTGTCCCCCTGTGCTACCTCTGCCCCCTTCTGTCCTCATGTGCCTCCTTCTGTCTCCCTTTGTGCCTCATTCTGTCTCCATGTGCCTCTTCAGTCCCCATGTGCTACCTCTACCCCCTGCGCCATCCTCTGTCCCCTTGTGCCTCCTTATGTGCCCCTTTGTGCCTTCTTCTGTCTCCCTGTGGCTTTGTCTGTCCCCCTCTGCCTCCCTGTGCCCCCATACATCCCCCTCTGCCTTTTTCTGTCACCCTTTTGTGCCTCCTTCTGTCCCCCTTTGTGCATCCTTCTGTTCCCCTTTGTGCCTCCTACTGTCTCCCTGTGCCTCCCTTTGCCCCCTTTGTGTTTTTTTCTGTCCCCCACCGTGCCTCCTTCTGCCGCTTTTTGTGCCTCCTTATTTCCTTCTGTGCCTCCTTTTGTCTCCCTTTGTGCCTTAATCTGTCCCCCTCCTTATGTCCTCCTTTGTGACTTCTTCTGACCCTCATGCCTCCTTCTGCCCCCCTGTGCCTCCCTATGTCGCCCTGTGTGCCATATTCAGTCTCCCTGTGCCTTCTTCTGTCCCCCTTTGTGGCTCATGAAAGTGGAGCCCTGCCTATGTGTATTTTCTGGTGAAACACTGCCCGCATTGTGTAATTTCTGGTGAAACAATTGCGCATTATGATTATTTTCTGGTGAAACATTGCCGCATTACGATTATTTTCGGGTGAACCGCTGCTGCAATACGATTATTTTTGGGTGAAACGCTGCTGCAATACGATTATTTTTGGGTGAAACGCTGCTGCATTACGATTATTTTTGTTGAAACGCTGCTGCTTTATGATTATTTTCTAGTGAAACGCTGCCGCATTACGATTATTTTTTTTGGGGGGGGCGCCACAGGTTTTCTCGCCTGGGGTGACAAAATGGCTAGAGGCACCCCTGCTGCTGTATATCGGCGGGAAAATAGTTAGGTGTATGGGCCCCTTAAGATCGATTAGTTCCAACATGTATGATCTCTGATCGATTGATTTTCCATTCACTTCTGAAAAATCATTTGGAAAAATTGATTGGAGATCAGATCGGACATGTTGGAAATAATCGATCTGACAGAAAATTGCATAATGTGTACCTAGCATAAGTGTTAACCTGTATGCCACCTTATAATGTGTGTGGTCTATTAATCAGTGTCTGCAGGACAATTTATGGAAATGGGGACAAACAATGATAAGATAGTGGACCAGCCTCTAAACAGACTGCTATCAGTCTTTTCAAATTGTGCTGATACTGACCTGTACTCTAATTACATTCTTTAAGATACACTAAATTTCTTGACTTCAGCAAACAGTGTATGGTGTGCCATTGATCTCAAGATAACCCCAGGAGACACAGTCAAAGAAAAGGACAGGGAGGTTTACTATCCAATTAAGTTGTGTTATTAAGCATCATAGATAGAAGATAGTTGGAGGTGACAATAGACATGTAGGTGTCGCCAGTGGCGTAGCAATAGGGGCTGCATAGGTTGCGACTGCATCGGGGCCCCTGGACTAGAGGGGCCCATTAGAGTCCCTACTTCATACAGCTTGTTAGTTTTGCATTGATGCTTTGCTGGTAATAAACATCTCTATAGTATTGAATAGTAGCAATCCTTAACTAACTGTCTCCTTACTCTTATTACACCTCTCGGGCACTGAAACCAGAGCAGGGACAAGGTCCTACAGCACCCAAGGCTGAGACGCCAAAGTGCGCCCATCCAACCTTGCCACCGCAGCCATCACACACTGATTGCTATTAGACTAAGAGGCGCCACAGGGCCCACAACCTCCCCAACACCTTAATATTTAGTTATCTGGCTTGCAGTCACTGCCATGTATCCCCTTTTCTTATTTATTTCTGCTTCAAACACAATTAGGAATGACAGCTAAATGAATTCTGCGCCCCCTCCTACACTGCGCCCTGAGGCTGGAGCCTCTCCAGCCTATGCCTCGGCCCGGCCCTGACTGAAACTGTCCTTAGTAGGTTTTGGGGCTTCATGTCAATAGAATGCTTTGAGCCCCATATAAAACTCATACTGGGGCCCCAAGTTCCCCAGTTACGCTACTGGCTGTCACTAAAGATGCATATATACAAACCATTAATGTCACCTGTCAGGATCGAGCTGTACAGACACGTCGCTTTGCTCTGGTTTACCAAATCAATGCGTACTGATGCCATGGGAAGGGGAGGAGGGATAACAGCATGGAGCATGGTGGAATGGCTTCCTGTGGGCGGGGTAAGGAGGGAAACTATGTATTTGGGTGTCACTGTCGCGTAACCAGTCCAGCCATTGTCCAACTCCTGCAAGTGCTCATGCATGCGCACACACGCACTCAATAGTGAATGATTGCTACTATAGGAAATAGCAGCAATCAATCAGTAATAAGGGAAGTTAAAATAAAAGTGAAAGTAGTGGCAGATAATGGGGCATATTTAGTAACCAGAAGACAGCAATTTTACTGGTACTTATGCCACTGGTGTCGCACGCATTGCGCAATTAGCACACCCACATTATCCAGGTAATGCCCACGTTGTTAGTGTAACACGAGCTATACAAATAGCGCAATGCACGTTACATTCGCAATGCCGAAGTAACCTACATAATGCAGGTCACACTATTTACGCAACGCACACTACATTGGTGCCACAAGTAACAGTAATATTGCAGTGTGCTGCCTGTGCATGGAAGTTTTACATCTGGTTAGTGAATCTGCCCCACTACCTGCCACTTCTTTCACCTTTATTTTAAGTTTTTTTCTAAGGCTCATACACACATCAGACCATAGTCTTTGGAAAATGAAAGACCACAGACCAATCTTACCCCCTTACATGTAGTATGAGAGCCATACCTACACAGTTTATTCTATGGAGCTGAACTCCCCATCAGATAGAAATCTTTGCAAGATGCTGCACACAAAGATGCTGTACACATGCAACCGATCAGTATCTGCAAAAGATCTGTTCCTGTGTAGCTGATGACATGCTGTGTTGCTATGTGGGGGGAGGGACGTCGAGCAGCGCAGGCCTGATGTTTTGCGGCAGGGTGGGGGTGCTACGCAAACTATAGGATCATCGGGCGGGATCGGTGTCTCTGGGATTGAGTAGATCCATCAGGCGAATTGCTTGCGGGTTGGGCGTCGGGGGTCGTCGTCGGGTGCCGTACACATGCCTGATTGTCGGCTGAGGTGGTCGTTATCGGCGCCTCAGCCAACTCAATTCAGGCTTGTGTATGAGGCTTTAATAAAGACAGATAGTAGAAGTGCAGTTTTTGATTTTTGTATTTCAATTACAGAGAAACTTTAGCAGTTAATCAGTTTCAGGATAGATTCACACTACTGCAGCCACAATGTGGACAGTCACAGCAGATCTGATGTACGATCAGCTGTGTCTGTCCATATCCGTTGGTATCCATTGTAACGGACATGTCATAGGTAGCATTTCTATGGTTTACTACCCTGTGTAGTGTGAACCCAGACGCAGGCTAGAACAGAATTTCCCTAAACTGTCTAATATTCACTCAGATAATCAAAAATATGAGCACAGCTCACAAACTAAATGCTCTACTTGTGCATTTTCAAGATTAACGTGTAATTATGTACTGTTCATGGGGCATAAGGTGCCCATAGACTGTGAGACTGGTTAATGTCCTCATGTTCCTGAATTCCTGATGGGAATTGTTTCCCCTTCATCACTGGTGTCTGGCCTGTGCTCCCTTTCCATACCACAAACAGGAACCACTCAGCATAAGCATAAACTAATAATAGCCACACTTCAGGTGCTCTGTTCTGTTATCTAATCTTTAGTTTGTTTATTACTTGTTACATCTTTATTTACCAATAGTATACTATTAACCACACATCAAAACAGACGCTGCAGTAGCCTGTTGAACTACAATGAATGCCTCACTTTCAGGTCAACCATGCACAACACACAGATAGTTTCCACGATGACAGCTGCTGCACCGCGATCAATGTGACAGCGTGCTTTTGCGATGGAATGCAGCATTTTTGTGCAACATGATGGAACGGGGTAAGTGTGAAAGGGTCCTTATTCCATTTCACATTGCAAGTGGCCCATTGTGTCACCCAAAACCACCGCATGCGATCACAGAAATAGTGAGAGTTGCAGTGTGTTGTGTGCGGTAACCCCAGAGGTGTGGCATACTTAAAATGGAAAGAATTCCTCATTGATTTGGTTGAACCACAGCGGTAATACGCGGTGCAACTTGTGGAGGATGTTGTGGTGCGATTGTTTAACAATCGCACTTCAACAGTGTAAAAGCAGCCTTGGTCTCCCACTGGAAGAAGAATTCTGCATATCTAAACATCACTGGTAGGGCAGGATTGCATACCAATATACAGCAATAAATAAATATACGACATGTCAGTGGAGTTTCTCTTTAATTCGAATTGTTAAGGCTGGGTGCACACATAACAGAGCGTGAAAGGTCACGTTTTCTGTCATATGCGTTGTTGTTTTTTTTGTGTGTGCCTTTTTAGTGTGTTTGCGTTTTTTTCCACATATGCTTTTTCCTAGCGTTTTGTGTGCGTTTTTACGCATTTGCGGTTCACATATACAAAATGCATATGCGTTTTCAATGCGTTTTTATATTGTGTTTTATGCAAATCACTAGGAAGACAACAGGAAGCGGAAATATATCACAAAACTAATATTAAAAAAACGCATTGAAAAACGCAATACATTGCGTTGCTATTGACTTTCATTATGTGCGTTTTGGAATATTATGCAACCAAACCAGCATTTTTGAAAATGCAGGCATACAAAACAAATATGCGTTTTTTTATATGCGTTTTTCATACGGCCCATAGACTTCCATTAGCGGCAAAAACGTAGTGTTTTCTGCAAAGCTTGCGTTTCTGCTAAGTGCCTGAGTAAGTGTTATTTATGAGTTACTGGTCATCATCCTGGGCGACTTTAACAAGGCGAACCTACGACAGGAGTTGCCCCGCTACAAGCAGCACATAACCTGCCCTACCAGGAACTGTAACACCCTGGACCACTGTTACACGGTCCATAAGAATGCTTACAAGGCCTCTCTAGGTGCCCCCCTGGGGAACTCCGATCATAATACAATCCACCTGATCCCCACATACAGGAGGCTCCTGGAAACTTCTAAGCCCTCCATCAAAACCATCAAAAAATGGACAGCCGAAGCAAAACTGGAGCTCCAGGCCTGTTTTGACACCACCGACTGGTCGACCCTCGAGGCTCCCTCCCTTGATGAATGGGCCGAAAACGTCACCTCCTACATCAGCTTCTGCGAGGATATGTGCATACCATCCAAGACCTTCAGGGTTTTCCCCAACAACAAGCCCTGGTTCAACGACAAGCTTCGCCGACTTCGGAAACGCAAGGAGGAAGCGCATAGGTCTGGCTCAACTGTAGAGTACAAGGAGGCCAGGTACACCCTGAAAAGAGAGCTGCGATCAGCAAAGAGGGCCTACTCTGAGAAGCTGGGGCTCTGTCTCCAGTCTAACAACACACGGGAAGTATGGAAGGGCCTGAGGGCAGCCACGAACTTCAAACCCGCTCCTCAGCCGGTGACCCCAAGCCTTCAACTGGCGGAGGAGCTCAATGAGTTCTACTGCAGGTTCGAGCGACAACCTGACCAGCGCACAGATCAAACAGCCACGGCCAAGGCGACCCCCCCCTCGGGGGAACCCGGCACCCTAGCACCTGCTGCCGTCCATGAAGCTGAGGTACTCCGGCTACTCCGCAAGCTAAATCCCAGGAAGTCTTCTGGCCCGGACGGGGTGTCGTCGATCTGCTTGAGAACTTGTGCTGTTCAGCTAGCCCCTGTGCTCTCCTCCTTATTCATCCAGTCACTATCGGAGGGCACAGTCCCCTCCTGTTTTAAGTGATCTATAATCGTACCAGTCCCCAAAAAACCAGGCAGCACCGAGCACAACAACTTCCGACCGGTGGCCCTGACCTCTAACATCATGAAGCTCCTCGAGCGGCTGGTCCTTGCCCACCTGAAGAAGTTCACTGACGCCCACCTGGACCCACTCCAATTTGCATATAGGGCAAACAGATCCGTAGAGGACGCCATAAATGCTTGCATGGCATACGTCTCGGAGCACCTAGACAACCCTGCCTCCTATGCTAGGATCCTGTTCCTGGATTTTAGCTCAGCGTTCAACACGATCTGCCCAGATATCCTGCTCTCTAATCTGACGCAGCTTGGAGTAGACCCCACCCTTCGGGCATGGATCAAACACTTCCTGACAAACAGAACGCAACAGGTGAGGCTGGGAAACTGTTACTCCAGCGTCAGAACCACAAATACAGGGGCTCCACAAGGCTGCGTCCTGTCACCTCTACTGTTCTCCCTCTATACAAACAACTGTATCTCATCCGCTGACTCTGTGAAGGTCATCAAATTTGCGGATGACACCACCATAATCGGCCTAATTGGCAGCAACGGAGAGCAGGAGTACCGCGGCGAAGTCGAGAGCATCTGCAACTGGTGCGGAGACAACAACCTTGTACTCAACGCAGCTAAGACAGTTGAATTAGTCATTGACTTCAGGAGAAACCCTCCTCCCCTCACACCCGTTCTCATCGGGGGAAACGAAGTCTCTAGGGTGTCATCTGTACGGTTTCTCGGCACGACCCTCACAAACAACCTGAAATGGGAGCAAAACACCATCAGAATTCAGAAGAAATCTCAGCAGAGGCTATTCTTCCTGCGCCAACTGAAGCGATTCGGCATGCCCCGGAAACTGCTAACCAGCTTCTATACCGCAACCATAGAATCCATCCTCTGCTCCTCAGTCATCGTCTGGTACGCGGGTGCAACGGCCAGCGACAAACACAAACTGCAGAGGGTCATATCTGACGCAGAGAAGATCATTGGGTCTCCTCTTCCACCTCTCGATCTCCTCCACTCCGCTAGGATGATGAAGAGAGCCACCATGATCTCCGGGGACCCCTCCCATCCAGGCAGTCGCTACTTCGAAATCCTCCCGCGGGGCCGCCGCTACAGAACCTTAACATCCAAAACCACCAGGCGGGAGAACTCCTTCTACCCCCAAGCGGTTCGGCTGCTTAACGCCAACCTTCCCCGTCGGGGCCTGCCTACTAGCATGCCCCAGTGCCAGCACTCGCCGTCTGCCGGCCCTGGTTCCCAATGCGCCTGGGACTGCTATACGAGAAGGACAGATCTACACCTCTACTGAAGTCTTGCTACCTGTATAAATTGATAAATGGTATGTGTTTGGGTGTCTGTCCTCATACTATGTCTATGCCATGTGTACCACAAGCAATTCCGAGTATGGCCCTGCCGTACTTGGCGAAATAAAGTGATTCTGATTCTGATCAAATCACTGCAATAATATACAAATGCATGGCTCCTTTTATCACTGCAATATTCTACTGCATTATTGTGCTTTTATAACTGTAGTGAGAACTCCACAAATTACAACAGTATAGACTCCAAATATTCGTATTACTTTGCCCCTAAAATGCAGCATGCAACAATGTAGCACTTATGAACATCGTGCACTAAGTAAGCTATTTGAAGGATAATTAAAAAGTTTCCATTTCCAGTCTCTAGGTGTCAGTAGAGCTCAGCTGTTAATGTGATACTTTGTATTCATGTTGTTATGCGGCACAGATTTACACATCCGCACAAGGACTACGTGACTTGAAATGCGTAAAAAAGAAGTGAGCCGTGGGAATTATAGTAACAGTTTAACCAAGCAGCTTTCAAGTAAGCCATATATTATAAAGGAGGTATTAAAACAAAAGAAGGGGGCACCCGGATTTGAACCGGGGACCTCTTGATCTGCAGTCAAATGCTCTACCACTGAGCTATACCCCCTCACGCTCCTTGGCTTCCAGGCTGTGTAATTCTCACTAACTAGGAAGTGATTATTTCTTTATTTGGAATAATTCAGATGACAAATGTTATATTCAAAATGCCTTACATTAGAGAATTGCTTTGTAGAAAATCATCTAATTAAAGAAAACCTGTAATTTTATTTTTATTATAGTTAAAAAGAACTCAAACCAATACTCAATCCCAGCTAAAGTCAATAAGTAACACAGTAAGGAGTCTTTAGGCAAGGCTCTACAGTCCCCACTGATCCTGGTTGCCCGTGAAGCATGCTCTAAGTGGCTGCAACCCTGAAATACTTTGAGTCTGCCAGGTGAAAAGCACAATATAAAATGTTCTGCGTCTTGTCAAACGAGACGGAAGCCTCTGGATCCTAATGAGGCTTCCCTTGACGTCCTCCACTGATCAGGGCCGTACTATTGTGCTGGCACGAGCGCGGCCATGCTACAATCTTGAGAGTATGGCTGCATATGCGCAGTAGCATCTAGCCGCTGGTGCACAAGCAGCTCCAGCTTACTGCTCAGGCATGGCCGTACTCATGCAGACGTAGTACAGACATGCTCATCCTTGAAAAGGAGCGTGGCCCCAATCAGATTACGGACAATCCCTTTGTCGGCAATCGTTGGAGTGTCTGCACTTGGTGATGGGGGATGACACATAGCGAAGCCTCATTAGAATCTAGAGGTATTTGATTTTGTACCCAAGCTGCGGCATGGGTACACTTACCTCAGTAGAAGGAAGCCTCTGGATCCTCCGGAGGCTTCTACAATCCTTCTCGAGTCTGCTGCTGGTCTTCAGGACCACCTTCTTTCTCATTTGTGAACAAGTGCCTGCATTGTAGCACAGAGCTGCCCATGCACGGAGGAAAAAGTCTACTGCCCAGGCCATCTAGCATCTGCACAGTGCAGCCACATTCTTTCCCAGATGGGAGCATGGCCCCGCATACCTATTTCACAAGCCTTTGTTGAATATGTTCAGAGGATCCCAGTGCTGGAAGGGTGAGCTAGAGGGAGATGGAGAAGCCTCTGGATTAACCAGAGGCTTCCCTCTACTGAGGTAAGTACTGTATGTAGAAGCCTCTGGATTGACCAGAGGCTTCCCTCTACTGAGGTAAGTGTGGAGAAGCCTCTGGATTGACCAGAGGCTTCCCTCTACTGAGGTAAGTATCTATCTTTTGAACCTATTTTGTCTTCAGGTACACTTAAAAAAGTGGACTCTTCTAGGAAAGCACAGTTACGCAATCTCTCTCTTCAGGGTCAGATCTCTGGCCAAGTACTCAGCAGATGTGTTATCTGAGCACCTGTTACCAGATGGTCATTTTCCAGATACAAAAAGGTGCTGCTCATCTACTATGTTTGCAGATAATTTGTCAACTGTCGGTGACACTTTTGTTGGCTGTCACCTATTGCTTTAGATAAACTCAGCAACTGTTGATTGTGGTCCATAATCAGATTGCATGATACATATATATAGCTGATCAGTTCTGTCAGTAGCATTGAACTGAATATGCTTGCCATAAGTGTGCTGTGTGTCTTCTCCTGCATATTATACAGATGTCTGGCATTTTGCCCTAGAAGATGTAGCTGTGACTCTCCCAGGACAATGCAGTGCTTCAGGATCTCTGACATCCCAGCCGGCACCCCTGCCTCCACCAGAAAGCTGTACATCAGCCACAGCAAAATCAGGAAGCTACAGGTGAGGGAACATCATTGCTAGCAATACCTTGCCACCTGAAAGCAAAAATACTGTATATAGCACAGTGCCTCATCACACTTTGTTCATTCTAAACATTTGCAAACATTGGTAAACTACAACAACAGATGTAATGCGCAATCACCCTGAGGCTACGATCACAGTGGGATGTTATAGAGCGCGGTAAGGAAGGCATTGCAATGCTGAACGACGCACTGCAGTGCTAAGTCTATGCAATTTTCACAATGCAATGTTATGATTGCAGGGTAACGTGTTGTGTTATGGTAACACACTGCTGCATTGAGTTACTGCTAATTGCACACGTTAGGTACAGGTAAGCATACTTTTCATTGTATTCTTCACTGCACCTCACTGTATTCGACGCAACATGGCTGTAATGCGTAGTACAACTTTTTATTTCCATTGTATTGTGTTCCTGTTAAAACAGGAACACAACATAATGTCCCACTATGCACCTAGCCTAAATCGGTATTGCCTTTGGCACTGCCATAATGAGCACACACTGGCAAAAGGAGTGTCAAGGTCTGACTGACTGTAGGTAGCCTACTATTTTAAGAAAGCCAATATTGTTCTTTGTAGTACTTTTTGTAAAGGCCTTTTCTGTTCCCCTTAGGTAGAGGTGATGTAAGGTAAAATGGGTGGTCCAGCTTTGCTTTTAAATCAAACATGTACAATCCCCCAATAATGGGTGGCTTCATGTAGGCAAAAATGGGTGGCTTCATGTAGGCAGGCGAGCAGTAGTGGGGTCAAGGAGAAGATAGGAAGCCTCTGGACTAGTAGCTCACTTTCTTTCTTTTTTTGGATTGGGGGGCCGGGCATACAGCTTTGCTTTAAACCATAGTCACATGGGTTATTTCCTGGCATTTTCCTTGCTTATTTTTGCAGCAAGGATATTACCTGGAAAATTTCACCAATAGAAATCTATGGTGTTGGTGTGAGCTCATAAGGGAGGTAGACTGCTGGATTTGTTCGCCAGTAGCAACAGCAGAAAATGGCCAAATGCTGAATTTCAAATACAGGTATAACGATTTCAGTATTTTCCAGGGATTTTTCTGACATCCAGGAGTTACTACACTTCCAGGAGGTTAACCCAATAAATTATGGCTAAACAGTTTCAAAATAATAATAACAAGGCAAACTGTTATGATCATGTCTGCAGCATGTACTGCTGGCTGCAGGTTTACTGAAGACAAGCAGTTTTTGATATCATTACATGCATTTGCTTGCATAGTTTGGGTTGCACTCAAACTAGTTGCTGATTCCATCTGTAGTGGCTCTGCAGTTCTGGCCAGCTCAGGATTGAATGATTACCATTCACCTGTGTGGGAATCTGCATGTCTGCTCCCATTGGATGACCTCAGTATAAAGATCTGCTTCCTGCAGGGCTCCTTGGGCTATCATAATTTCAGATCAGTCTGTTACTCTGTTCTGGCCCCCCTCGCTCCTAGATCTTGTGTGGACTGCACTGACTCCGCAAAGGGGTCAGTTAATCCTTCTAAGTCCTGTTCTGTTTACTCAGTATTTATTACTTGCTAGTCTTGCATCATATATCGGTTCATCGCCAATATATACGCATACTAGCGTGTTTGTTATTTTCCTTGTATTCGTGTTGCGTTAATACATCAGTGTCGCTGATATATATACGTAAACAAACTGTTTATATCCTGTACGGTAATAACAGAGGCGCCAACAGAATAAAAAACAAGAACTAATTTAAAATGATAAAAAACAAGGGGGTAAGGGTGGACTTACCTCCCCAATATCAACACAACCACTGTGATCAGTATGCAAAAAACATTTAATCTGTACTCCAAGCACAAAACACATGCAATGCGTTTCACGGGTCTCAAGCCCGCTTCTTCAGGCAAAATACAAAAAGGAGCAGCTGTAACAAACAGAAAATAAAAAAGCGTACAATAAAAAAATAATAACAATGACGTCAAAGGAAAAGACATCAAACAAGACAAAAAAACAATAAATAATAATAATAATGTATAAATGAATAAACATAATTGTAAATATATATGTGTGTATCAACCATGTGCATAGATACACCACAAGTATAACACGGATGCCATGCAGGCATAATAAATAAAAATGAGCATATGCATACAAAGTGCATATGCAGGGTGCATCAATACTATTTGGCAGGGAAAATACACTCCCACTTGTGACTTATTACTGTTACCACCCTCACCGCTATATACATGTACTCTGTGGCCCCATCCATATAATTATCGGAGGTACTGGTGTTAACCTATGTATGTGTGCCCCCTGTGATAAACATGCTGAGCTCTTACCTCAAAGGTTGTGCAACATAGCGCAGCGCCTCTGTAGCGAGCGGGCGCTGCGCTGGCTTCTGATATACTCCATGGCCGTCTACCTAATGCGGAGCTGGCGGGAGATCCGTACGGGGGGCGTGATCTGCAGGGAAAGTGGAGGAGTGTTCATGCTAATTGCGCAGTGTGTATTCGTCCACGCGGAAAAAGCGGAAGTGCGTCAGCTGAGGGCACACTGTCTGCCGCCGCCATGTTAGAACAGGGCATGGTACTCTGCGGGGAGGTCCGCTCTGGCTTACAGGGGAAAGGAGGGTGATACGTGGCCAAGCGGAAGTGTGTCATAAAAGGGCACACTTCCCGCAGCTGCCATATTGGAACAGGGCTATATCGATTCAGAGGATATGCATCCCTAATGGCCATAATAACGATACATTAATATAATGCGACAGAGTGGTCGTGATGATGCGGATAATACAAATGGGGGAAAGGGTTAGTGTAAACATAAAAAATAAATAAAAAATAAATAAATTGATTGATTAAATCACCCTACCAAATGCGCACAGCAAACACATGTGTAAAGGAAGGATTTCCTGTACACAATAAAAATCTGAATATCCATTCCATGAAGGCCAGATATATGTATGATTGTACAATATATAATTCCTCATATGGCAACATAAATCTAAAACGAGCTGCATGTGTTTTACTTGGAGTACAGATTAAATGTTTTTTGCATACTGATCACAGTGGTTGTGTTGATATTGGGGAGGCAAGTCCACCCTTACCCCCTTGTTTTTTATCATTTTAAATTAGTTCTTGTTTTTTATTCTGTTGGCGCCTCTGTTATTACCGTACATTGTTATCCACCTGGTGGATGGGTGTGAACACCCCCCTTCTTTTTCCTACTACAGAGAGCAACTTCTTAACCTGAGTGGGGACAGGTCTAATATCCCCATATGTGCATATAATGCAGTTGTAATTGGGACATTGAGCATGTGAGGCCTTTGCAGGTATAGATAACCTCTGATGACATCTGTGTTACAATGCCATGACACTTTTGATTGTTTATATTAGGGTGTGCAGCATTGTTTATTTACATCTGAAGCAGAAATGATGGGAGGGGTTATTGCTCTGATTGTCATAGGTGGATCTCCACCTCATAGAGTATATATTTGATGTGCACAATGGGTGTATTGTTTGTTTGCACTATCTGAAGAAGGGGACCCGTTGTTGGCCCCGAAACAATTGTCATATCTAAGTGCTGATGAAGCAATAAATTGAAGAAACCTGAATCTTCCAATGGTGTGCTAACCTGGACTCTCTTTGCTTGTCATATGTGCATATAGTGGTTGCCTTACCCCGGCAACCCGTGTTTGTGAGTATATCTCTTATTGCTTATCATACTGTCATTTAATATCATCAATAATACACTATTGGGGGCTCCCGTTTTCTATATTTTGTCTCCTTACATGTTTATATCCTGTGTTCAGTCAGTCAGCTTTCAGCACGTTTTGGTAGGTTGCGCGTATCGTGATCACCCGTGCTTAGCTAGTCAGTCCTGTTCATGTTGCCTTGCGTGGATTGCACTCGCTTCTGCATAGAAGTAGCGAATCCTTCCTAGTCCTGCTCCAGTTCTTAGTTAGTATTCCTTGCTTATGTCATATATCGGTTTATCGCAGATATATACATATGTCAGTTAGTCGCTGTAGTTCATTGATAGCTGTAATCGTAATACGCTAGGAAATCTTACCTATTGTATATTTGTATGTACTACGTCTGCCTTCTTTGACTCTATTTCCCGACTATTCTGTCCTGTCCTCGTGAGGCACGCCACCGCTGCAACCGCATTGGCTGCCTCATTCCAGTCTGTCTTGTTATGGACGCTTGCTGTCACTTAAGCAGTGACTAGTTAAGCAAGCGTTCATTCTGTTACCTGTCCTGATCTTCTGAGGTCTGGTTTATGCACTCAGCGCTACCTTGCCACTATAGTGGAAGGATTGTTTGTGGCTGTTCAGATCTACGCCTGCTCTGTGCGCCACATCTCCTGTTGGAGTCATGGAGTCAGTCCTCTCCTCCACTAAACTGGGGATATCCTGGTTCCTTGTGCTAGCGTGTGTACCTCCTTCACGTCAGGATATACACCACGTGCTGACTGTGGAGAATATACCACCAAGCGTAACATTATGATAGCCCCATTACAAATCCCCATTGTGGAGGAGACTTCCAGAAAATATGACACCGTTTATTATGGTTCCTGTTCCTTTAAGAAATTTGAGAAACTTAACTCTGAAACAGAAAATGAGTTTTTTTCTGAATGTACCAGGTTTCTGGCCAATCCTGAGCTCCAAGCTACTCCTGTTTCAACATGGGCATCCCAGCTAGTTTATATCTTGTTTAAGGGGAAATTGTTTCAGTGGGCTTATGATGTGCTGGATCATACCAATTTGAAAGAGAGGCTGCTGGAATTTTTAGCGTTTGTGATCCATAACTGGCTGCGCAAAACTAATTTGCCTTACCCTTTTAATGAGCTCCTGGCAGCTTGTCAATCAGCTGTTCCTTTAACTCCTTTCAAAAATGACCAGCAAGCTGTAACGATTGGTGTCAGCACACAGAGAGAATCTGATTGTTGATGATCTGCAGAATCATCAACAATACAGATGTATACTTGATTATGGATGATCTGCAGAATCACCAATAATACAAGTTTGACTAACCTCTGGACACCAAATGAGTGAAGTACTATATGAACTGGAGGCTATCTCCCGAGGAGCGGGAGATATAAATGGCTCGGCCAAGAGCCACCTGAGGGGCAGGTGGCCCTGGGCGGTGCAGAGACTATCTCCTAGATAGCAAAGGCCTGGTAACCAAGGATCAGGTGGTAAACTGTACTGCAGCCAGAGGGAGAGACCACTGGCTGCTAACAGGCCGGACTCTCTGAGGAGCGGGAGTCCTGTATGCAGCTGACACCTGATGGAATGGTGTTACTGCTAGTACAGATCTACTGAGCACTCTGGGAGAGTGACAGCTGAAGTGGTCGGGCAGGCCAGGTCGGCAACACATGAGCAGATTAGGTACAGAGAGAGAGAGACTGTTTCGGTAACCAGGTACAGGCAGGGTCTGGCAACAGGTAGGCAGATATGCAGAGGTACCGAATCAGAAGACAAGAGCAAGGTCAACAGAGCAAATGGTCATAACATATTAGTATAACAATCTCCTAGACTGAGGTGTGAGTTCCTTGGTCTCGACACCCTGGAACTAGTCTAGAGTATAACACAGTATAGGTATAGTATTCCTAAACTCGGGTGTGTGGTCCTTGGTCACAACACCCTGGAACTGTTCTAAATGATAACACAGCAATGACACAGTATCCCTAAGCTTGGGTGTGAGGTCCGTGGTCACAACACCCTGGAACTGGTCTAAAGTATAACACAGCAATGACACAGTATCCCTAAGCTTGGGTGTGAGGTCCTTGGTCACAACACCCTGGAACTGGTCTAAAGTATAACACAGCAATGACACAGTATCCCTAAGCTTGGGTGTGAGGTCCTTGGTCACAACACCCTGGAACTGGTCTAAAGTATAACACATAAATGACACAACATAATCTGGCTAAGTGTGAATTCCCAGGTCCTCCTGGTTCTAACACACTGTGGGATCTGACTGGTCTGAGTGCTCACACGTAAGTATTCGCAACAGCAGACAACCAACAACTGACAGGCCAGAAGTATATACAGTGGTGTGAAAAACTGTTTGCCCCCTTCCTGATTTCTTATTCTTTTTCATGTTTGTAACACTTAAATGTTTCTGCTCATCAAAAACCGTTAACTATTAGTCAAAGATAACATAACTGATCACAAAATGCAGTTTTAAATTATGGTTTTTTTTATTTAGTGGGAAAAAAACTCCAAACCTACATGGCCCTGTGTGAAAAAGAAACGGCCCCCTGAACCTAATAACTGGTTGGGCCACCCTTAGCAGCAATACCTGCAATCAAGCGTTTGCGATAACTTGCAACGAGTCTTTTACAGCGCTCTGGGGGAATTTCGGCCCATTCATCTTTGCAGAATTGTTGTAATTCAGCTTTATCTGAGGGTTTTCTAGCATGAAGCGCCTTTTTAAGGTCATGCCACAACATCTCAATAGGATTCAGGTCAGGACTTTGACTAGGCCACTCCAAAGTCTTCATTTTGTTTTTCTTCAGCCATTCAGAAGTGGATTTGCTGGTGTGTTTTGGGTCATTGTCCTGCTGCAGCACCCAAGATCGCTTCAGCTTGAGTTGACGAACAGATGGCCGGACATTCTCCTTCAGGATTTTTTGGTAGCCAGTAGAATTCATGGTTCCATCTATCACAGCAAGCCTTCCAGGTCCTGAAGCAGCAAAACAAGCCCAGACCATCACACTACCACCACCATATTTTACTGTTGGTATGATGTTCTTTTGCGGAAATGCTGTGTTACTTCTACGCCAGATGTAACGGGACACGCACCTTCCAAAAAGTTCAACTTTTCTCTCGTCGGTCCACAAGGTATTTTCCCAAAAGTCTTGGCAATCATTGAGATGTTTTTTTAGCAAAATTGAGACAAAGCCTTAATGTTCTTTTTGCTTAAAAGTGGTTTGCGCCTTGGATATCTGCCATGCAGGCCATTTTTGCCTAGTCTCTTTCTTATGGTGGAGTCGTGAACACTGATCTTAATTGAGGCAAGTGAGGCCTGCAGTTCTTTAGATGTTGTCCTGGGGTCTTTTGTGGCCTCTCGGATGAGTTTTCTCTGCGCTCTTGGGGTAATTTTGGTCGGCTGGATCTTGGCATGATGTCTAGCTTTTGAGGGGCTTTTGGTCTACTTCTCTGTGTCAGATAGCTCCTATTTAAGTGATTTCTTGATTGAAACACGTATGGCAGTAATCAGGCCTGGGGGTGACTACAGAAATTGAACTCAGGTGTGATAAACCACAGTTAAGTTATTTTTTAACAAAGGGGGCAATCACTTTTTCACACAGGGCCATGTAGGTTTGGAGTTTTTTTTCAACGTTTAAGAAGGTTTCCCCCAATTAATATTGGGAGACTCTGGGTAGCGGAGCTCACACGGAGGACAGCAGTTGACAAGCCCCCGGTTGAACTTCTCTGCGGACCACACGTAATTCAGAATTGTTAACTGTAGTGCTAGCATTTTAGTTAAATAAGGTAGGAGAAGGGAACTTTTGTTAAAGGTTAAGGGATTAAAGCAGATTCAAGTTGGGTGAAGATGCAGGGTGGGGGGATTTTTGGTTCCAATAATATCGCAATACTTTCTGTCTCTCAGATCGCACATACCACTTACATAGACATAATACTATTAAGACACTACACTCTGATTATTATTACCTCCATAAATGAAACCTAAACGCGAACAGATTACCTGTATAATCTGGAATGTTACAGGTCTAAATTCCTCCTTCAAGAGATCACTGGTATTTAATTATATAAAAAAATACTCACCACATTTAGTCATCCTTCTAGAAACTCATCTTTATGGTAGCAAAACTCTCACGCTCAAGAAACCCTGGGTAGGGTACTATTATAATTCTACACACTCATCCTACTCTAGAGGTGGAACCATCTTAATTAGAAAGAATCTCCCCTTTCAATTATTAGACCTTAAAATTGACAATCTAGGCAGATACGTTTTAATACATGGGAAATTTCATGAAACTAAAATTGTAATTACAGGCCTATATAACCCTCCTCCGGGCACAGTACATTTACTCAATGAACTGGCACAGCTCTCCCTCAGCTACTCTACCCCTCATTGCTTTTTTTTAGGGGACTACAACATGGTCCCCTCTACTACAGCGGATCGCCTAAACTCTAAAACACCCAACTCCTCAGCCCTTATGGACTGGGCACAAGCATACTCACTCACTGACATATGGAGATGGAAATACCCAGATAGTCCTGGCTACACATGTCATTCTACCTCATATCGTACACTATCTAGAATAGACTTGGCTTTCGCCTCGTCCTCTGCACAACAACTTGTACAACACCTTACTCTATTACCCAGGGGGATCTCGGATCACACTCCACTCTTACTCACCCTAGACCTTGGTACTTCCATATCCACCACAATTTGGAGACTTTACCCTCATTGGTTGCTCGAACCTAGGGTGAAATACTCAGTCCAGGATAGGATGAAAGAATATCACTCCTTAGACCATGACCTGGTCCCCCCCCCCTGGTCACCTGGGATGCATATAAGGCAGTCATACGAGGAGCATACATTTCTAGTATAGTGGAAGAGAAACGGCAATCTAACATCATACTTACTAACATAGAGGAAAAAACTGCACAAGCCGAACAAGAATATATAACGAATCCGAACCCTCAGAACTACCAGATATGGCAATCACGACTCCTATCCGTCTCTAGTAAACAGATTGACAGTACGAAACAAGAACTCCAGTTAACTAAAGTGAGACTCTTTGAACATGGAGACCGCACAGGGAAGCTACTGGCCCGCTTAACTAAACAAGACTACGTTAACATTCAAATTGCTACACTGAAAACGGATGACGGAACAATGCTTACGCATCCAGGAGACATTATTAATACTTTTTACTCCTACTACCAGACTTTATATACCTCAACCGTGTCGAAGGCCCCGGCCGAAATTGATGCTTATTTACAACCTATCCCTCTTCCCTCTCTTGATGTGGACGAGGTTAATTTATTAGAGGCAGATATATCACTTATGGAAGTGACCCAGGCTATACTTTCCCTCAAAAAGGGGAAAGCCCCCGGATTAGATGGGCTACCATCAGAATTGTATTCTACATACAAAGGACAATTTGCTGCCCAATTATTAACTGTCTATAAAGAAATCCTAGCCACAGGTTCTATATCCTCTTCTATGTCAGAAGCCTTAATCACAGTAATACATAAGCCGGGGCGTGATCCTACCCTATGCTCATCCTATCGTCCCATCTCATTGTTAAACGTTGACAGTAAAATTCTAGCAAAAATTCTCGCCCTCCGACTTAATAGAGTTATCACCTCTATCGTGCACAGGGATCAATCCGGCTTCATCCCAGGGAAAGGATGCGATATCAATCTCCGTAGACTGTTCACTCGTCTATCTGTGCCACATACTAATCCTGGTACCAGAGTAATAGCCTCCCTTGACGCTGAGAAGGCCTTCGACACGGTTGAGTGGCCCTACCTGTGGGCAGTCCTCAAGAAATTCAATATAGGCCCCAAATTTATTTAAGGCTTTATATTCCTCCCCCAGAGCCAGAGTCCGCACCGGAAACCAAGTCTCCTCTTTCTTCCCTCTTAAACGGGGCACTCGCCAGGGGTGCCCCTTATCCCCAGCTCTATTTGCCTTAACCATGGAGCCACTGGCAGCAATGCTCCGCTTACACACTGATATTGTGGGCTTACGTGTGGGCCCCCTCGAAGAAAAAGTTTCATTATATGCGGATTTATTATATCTAGCAGATCCCCATACATCCCTAACATCAGCTTTAGCAACCATAGAATCTTTTGGCTCCTACTCTGGTTTAGTCATTAACTGGCATAAATCTCTTCTTTTACCGATAGACTCTTTTCCCATAAACTCCATTCACAATACGTCACTACAAGTAGTATCCCAAATAAAATACCTCGGAATTAAACTTACAACCACTATCAGAGATTTTTACGCTCTCAACATTGAACCCCTACTTACACAGGTCAGGGACAAACTAAGAGCATGGGCTACTCTCCCACTATCACTCATTGGCCGTGTCAACTTGATTAAAATGTGTATCCTTCCAAAATTTACATATGTCTTTAGACATACTCCCACTAAACTGCCAGCTAAGCTGTTTACGACACTCGACTCTATGTTCTCCTCGTTTATATGGAATACCTCATCTCCTCACATTGCCTTGTCTAACCTACAGCTCCCGGTTGACCAGGGGGGGCTTGCCCTGCCCAAAATGAAACTCTATTATTGGGCTGCTATACTTCCTACCATTTACTGGTGGTTTGAGCAGTCCGCCTACAATCCGGCCTCTGTATTGGAGGCAACAATTATAGGCTCAGCCTTAGCCTTAGCTAGCCTACCCTTCAGGGGACCCAAAGCCAGCCCAAACCTTACTCTACCCGTGATCACTACAGTCCAAATATGGGAAGAGATTGGACAATTCACCTCTACCAAAGGTCAATGGTCACCAGTTACCCCGTTATGGAATAATGCCAAACTAACTGAATTCCTCACTATACCCGACCCCTCGATCTGGGCTAATAGAGGTATAACGAAACTGAGGGATCTAGTGGAAGGCAATGAGATCAAACAATTCAATACCCTCAAACAGCAATTTTCCCTTCCCAACTCAATGTACTTTCGATACCTCCAAATTCGACATGCGTTCCATTCTCAATTCACCTCGCCTAAATTGATTATGCAATCTCACCCTATCGAGGATATCCTATCTCATACCAACCAGACAGGTCTCATTTCGGCTATTTACAATACTCTAATTAACACCAATAACCATTGTAAAACTAAACCCTTCCTGGTGTGGAAAAAAGAGCTACCTGATCTTACTGATAGCGAATGGAATGACTCGGTATCCACGTTTATTTCCACCCCGATAGCCGCTCGACATAAATTGTCGGCGCTTAAGTATCTATACCAAGTGTATCTCACTCCATACAAGCTCTCTAAAATTAGCCCCGATTGTCAGGACAGTTGCTGGAGATGTAGGGCCTCCAACGCTCACTTCATACACATCTTCTGGTCATGCCCCAAGATCTCGCAATACTGGGAAAATGTCCATGCTCTACTCTTTGAAATAGTGAGCCCATTTATTCCTTTTACATCTAAAAGCATGCTGCTTAGTATCTTTAACATTAAAACTCATTCGGAAAAAAAATTACTATTGGCTAGAATCCTCCTATTCTATGCCAGACGACAGATTGCTATTAGCTGGAAATCTCCCGACCCCCCTACCTTGGGAGCGTTAACCCTATCCGTTAATAATGACCTACCAATTTATAAAGGAGTGTATGTTAATAGAGGCTCACAAAATAAATTTTATAAGCTATGGACCAAATGGCTGTCCAAATTTAAACTCGATATGTAATGTAGCATTTTGCATGAGTATGATATGTACTTCATAATTGATATGTAACGATGTACTTTACACGAGTTCGATGTGGAACCCATAACTCTAACTGCACATATGTCTTTTCCTCTTTTCTACTTTGGTGTCGACTGTGTCTTTGCACTTAGGTCTATGTATAGTGGACATTGATCCTATCTCAACTGGAACCAACAAGGGGGGAGGGTTGGGAGGGGTTATTGTAGTTGTAATTGTTAATATCTGTATTGTCCTGTAAAATTCAAAATAAAAATTATTTTAGCAAAAAAAAAATCTCCTGGAGAAAACTTCCACTCTACGAACTGCCTTTTATCTGCCTGCTTTTTCTGGGTTTGGAAAGCTTTCCCTAGGTTCCTCTTAACCATTCCCCAAATCTCCTTTAAAGCTCTCTGCCAATCCTCCAGAGCCGGGAATGGTGTGGATGTCACTGGTAATGGAGCAAACTTCGGTGATCTTCCCAAGACTACCTGAAATAGGGAAAATCCTGAAGAGGAGCTTTTCAGGTTGTTGTGCGCAAATTCTGCGAACAGCAAAAATTTTACCCAATCAAATTGCGCATCTGCAACATAACATCTGAGGAACTGTTCTAGGGATTGGTTAACTCTCTCGGTCTGGCCATTGGTCTGTGGGTGGTAGCCTAATGAGAAAGCAAGGTCCATATCCAGTTGATGGAAAAAGGCTCTGCAAAACTTAGAAACAAATTGGACTCCCCGATCTGACACTATGTTTTCCGGAATGCCATGCAGCCGGAAAATGTGCTGGATGAAGAGATCAGCCAATTCCTGGGCCGAGGGGAGTCCTTTCAAAGGAACAAAATGAGCCATCTTACTGAATCTGTCCACTACCACCCAAATGACCGTCTTGCCCTCAGACCTGGGGAGTTCACCCACAAAATCCATGGACACATGGGTCCATGGTTCACTTGGGACTGGCAAGGGTTGTAAAGTACCAACAGGGGCCTGACGAGAGGGTTTACTCCTAGCACACACTGCGCACTCTCTTACAAACTCCTTACAATCTGTTGCCAATGAAGGCCACCAAGCACATCTGCCCAGTAAATCCTGAGTTCTGGTGGCCCCGGGATGACCAGCATTCTTATGGGAATGAAACAGTTGCAAGAGTTGTAGCCGGAAAGGCAGTGGTACAAACATGACCCCATCAGGCTTCCCCTCTGGAACATCCTGTTGGTAAGGACTCAGAGTGACTGTCCAATCCTTCCAAGTCTCAGTGGCTGCCAGAACTACCTTCTGAGGTAGAATGGTCTCAGGGGCTGAGGGCTGTACTGTCTCAGGCTCGAAACACCTGGACAAGGCGTCAGCCTTGATGTTTTTACTACCAGGAGTATACGTAATTACAAATCTCAATCTTGCAAAGAACAGGGACCACCGGGCCTGACGGGGGCTAAGTCTCTTGGCACCCTCTATGTACTCCAAATTCTTATGATCTGTGTAAACTGTGATAGTATGTTCTGCACCTTCTAGCCAGTGTCGCCATTCCTCAAAAGCTAATTTGATGGCTAAAAGCTCTCGATTGCCTATGTCGTAGTTTTTCTCTGCGGGTGAAAACCTACGAGAAAAGTAGGCACATGGGTGGAGTTTGCCCTGTAAGCCTGACCTCTGAGACAATACAGCTCCCACCCCCACCTCTGAAGCATCAACCTCCACGATAAAAGGAAAGGTGACATCAACATGTCTCAATATAGGTGCGGAACAGAACAGTTTTTTCAGTATAGAAAAGGCAGCATGGGCCTCTGCTGACCAGTGGTGAGTATCAGCCCCTTTCTTGGTGAGACTGGTGAGGGGCGAGACTATGGTAGAGTACCCCTTTATGAACCTCGTGTAGTAGTTGGCAAAACCCAGAAATCTCTGGAGTGCCTTCAGTCCTACAGGCTGAGGCCACTCCAGGACCAGGACAGCAGAAACCTTCCCTGGATCCATAGAGAGGCCAGATGTAGAGATAATGTACCCCAGGAAGGCAACCGAGGTCACCTCAAAGAGGCATTTCTCCAGTTTGGCATAAAGCAGATTCTGTCTTAACTTCTCTAGAAAAAACCTAACATGCTTGCGGTGTTCCGAGAGATTAAATGAAAAAAATCAGTATATCGTCCAGATAGACTAGGACGAACTTCCCCAACACCTCCCTGAATACCTCATTAATCAACTCCTGGAAGACGGCCGGAGCGTTACACAACCCGAAGGGCATCACCAGATGCTCGTAATGCCCGCCGGGCGTGTTAAAGGCCGTCTTCCATTCATCACTATCCCTAATACAAACTAGGTTGTAAGCACCTCTCAGATCTAGCTTTGAAAAAATCTTGGCGTTGGTAACCTGGGTGAATAAATCGTCAATCAAGGGTAACGGATAACGATTTTTCACTGTGATCTTGTTTAAGCCTCGATAGTCAATGCAGGGACGAAGGCCTCCATCTTTTTTTTTTACAAAAAAGAATCCTGCCCCTGCTGGTGAACGAGAGGGACGGATGAACCCCTTAGCCAAGTTTTCTCTGATGTATTTCTGCATAGCTAGTTTCTCAGGCCCAGACAGATTATAGAGGTGACCCCTGGGAGGCATACAACCAGATCTCAAATCGATGGGACGGTCGAAGGTACGGTGGGGGGGAAGTTTATCTGCTGATTTGGGACAGAACACGTCAGCAAATTCTGCGTATTGTTTTGGCACACCTTTAATCTGAATCTTGGTGTTACCCACGGTTACTTTCGGTAAACAATGATGATAACAATGGGTAGACCAGCCCGTTAGCTGAGCTGAAACCCAATCTATCTGAGGAGAGTGAAGTTGTAACCATGGCATGCCAAGAATGACGGTAGAGGTTGCCATACACAGGACCAGAAATTGCAGATTCTCCTTATGTAGCACCCCAACACTGAACCTCAATTCCGGGGTTCGAGACAGAGGATGTCTACTTTGCAGAGAAGAGTCATCTACAGCAGTGACCAAAACCTGTTGGTCTAATGGGAGTATAGGAATCCCCAAGTTTTTTGCAAACTCGTAATCTATAAAGTTAGCTGCTGAACCAGAGTCTACGAAAGCTTCAGTGGTAACAGTCTGGCCCTCCCATGTGACTGAACAGGGAAGGAGCAAACGATTGTTGTTTAGAGATTAGGACTGCGCGCCTAGGGTATTACCTCTGACTACACCTAGGCGGCAGCGTTTCCCGACTTCTTGGGACAATTCTGCACCTTATGACCCTCCTCTGCACAGTATAAACAGAGCTGTTCTGTTTTCCTGTGATTCCTCTCCACCCGTGTCAATTTGGACTGTCCAATGTGCATTGGCTTTGGTGGAGGTGAGACGGGTGGAGGAGAGGCGTAGGAGACATAGCTTACAGTGTTCTTACCACGGGTTTGTTTCTGATAGCGTAATCGGCGATCAACCCGTACTGCTAAAGCAATAGCCTCATCAATAGTTTTTGGTTCAGGGTGTCCCAACATCAAATCCGAGACTGCGTCTGACAACCCTGATAAAAAACAGTCTAATAGTGCAAATGACCCCCATCTAGCTGACACAGACCTCTTCCTGAATTCAGCTGCATAGACTTCTACCAGATCCTTGCCTTGACGCAAGGTCTTGAGCTTCTGCTCAGCAGTGGAGGCAATGTCCGGATCATCATAAATTATGGCCATGGCCTTGAAAAATTCCTCAACTGACGTTAAAGCCTCATGCCCTTCCTGCAAGCTATATGCCCAAGTCTGAGAATCTCCTGATAGAAGGGTCTTAATAAAAGTAACTCTCTGTGCCTCAGTTCCTGATGAATTGGGTCTCAGTTCAAAATACGACATTACTCGATTTTTAAAGTTCTGAAAGTCAGATCTATGACCAGAAAACCTTTTGGGTACAGACATGCGTAAGTCGGTAACTGGAGGAGATCGCACTGTGTTTACAGCCATCTGAAGGACATGTATGGACCCAGACAATGCTGTGATCTGGGTCTGATGACCGTCCAGCACCCTGATGAAATTTTCCACCGAGGTGGTGAGTGCATCAAGACGGCTGTTAAGTGCGTCCATTTTGTTTTTCAGGTCTGCCGTTCTGTAACGATTGGTGTCAGCACACAGAGAGAATCTGATTGTTGATGATCTGCAGAATCATCAACAATACAGATGTATACTTGATTATGGATGATCTGCAGAATCACCAATAATACAAGTATGACTAACCTCTGGACACCAAATGAGTGAAGTACTATATGAACTGGAGGCTATCTCCCGAGGAGCGGGAGATATAAATGGCTCGGCCAAGAGCCACCTGAGGGGCAGGTGGCCCTGGGCAGTGCAGAGACTATCTCCTAGATAGCAAAGGCCTGGTAACCAAGGATCAGGTGGTAAACTGTACTGCAGCCAGAGGGAGAAACCACTGGCTGCTAACAGGCCGGACTCTCCGAGGAGCGGGAGTCCTGTATGCAGCTGACACCTGATGGAATGGTGTTACTGCTAGTACAGATCGACTGAGCACTCTGGGAGAGTGACAGCTGGAGTGGTCGGGCAGGCCAGGTCGGCAACACATGAGCAGATTAGGTACAGAGAGAGAGAGACTGTTTCGGTAACCAGGTACAGGCAGGGTCTGGCAACAGGTAGGCAGATATGCAGAGGTACCGAATCAGAAGACAAGAGCAAGGTCGACAGAGCAAATGGTCATAACATATTAGTATAACAATCTCCTAGACTGAGGTGTGAGTTCCTTGGTCTCGACACCCTGGAACTAGTCTAGAGTATAACACAGTATAGGTATAGTATTCCTAAACTCGGGTGTGTGGTCCTTGGTCACAACACCCTGGAACTGTTCTAAATGATAACACAGCAATGACACAGTATCCCTAAGCTTGGGTGTGAGGTCCGTGGTCACAACACCCTGGAACTGGTCTAAAGTATAACACAGCAATGACACAGTATCCCTAAGCTTGGGTGTGAGGTCCTTGGTCACAACACCCTGGAACTGGTCTAAAGTATAACACATAAATGACACAACGTAATCTGGCTAAGTGTGAATTCCCAGGTCCTCCTGGTTCTAACACACTGTGGGATCTGACTGGTCTGAGTGCTCACATGTAAGTATTCGCAACGGCAGACAACCAGCAACTGACAGGCCAGAAGTATATATAGTGCAGCGCTCCACGGTGCGGCCCAGCCCCACTCAGCCAATCACTCCCTGCGCTGGGATCAGCTGACAGTCCTGATCAGCTGATCCCTCTCCTATTGGCATAAAGGTCCTGCCTCCTAGCGCGTGCGCGCGTAGCTCTCTAGGCTCAGACACACAAGACACATGCTGCTGTGCGGAAACCGCCGGTCTGAACGCAGAGACAGCCTCCCCGCTGCCAGACCGCGCGGTGGTATCTCCGCAATCCTTTACACAAGCAGAGAGTTGTACTGATAACTTTCCTTCATTTGTGAATAAATCGCCTAAGGCAGCAAAGTCTAAAGTCTCACATAGAAATAAGCGTAAACGTTCCAGGAAACGTTCACAACCAGCAGAGTCGTTGCCTTTAGCGACTGCACATCAGATCTGTAATGAGACTCCGCCATTAGCAGATGATGAAATTCAGTTACCATTCAGGGGAGTCAAATGGACCTATGAAACTACTAATGAACTTTCGTTGTTAGCCAGGGAGAAATAAAAATTCTTGTTTAAATGAATTGTCTGAATATGATTATGAAGACATATTACAGAGTATTGAGCAAATCAACGTATTTGTGCAGCAAGGGAAATTTGCATATACTACAGTTCAACACTTGTTACAGGTTTTGGAGATTCTTAGGAATAAGAAATCTGCCAATCGCCTGCTAAATAACCCTATACATGTTTTTGCCACAACCACACCTGTGCACTGTGTTCAGCCTGAATGTTCAGCTGTCGTTAAGTGTGCATGGGATCCTCCATTTGAGAAATGGGAGGTTGAAGCTCTGGTCTGTGAATTGAACAGTGATTCAAGTTCATTCTGTTATTTCTTCAGTGCTAAAAGTGAAGCAGTATTGAATGCATGCATTAAGTCTGCCAATAATCTAATAAAAACTGGTGTTTGTGGGTATGACTTTGTGGCTCCATTGATCGATGTATGGGAAATGATTTTGGATGATTTTTATGCGATTCAATCAGTTGATTCCAGTTAAAGCACACTGTCAGTTGGAGATTGTTCCACTTCCTCAGTTCCTGAGGCTCCGCAATCCAGTCAGGTAACCTCAGAACCTCTGTCTTTGAGTTTTCCAGTTTCACAATTGAACTTGACTCCGGATTCGCAAATTTGGCGTTCTGACCCGCCTGCTTCAGCACCTTTGGCTGATTCAGCGAGTGATCCAGAGCTCCTTTTGTGTGAAATTGAAGTTCCTGAATCCCTGCCTTGTCCAGTAAATGTTCCTGTAAATCCACCCTGTACCATGGATAACTCAGTGTTACTTCCCAGTAAGACAGAAGCTACTGATACTTCCTTAACCTTGCCCTGCACAAATTTCTCAGCAGAGGATCCAGAGGTCCTGCTGACTTCTGAGTCCAGTCTAGTCAGTACTCATGAGTCTTTGTTCAGTGAAACAGAAATCAAAGAATTATTGCCTTATTCAGAAAATATTCCTGTGAATTCGCCCTGTACCATGAATTGTTCAATTCTTTCCAATGAAACTCAGCTCTCAGAATCATTATGCTGTCCAGCAGGTGCTTCCATGGTTCTGCCCTGCAATATAAACTGTTCAGTGATTCTGTCCAGTGAAGCTGAAATTACAGAGTATTATGCTTCACTCAGTATTGTAGATGCTTCAAGATCTCGAGCAGAAGACTCAGAGGCTCTGCTTACTTCAGTGGGTGTTACAGTAATATTCACTTGTTTAGCAGCTGTTTTGGAATTACAGTCTGCTCTAGTAAAACTTGATGAATCCCTGCTTAGTGAAGCAGAAGCCACTGAAGCATTTTCCTTGTTAGCAAGCATTTTAGATACCTTGCCCTGTACACAGTCTGATTTTGCTAATGACGTTGAGTCCCTCTCTGATATCACAGTAGCCAGGGAACTTCAGCCCTGTCCTCTGAATGTTTTAGAAGTATTGCCCTGTAACGTGGATAATTCGGACTCTCTGGAAAAAATAATAGAAATCTCAGAATTTCAGTCCGGGTTAATGAGTGTTCCTGAAACCCAGCCCTGTATTCTGGAAAATTCTGGTTCTCTGGCCGGTGTGGCAGAAGTTCCAGAGTCCCCTTCCTGTCCAGTGAGTTCCTCAGTTTTGCCTAGTTCAGTGGGGGTTGCTGCAATACTGACTTGTTTTGCAGCCCTTCATGAGCTCCAATCCAGTGTATTAGATGAGTCTCTGTCTAATCCAGAAGAAGCTATGGAAACCCTGTCTAGTTCGGTGCATACATCAGAAGATTTGTCCTGTCTTGTAAATGCCCCTGAACATGATTTGTTAATAACCTTGCTAGAATCAGTGACATCTAAGTCTGATCCTGCATTCTTTAGTGAGAATCCAGTAGCTGTGAAGTCGAGTCATGATGATTTTTTTTTTGCCCAGTCCTGGTTTCGGTCCTATCTTGACTGACTCTGAGGTCTGCAGTTCCTTGACATGCCCAGAAGTTTCTCTTGTGCCAGTGTGCCCAGATGTGCTCCGTGTGCCAGAATGCCCAAGTGTGTCTAAGGTGTTGGAGTGCTCAGATGCTTCCTTAGTGGAGACATGTTCTGATGTTGCCAGTCTGCCTGCATACCCAGAGATGGTTCTGGTCCCTGAAAGCCCTGATCTTGATATTTGTCTAGTAACCCTGACTCTGGAATTGCCGTAGGTTCCATAGGGGTTCTTGATAGTTCTCCATGTGAGCCTAAAAGCGCGTTCTAACCTTTTGGGATCCCTATGGAACTTCAAAGTGTTCTGGGAGATCTCTGGGGAAACTTGTCCTGGTACCTTGGACTGGTTCAACAGTGGGTTTTGTGTTGTTAAAGACAGTTCCGGTGAGCATTGCAAAGGCTTTGGCATTTTTGGACAGTCCCTGGAAGGCGGTGGGTATCGCTCAGAGAGTTTCGGGGGGCTTTTTTCTGGAAATCGCAGTTCTGATGGGTACGTATCACACTGATGCTTGTAGTACTGACAGGCATGGTTTTGTAGGTTCTGGTTCTGATGGGTCCAGTCTTGTGGTGAATGATTCTGGAATTTGGTCTTGTCGGGCTGTCCCGGCCATCATAAATTATCAGTCAGATTGTTTTGCTGGGAATGTCAGTTTTGAAAGGCGTCTAGTATCTGACTTTAAGGGGGGGGGGGGGGGGGGTGTACTGTTATGATCATGTCTGCAGCATGTACTGCTGGCTGCAGTTTTACTGAAGACAAGCAGTTTTTGATGTCATTACATGCTTTTGCTTGCATAGTTTGGGTTGCACTTAAACTAGTTGCTGATTCCATCTGTAGTGGCTCTGCAGTTCTGGCCAGCTCAGGATTGAATGATTACCATTCACCTGTGTGGGAATCTGCATGTCTTCTCCAATTGGATGACCTCAGTATAAAGATCTGCTTCCTGCAGGGCTCCTCAGGCTATCATAGTTTCAGATCAGTCTGTTACTCTGTTCTGGCCCCCCTCGCTCCTAGATCTCGTGTGGACTGCACTGACTCCTGCAAAGGGGTCAGTGAGTCCTTCTAAGTCCTGTTCTGTTTATTCAGTATTTGTTACTTGCTAGTCTTGCATCATATATCGGTTCATCGCCAATATATACGCATACTAGCGTGTTTGTTATTTTCCTTGTATTCGTGTTATGTTAATACATCAGTGTCGCTGATATATATATACGTACACTAACTGTTTATATCCTGTGTTCAGTCAGTCAGCTTTCAGCACGTTTTGGTAGGTTGAGCGTATCGTGATCACCCGTGCTTAGTTAGTCAGTCCTGTTCCTGTTGCCTTGCGTGGATTGCGCTCACTTCTGCGTAGAAGTAGCGAATCCTTCCTAGTCCTGCTCCAGTTCTTAGTTAGTGTTCCTTGCTTATGTCATATATCGGTTTATCGCCGATATATACAAATGTCAGTTAGTCATTGTAGTTCATTGATAGCTGTAATGGTAATACGTTAGGAAATCTTACCTATTGTATATTTGTATGTACTACGTCTGCCTTCTTTGACTCTATTTCCCGACTATTCTGTCCTGTCCTCGTGAGGCACGCCACCGCTGCAACCGCATTGGCTGCCTCATTCCAGTCTGTCTTGTTATGGACGCTTGCTGTCACTTAAGCAGTGACTAGTTAAGCAAGCGTTCATTCTGTTACCTGTCCTGATCTTCTGAGGTCTGGTTTATGCACTCAGCGCTACCTTGCGCTGAGCCACTATAGTGGAAGGATTGTTTGTGGAGGTTCAGATCTACGCCTGCTCTGTGCGCCACATCTCCTGTTGGAGTCAGTCCTCTCCTCCACTAAACTGGGGATATCCTGGTTCCTTGTGCTAGCGTGTGTACCTCCTTCACGTCAGGATATACACCACGTGCTGACTGTGGAGAATATACCACCAAGCGTAACACAAACACCACAAACATTTACAAAAACTCTCATCTAAACACCAGCCATTTTATAGCAGTCATACAGGTGTGGTGGTAAATGTTGGGCAAGCAGCTTTGTAGATGAGCCCTTAATTTGGACAGAATCAGGCAGATGGCGCTACATTAAGCCCTGGTGGTTCTGGGTCTCTTTAACCTCTTTGCTGTTCTGATTATTTCCAGATTTTAGGGTCTAAAAGAGGTGCAATTTTTTTCCACTCTTTCAGACCCTAAAACCTGAAAAAAATCATTCTGGCAGGGAGATCTGCAGCAGAAAATTTTTTTTACCTTCCTGGGCTCCTGCGCTGCAGTTTTCTCTTTGACCACAAGATGGCGCTAATATACATATAAACGAACTTCTCTATATTTCTCTAATATAGAGAAGTTCGTTTTAAATATTAGCCCCGCCCCCGATGACGTCACGCCGCCACCGCCGCTCCGCTGCTCCGATTGGCCGCCGGGTCCCCGGAAGAATAGCGGGGACATGGGGATCCCGGCGGCCAGGGAAAGACCCCACACTGCCGGGGAGAGAGGCTGGAGTCCCGCTGCGCAGCGCAATCGCGCGCGGGACTCCACAACTACAGGTAAAGCGCTGCACTCCCTACCCCGACCTGAGCTCGGGATCACCGCTAACAGCTTCTTTTTTCTACCCCGAGCTCAGGTCGGGAAAACCGGCAAGGAGGTTAAAGGACCACTACTGCAAAAAAAAAATTAAAATACTGTACATACATAATAATGAACATTTCCATTTCTTCAAGAGTAAAATGATCTATAAATGACTTTTTCCTATGTTGATGTCACTAACAGGAAGTAGTAAACAGCTGGCATACAGTATCTGACAACTTTTTACTTTCAACTGTAAGTGACCGCAACATAGGAAATATGTCATTTATAGTGCATTTTACTCTAGAAGAAACGTACATTTTATGTCTAAGTATTTTTTAAATGTTTCATGATCTTGGTGTTGTCTCTGTAACTTCAAGACTTATCGTATACAAAATCATACAAATCCACACCTTCATCTAAGGTCAAAAACCTAGATACAGCTATACATAACGTAGCTTTGTGAATATTTGTAATTAAAGCGTACATGAATACTGGATGTCTTTTTACACAAAAAGCATTTGTATGATCGCTTCTGAAGTATGATTAGGGATATGCCATTACTTTGTCTCTGCGAAGTCCCATTCCTAAGACATCCGTGCTTGCTGATAGTCCACAGGCAAAAAATATCCAAAGCTGGCCATACATGTACAGATTTTCTGATCAATTTCTAAATGTTTGATTTCTTAGATCTAATCAGTCGTTTATTGCTCCAACATATCCAGTTGATTTACTTTCACTCACTGTTGGGCAGTATACACTGGCGAACGGAGGGGGCTGTTCCGGGTGTCTGGAACACCCTCCCTGCACTGAGCTGTGTATTCAGCCAGGGAAGCCCGCATAATATAAACAGTCTCATTCTCCCTCCCTTCTTACTTCTGGTGCCTCCCTCCAGCTAATAGAATGAGAGAGGCAGCCGAGCTTCCCCCACAAGAAGATGCAGCTTGCAGTGAGAGAATGTTGATTCTGGAGTCCCGGACTCTCCACAGCACAGAAATGTCAGCTGGTAAATATACACAGCATGATTGCAGAGCTTGCCCTGAGGGTCCGTGGGCAAACATTTGTCTGGTCTCTCCCCATTGTTATGACTGCATGTGTGGATAAGGTGTTAAACAAGTTGAAAAGTTTTTTCTGACTTGTGTGAGAGAATGACAGGGACAGGAGTCCGATTACAGGCAAGTAGCCTGTCTGATGTGGGACTGCAATACAGATAAGTTCTCTGCTCCATCTCAGGCTATTCTCAATTTCTCCACTCCTCTCTCTGGTCTAGTGCAACACCAAAATGACAATAGCAATCGCTAGCAATTTGTGAGTGTGATTTTGTGAAGCGATTTTCAGAGCGATTTTTGAATGAATCGCTCAAAAACATGCTACATGCAGTATACGTGCGATTTTGAAAAAGTCACAACGCTGCTGTGGGAACACCCTCATAGGGTAACATTAGCCAAGCGCTTTTCAAATCACTGTTGATTTAAAAAACGCTCAGAAGCACTCTTGGTGTGCACCAGCCCTCCTTCATTCACCTTTGTTTCCCTCTTCCCCTAGTGCTGGCTGGGTCTTCTTGTCATACAGGAAAGCTAAATAAAAGTGCAATCCTGGTGAGGCAAATTATTATTATTTAGTATTTATATAGCGCCGCCATCTTCCGCAGATGCATATATCCCTGCATCATGAGTATCGCTTGCGCTATGTGACACTATGTGGCATATCTCCCATTCCTCTCTCGGGGAGTTGTTCCAGCGCTGTACCCCATTCAAATTTGCTGCTACCAGAAGCCCTCAGAAACACTCGTGTCCTTGAGTACTTCCAAAGATAGGCAGCTCCGTAATACACCAGCGCACTTTTGTGCATGGGCAGTATGGAGCCACCTGTATTCGGAAGCACTCGGGGACATAAGTGCTTCTGGACCTTTCAGGAATCCCCCCCCTTAAAAATCCTGCGTTTGCCCCTGGTATATTGATTGATATTCTGATAAGATATGGTGGAAAATAATACATCTGCACTGTTTCTACTTCCTGATTCATGGAAGCAGACATATTGTTATCATTCTGTGTTTTCAAATGGACTTTTCTACCATCTCTCTCCGTATCTCCGTTGCAGTCACGTGACACAGGGAGAGATCAAATTACAACTTGTGATTAGACACAAAAGGAGGAATTAAACAGGCTAAACTCTCTAAATACAGTGGCTTGCAAAAGTATTCGGCCCCTTGAAGTCTTCCACATTTTGTCATAGTACTGCCACAAACATGAATCAATTTTATTGGAATTCCACGTGAAAGACCAATACAAAGTGGTGTACATGTGAGAAGTGGAACGAAAATCATACATGATTCCAAACATTTTTTACAAATCAATAACTGCAAAGTGGGGTGTGCGTAATTATTCAGCCCCCTTTGGTCTGAGTGCAGTCAGTTGCCCATAGACATTGCCTGATGAATGCTAATGACTAAATAGCAGTAGGAGAACAGAGGCGCCAGCAGGATAAAAGTGGATAAAAACTTTAAAATTTGCTAGGAGGAAGCGGTGGACTTACCTCCATAAAGCAGACACAAAAGACTGCCTGAATAGTAGTCACATTTATTAATTAGTACCCCAAAACAGTGCAACGCGTTTCGCAGGCCCAGCCCACTTCATCAGGCAATAAACATGGGGACAAGACAGAATTTCAGCAATAGCCAGTGTAGCGCCTCAGTGAGGCTGGCTATTGCTGAAATTCTGTCTTGTCCCCATGTTATTGCCTGATGCAGCGGGCTGGGCCTGCGAAACGCGTTGCACTGTTTTGGGGTACTAATTAATAAATGTGACTACTATTCAGACAGTCTTTCGTGTCTGCTTTATGGAGGTAAGTCCACTGCTTCCTCCCAGCAAATTTTAAAGTTTTTATCCACTTTTATCCTGCTGGCGCCTCTGTTCTCCTACTGCTATACCATGTCCACCCCTGGTGGAGGGGTGATTTACCCCCTTTCGCATCTACAGAGAGTGACTTCTTATCCCTGAGTGAGGACAGGTCTAATCTCCTCACCTGCCTATACAGTGGTTGCCTCTGTGGTAACCCACGTTTGTGAGTATAATTTGCTCACGATAACCTTTACTTCATTTATGCTTAACATACTACACTATATTGGGCTCTCGGTTTCTCTACACTTTAATGACTAAATAGAGTGCACCTGTGTGTAATCTAATGTCAGTACAAATACAGCTGCTCTGTGAGGGCCTCGGAGGTTGTCTAAGAGAATCTTGGGAGCAACAACACCATGAAGTCCAAAGAACACACCAGACAGGTCAGGGATAAAGTTATTGAGACATTTAAAGCAGGCTTAGGCTACAAAAAGATTTCCAAAGCCTTGAACATCCCACGGAGCACTGTTCAAGCGATCATTCAGAAATGGAAGGAGTATGGCATAACTGTAAACCTATCAAGACAAGGCTATCCACCTAAACTCACAGGCCGAACAAGTAGAGCGCTGATCTGAAATGCAGTCAAGAGGCCCATGGTGACTCTGGACGAGCTGCAGAGATCTACAGTTCAGGTGGGGGAATCTGTCCATAGGACAACTATTAGTCATGCACTGCACAAAGTTGGCTTTTATAGAAGAGTGGCAAGAAGAAAGCCATTATTAACAGAAAGCATAATAAGTCCCGTTTGCAGTTTGCCACAAGCCATGTGGGGGATACAGCAAACGTGCTCTGGTCAGATGAGACCAAAATGGAACTTTTTGGCCAAAATGCAAAACGCTATGTGTGGCGGAAAACTAACACTGCACATCACTCAGAAAACACCATCCCCACTGTCAAATATGGTGGTGGCAGCCTCATGCTCTGGGGGTGCTTCTCCTCAGCAGGGGCAGGGAAGCTGGTCAGAGTTGATGGGAAGATGGATAGAGCCAAATATAGGGCAATCTTAGAAGAAAACCTCTTGGAGTCTGCAAAAGACTTGAGACTGTTACGGAAATTCACCTTCCAGCAGGACGACGACCCTAAACATAAAGCCAGGGCAACAATTGAATGGTTTAAAACAAAACATATCCATGTGTTAGAATGGGCCAGTCAAAGTCCAGATCTAAATCCAAACGAGAATCTGTGGCAAGATCTGAAAACTGCTGTTCACAAACACTGTCCATCTAATCTGCCTGAGCTGGAGCTGTTTTGCAAAGAAGAATGGGCAAGGATTTCAGTCTCTAGATGTGCAAAGCTGGTAGAGACATACCCTAAAAGACTGGCAGCTGTAATTGCAGCAAAAGGTGGTTCTACAAAGTATTGACTCAGGGGGCTGAATAATTACGCACATCCCACTTTGCAGTTATTGATTTGTAAAAAATGTTTGGAATCATGTAAGATTTTCGTTCCACTTCTCACGTGTACACCACCAATTGCAATAAAATTGCTTCATGTTTGTGGCAGTAATGTGGCAAAATGTGAAAAACTTCAAGGGGGCCGAATACTTTTGCAAACCACTGTACACACAGGGTGCATTTCTCTATGTTTTGCCTGTGCAATAATTCAGGTCCACTTCAAACAATTGATTATTGATTGAAAGGGCATTACATGCCCCTACATCTGTGTCGCACTGCGGATGGACCGTTGTTGCACATGCCCCTACATCTGTGTCACACCGCTGATGGACTGTTATTGCACATGCCCCTACATCTGTGTCACACCGCTGATGGACTGTTATTGCACATGCCCCTCACATCTGTGTTGCACTGCGGATGGACTGTTATTGCACATGCCCCTACATCTGTGTCGCACTGCGGATGGACCGTTGTTGCACATGCCCCTACATCTGTGTCACACCGCTGATGGACTGTTATTGCACATGCCCCTCACATCTGTGTTGCACTGCGGATGGACTGTTATTGCACATGCCCCTCACATCTGTGTTGCACTGCGGATGGACTGTTATTGCACATGCCTCTTACATCTGTGTTACACTGCTGATAGACTGTTATTGCACATGCCCCTTACATCTGTGTCGCACTGCGGATGGACTGTTATTGCACATGCTCCTTACATCTGTGTCGCACTGCGGATGGACTGTTATTGCACATGCCCCTACATCTGTGTCACACTGCGGATGGACTGTTATTGCACATGCCCCTTACATCTGTGTCACACTGCTGATGGACTGTTTTGCACATGCCCCTTACATCTGTGTCACATTGCTGATAGACTGTTATTGCACATGCCCCTTACATCTGTGTCGCACTGCGGATGGACTGTTATTGCACATGCTCCTTACATCTGTGTCGCACTGCGGATGGACTGTTATTGCACATGCTCCTTACATCTGTGTCACACTGCGGATGGACTGTTATTGCACATGCCCCTTACATCTGTGTCACACTGCTGATGGACTGTTTTGCACATGCCTCTTACATCTGTGTCGCACTGCTGATGGACTGTTATTGCACATGCCCCTACATCTGTGTCACACTGCGGATGGACTGTTATTGCACATGCCCCTTACATCTGTGTCACACTGCTGATGGACTGTTATTGCACATGCCCCTTACATCTGTGTCACATTGCTGATGGACTGTTATTGCACATGCCCCTTATATCTGTGTCGCACTGCTGATGGACTGTTATTGCACATGCCCCTACATCTGTGTCACACTGCTGATGGACTGTTATTGCACATGCCCCTACATCTGTGTCACATTGCTGATGGACTGTTATTGCACATGCCCCTTACATCTGTGTCGCACTGCTGATGGACTGTTATTGCACATGCCCCTTACATCTGTGTCGCACTGCTGATGGACTGTTATTGCACATGCCCCTACATCTGTGTCACATTGCTGATGGACTGTTATTGCACATGCCCCTACATCTGTGTCACACTGCTGATGGACTGTTATTGCACATGCCCCTTACATCTGTGTCACATTGCTGATGGACTGTTATTGCACATGCCCCTTACATCTGTGTCGCACTGCTGATGGACTGTTATTGCACATGCCCCTACATCTGTGTCACACTGCTGATGGACTGTTATTGCACATGCCCCTTACATCTGTGTCACATTGCTGATGGACTGTTATTGCACATGCCCCTTACATCTGTGTCGCACTGCTGATGGACTGTTATTGCACATGCCCCTACATCTGTGTCGCACTGCTGATGGACTGTTATTGCACATGCCCCTACATCTGTGTCACACTGCGGATGGACTGTTATTGCACATGCCCCTTACATCTGTGTCACACTGCTGATGGACTGTTATTGCACATGCCCCTTACATCTGTGTCACATTGCTGATGGACTGTTATTGCACATGCCCCTTACATCTGTGTCGCACTGCTGATGGACTGTTATTGCACATGCCCCTACATCTGTGTCACATTGCTGATGGACTGTTATTGCACATGCCCCTTACATCTGTGTCGCACTGCTGATGGACTGTTATTGCACATGCCCCTTACATCTGTGTCGCACTGCGGATGGACTGTTATTGCACGTGCTTTTCGCATCTGTGTCACATTGCTGATGTACTGTTTATTGCACAGGCCCTTTACATCTGTGTCACACTGCTGATGGACTGTTTATTGCACAGGCCCTTTACATCTGAGTTAGAGATGTCGCGAACCTCCGATTTTCGGTTCGCAAACCGGGTTCGCGAACTTCCGCGGAAGGTTCGGTTTGAGGAAAAGTTCGCGAACCGCAATAGACTTCAATGGGGAGGCGAAAATTTGAAAAATACAAAAAATTATGCTGGCCACAAAAGTGATGGAAAAGATGTTTCAAGGGGTCTAACACCTGGAGGGGGGCATGGCGGAGTGGGATACATGGCAAAAGTCCCGGGGAAAATCTGGATGTGAGGCAAAGCAGCGTTTTAAGGGCAGAAATCACATTGAATGCTAAATTGCAGGCCTAACGTGCTTTCAAACATCTTGCATGTGTATACATCAATCAGGGAGTGTAATTAGAGTACTGCTTCACATTGACACACCAAACTCACTGTGTAACGCACCGCAAACAGCTGTTTGTGTAGTGACGGCCATGCTGGACTACTGCGCAACATGGCGAGATTGCTCTTCCTCACTCAGTGATGTCAGGTAATGTGTGACTTCCTTCTCAACTTTCCATGGCATTGTTAAAAAGCTTACGTTTTGTTTTTAAATTACATTTTCTACTTGCTGTGTACTTGTTCAGTACCGCTACAATGAGAATCCTGTGGAGGCGGGCAAGTCGGCTATTGTGACCCCGGGTAATGGCCGGGGAATGAGGCGTTTGAATCCGGTGTGGAGCTTGAGCAACGGCTACCACTACACATCCAAGGAGGGCAGCGGGCAGGCCTGCCGCCCCGAGGTAGTGACCAAAAATAACAAATAAATACAGGAGGAGGACTTTCGAGGCCCTGCTGTGTATTTTAAATGAATGTACTTTAAATCCTTTAACGAGAACCAGTTATGGCGGGCAAAGATGACACCACATTCCTTTCACGAGAATCATATGGAGGCGGGCAAGTCTGCCATTTGTGACCCCGGGTAATGGCCGGGGAATGAGGGATGGAATCCGGTGTGGAGCCTGAGAAACGGCTACCACTACACATCCAAGGAGGGCAGCAGGCAGGCATGCACGCCCGCCCCGAGGTAGTGACCAAAAATAACAATACAGGAGGCGGACTTTCGAGGCCCTGCTGTGTATTTGAAATGAATTAACTTTAAATCCTTTAACGGGAATCCGTTATGGAGGGCAAGTCTGCCATTGTCACCGCGGGGAATGAAGGTTAGATTCCGGCCCGAAGTGGGAGCCTGCTGAGACCCATGCTGTAGCTGCCCTGACCGTGCTTTGCAGACCAGGCATCTGTGGTCAGATGGACCCTTAAGCCAGCGGAAGACAAACCAAGTCGAAAGCATTTGCCAAGAATGTTTTACGGAGGGCAAGTTTTTTTGCACTTTTTTTTTAAAATTTTTTGAAAATGATAGATGGTTGTATTTTTAAATTGTTTGAAAGTTTAGATGGTTGTATTTTTAAATTGTTTGAAAGTTTAGATGGTTGTATTTTTAAATTGTTTGAAAGTTTAGATGGTTGTATTTTTAAATTGTTTGAAAGTTTAGATGGTTGTATTTTTAAATTGTTTAAAAGTGTATCCATTCTTCCTCCCCCCAGCCACGAACAATACCATGGGAACGTGGAGCAGCAGAAGCCCCCTGTGACGGCTGCCGCGGTTGTTCTCCGCGGCTTGTCTTTTGAGGGGTGCTGCTTTTCCTCAGGTGTTCTTGCCATAGCTGTTTGTGCCTTCTCTCCAGGTGCCTTCGTAAAGCACTTGTCCCTACGTGACAGTTGGCCTTTCCACGGCTCAATTTTTGCTGGCAGAGACAACAGATGGCTTTGCTCCGATCTGAGACACACACGTTAAAAAATTTCCAAACCGCTGAGCCCCCCTGGGCTGATGGCGCTACGGTGGCATCAGCAGCTGAGGTTGAAGGGCATGTTGGCTGGCTGGCCATAGCTGGTGATACATGGCGCCGGACACTGCCCCCCGCTGTTTCTGAGGACGAGCTCCCTCTGCTTCTATCATAGAGTCGTCTCCTCCTACTCCTCTCTGACTCCTCCTCTGAACTGTCCCCCTGGTCATCTCCTCTACCGGGAACATATGTGGTATCCGTATAATCGTCATCATAATCCTCCTGGCCAGCTGCGCTTTCCTCAGACACCTCCTCAGGTGCACCAACTTCAGGTGGTCCACCATCATCCCCATCCACACACGTTACGTCCATACTATCGCCACCTAACTCAGACGTATGAGGTGGTGTACCTGCGCCTTCTTGTTGTTGTTGCAGTAGTGGCTGGAAATCAGTGATTTCACCACCACCAAATAACTCCTGCGAAGTGTCAAATGCAGCGGATGTGGTGCTTGTTGTAGCACTGGTGGCTACGGGAGATGAGGTATTCTGTGTTAAATACTTAAGCACCTCCTCACGATTTTGGGAAGTGATGGCACATGCCTTCTTCTGAGCACTGTATTTTGGGGCAGGTCCGCACGAAATCACAGCAACACCATCTCGCACAGCCACAGACCTGCCGGTGCCTGGTGGCCTTCCTCTGGGTCTGCCTCATACCTCTTCCTCTACCTGGTTTGTCCATTTTGTCCATCTCGGGGGTATGCTAGCTATATGCAGTGAGGTGGGTTCTCACTCAACACAACAGGTAGTTAGATGCAGTGAGCTGGGTTCACTGAACACAACAGGTAGTTAGATGCAGTGAGCTGGGTTCACTGAATAGTAAAGGTACTTAAGATGCAGTGAGGTGGGTTCTCACTCAACACAACAGGTAGTTAGATGCAGTGAGGTGGCCAGGTGGGTTCACACTCAACACAACAGGTAGTTAGATGCAGTGAGCTGGGTTCACTCAACACAACGCTAGGTATATGCAGTGATGAGGTGGGTTAAGTAAACACAACAGGTACTGGGTAGTTAGATGCAGTGAGCTGGGTTCACTCAACACAACGCTAGGTATATGCAGTGATGAGGTGGGTTAAGTAAACACAACAGGTACTGGGTAGTTAGATGCAGTGAGCTGGGTTCACTGAACAGTAAAGGTACTTAAGATGCAGTGAGGTGGGTTCTCACTCAACACAACAGGTAGTTAGATGCAGTGAGGTGGCCAGGTGGGTTCTCACTCAACACAACAGGTAGTTAGATGCAGTGAGCTGGGTTCACTGAACAGTAAAGGTACTTAAGATGCAGTGAGGTGGGTTCTCACTCAACACAACAGGTAGTTAGATGCAGTGAGGTGGCCAGGTGGGTTCACACTCAACACAACAGGTAGTTAGATGCAGTGAGCTGGGTTCACTCAACACAACGCTAGGTATATGCAGTGATGAGGTGGGTTAAGTAAACACAACAGGTACTGGGTAGTTAGATGCAGTGAGCTGGGTTCACTGAACAGTAAAGGTACTTAAGATGCAGTGAGGTGGGTTCTCACTCAACACAACAGGTAGTTAGATGCAGTGAGGTGGCCAGGTGGGTTCTCACTCAACACAACAGGTAGTTAGATGCAGTGAGCTGGGTTCACTGAACAGTAAAGGTACTTAAGATGCAGTGAGGTGGGTTCTCACTCAACACAACAGGTAGTTAGATGCAGTGAGGTGGCCAGGTGGGTTCACACTCAACACAACAGGTAGTTAGATGCAGTGAGCTGGGTTCACTCAACACAACGCTAGGTATATGCAGTGATGAGGTGGGTTAAGTAAACACAACAGGTACTGGGTAGTTAGATGCAGTGAGCTGGGTTCACTGAGCAGTAAAGGTACTTAAGATGCAGTGAGGTGGGTTCTCACTCAACACAACAGGTAGTTAGATGCAGTGAGGTGGCTAGGTGGGTTCACACTCAACACAACAGGTAGTTAGATGCAGTGAGCTGGGTTCACTCAACACAACGCTAGGTATATGCAGTGATGAGGTGGGTTAAGTAAACACAACAGGTACTGGGTAGTTAGATGCAGTGAGCTGGGTTCACTGAACAGTAAAGGTACTTAAGATGCAGTGAGGTGGGTTCTCACTCAACACAACAGGTAGTTAGATGCAGTGAGGTGGCCAGGTGGGTTCTCACTCAACACAACAGGTAGTTAGATGCAGTGAGCTGGGTTCACTCAACACAACGCTAGGTATATGCAGTGATGAGGTGGGTTAGGTAAACACAACAGGTACTGGGTAGTTAGATGCAGTGAGCTGGGTTCACTGAACAGTAAAGGTACTTAAGATGCAGTGAGGTGGGTTCTCACTCAACACAACAGGTAGTTAGATGCAGTGAGCTGGGTTCACTCAACACAACGCTAGGTATATGCAGTGATGAGGTGGGTTAAGTAAACACAACAGGTACTGGGTAGTTAGATGCAGTGAGCTGGGTTCACTGAGCAGTAAAGGTACTTAAGATGCAGTGAGGTGGGTTCTCACTCAACACAACAGGTAGTTAGATGCAGTGAGGTGGCTAGGTGGGTTCACACTCAACACAACAGGTAGTTAGATGCAGTGAGCTGGGTTCACTCAACACAACGCTAGGTATATGCAGTGATGAGGTGGGTTAAGTAAACACAACAGGTACTGGGTAGTTAGATGCAGTGAGCTGGGTTCACTGAACAGTAAAGGTACTTAAGATGCAGTGAGGTGGGTTCTCACTCAACACAACAGGTAGTTAGATGCAGTGAGGTGGCCAGGTGGGTTCTCACTCAACACAACAGGTAGTTAGATGCAGTGAGCTGGGTTCACTGAACAGTAAAGGTACTTAAGATGCAGTGAGGTGGGTTCTCACTCAACACAACAGGTAGTTAGATGCAGTGAGGTGGCCAGGTGGGTTCACACTCAACACAACAGGTAGTTAGATGCAGTGAGCTGGGTTCACTCAACACAACGCTAGGTATATGCAGTGATGAGGTGGGTTAAGTAAACACAACAGGTACTGGGTAGTTAGATGCAGTGAGCTGGGTTCACTGAGCAGTAAAGGTACTTAAGATGCAGTGAGGTGGGTTCTCACTCAACACAACAGGTAGTTAGATGCAGTGAGGTGGCTAGGTGGGTTCACACTCAACACAACAGGTAGTTAGATGCAGTGAGCTGGGTTCACTCAACACAACGCTAGGTATATGCAGTGATGAGGTGGGTTAAGTAAACACAACAGGTACTGGGTAGTTAGATGCAGTGAGCTGGGTTCACTGAACAGTAAAGGTACTTAAGATGCAGTGAGGTGGGTTCTCACTCAACACAACAGGTAGTTAGATGCAGTGAGGTGGCCAGGTGGGTTCTCACTCAACACAACAGGTAGTTAGATGCAGTGAGCTGGGTTCACTCAACACAACGCTAGGTATATGCAGTGATGAGGTGGGTTAGGTAAACACAACAGGTACTGGGTAGTTAGATGCAGTGAGCTGGGTTCACTGAACAGTAAAGGTACTTAAGATGCAGTGAGGTGGGTTCTCACTCAACACAACAGGTAGTTAGATGCAGTGAGCTGGGTTCACTCAACACAACGCTAGGTATATGCAGTGATGAGGTGGGTTAAGTAAACACAACAGGTACTGGGTAGTTAGATGCAGTGAGTTGGGTTCACTCAACACAAAGCTAGGTATATGCAGTGATGAGGTGGGTTAAGTAAACACAACAGGTACTGGGGTATATGCAGTACTGGGTAGTACAATGTGCAGCTCCCTGTCTCACACACACAGGTAGTCACTGAATGTGCTGGGCTGCTGGCAGTGGCACACACAATATCCATTAGCAAGGCTGTGCATGCAACAAAAGTGTCAGTTTGACACACAGAAAAAAAAATGTACAGGATGAGCTCTGAAAAGAGCTGTTGCTGGGTGCTTTAAAAGCAATAATAATCAGTCAGGAGCAAGCAAAGCAGCCTAGAACCTAACTAATCTGTCCCTAGGAGAAAAAGTCTGCAGCAGCTGTCCCTTTCCTCTCTCTAGCAGGCACACAAGTGAGGCTAATGCCCGCTGGACCCTGCCTTATATAAGGGGGGGGGCTCCAGGGCTTAGTGTAGCCTGAATGGCTACAATGTGCCCGCTGACTGTGATGCAGAGGGTCAAAGTTGACCCTCATAGTGCATTATGGGGCGAATCGAACTTCCGCAAAAGTTCACCTGGTGCAGGCGAACGCGAACCCCCTAAGTTCGCCTGGAACCGTTCGCCGGCAAACCGTTCGCTACATCTCTGATCTGAGTCACACTACCAATAGACTGTATTGCACATGCCTCTTACTTCTGTGTCACACGGCGGATGGACTGTATTGCACATGTTGTTTTTACATCCATGTCACACCACAGACGGCCTGTTAGCGCTCTTCTGTGCGCACTAGTACCATCACTATTACTGGTGTACATACCATGTCGCACAGTGCTGGGTTACCATCCATGCCTCCAACGCTACTCTACCCCCCTCATACCTCCTACTCCAGGGCACAGCTACTCAAATGGGAACATATCTCAGCCCTTCACCCGGAGGACAGGCTCCTGGCCAACTCTGTTTGGAACCACGTCCAAGAAATCACCGCTTCTACATCCTGGCCTCACACCAACCAGTGCCGCAGGGGCTGTCGATCAGGTGTTCGGGCGAGGCTGAAGAGGAGAGGCCTGCGGTCATCCATCCCCCGACAAGAGGGAACTCGGTAACAACACCCCAGTCTTCTGCTTTACCGAAACGTGGCTTCATGACGACATCCCTGAGAGTGCCCTCCAGCTCACAGGTTTCAGCCTCATCCGAGCAGACCGTGACAGCACCCTCTCTGGTAAAAAGAAAGGGGGGCGGCATCTGCTTCTACATCAGCTCTGTCTGGTGCCCAAACACCTCCGTACTGGCCAAGAAATGCACACCAGAACTTGAACTCCTCCTCATCAATTGCAGGCCAATCTACTCGCCCAGGGAGTTCTCTTCCTACGTCCTCGTGGGTGTGTATATCCCTCCTGATGCAGAGGTAAATGCTGCCCTGCGTGATCTCAGTGATACCATCATGCAGTGGGAGAAGGCCCTCCCGGACTCGATGTTCATCATCTTGGGGGACTTCAACAAGGCCAACCTCCGTATTGAGCTGCCCCGCTTCCATCAGCACATCACCTGCCCCACCAGAAATGCCAACACCCTCGACCATTGTTACACGGTCCTCAAAGATGCATACAAAGCGACACCGTGGGCAGCACTAGGCTCATCTGACCACTGCATCATCCACCTGATACCTACTTACAAAAGGCGCCTGGAAACCTCAAAACCTGTCACCAAAACCTTCAAAGTGTGGTCAAGTGAGGCTAAACTACAACTTCAGGCCTGTTTTGACTGCACAGACTGGAAGGCTCTGGAATCGCCTAACCTGGACGAGTGGGCAGACAATGTATCCTCGTACATTGGCTTCTGCGAGAACTCCTGCATCCCTACAAAATCCTTCAAACTATATCCAAACGATAAACCGTGGTTCTCAAAAAGACTTAGACAACTGCAACACAGCAAAGAAGCTGCACACAAGTCCGGCAACCAGGAGGACTACAAGAGGGCAAGGAACAACCTAAACAGGGAACTGAGGTCCGCAAAGAAGTGCTACGCGGAAAAGCTGGAACAGAACCTCTCCTCAAACGACTCACGTCACGAGCTGTGTGGAAAGGGCTTAAGTCTGCCACCAACTACAAGCCTCCCCCTCAGCATACTACACCTAGCACTGAGCTGGCAGAGAGTCTAAGCGACTTCTACTGCAGATTCGAGAACCAGCCAACACCTGTGGGACTCCCACAGCCGCCTGCACAATCCTCTAACATTGATGCCCTGGGCCTGAACCCACCTCCACTGTCAGTGAGGGAGGCGGATGTACTGAAACACCTGCTAAGGCTAAATGCTAGGAAAGCCTCCGGTCTGGATAGTGTGTCACCAGCCTGCCTGAAAACTTGCGCTCATCAGCTTGCTCCCACCCTCTCTTCCATCTTCACGAGGTCTCTCCAGGGAGGCAAAGTACCCGCATGCTTTAAGAGGTCCACCATTATCCCCGTCCCCAAAAAGCAGGGCATCCTCGACCTCAACAACTTCAGGCCTGTGGCACTTACATCCGTGATCATGAAAGCTTTTGAAAGCATGGTGCTCCCCCTCCTTAAGCACTCCACAGAGGGACTGCTAGATCCACACCAGTTTGCGTACAGAGCAAACAGGTCCACTGATGATGCCATTAACATCTGCTTGGAGCTCGTCTATGATCACCTGGACAGACCAGACTCCTACGCGAGGATCCTCCTACTGGACTTCAGCTCAGCATTCAATACCATCAGCCCCAAAATACTGCAAGACAATCTTGTCGCAATAGGAGTCCACCCCACCCTACGCCTGTGGATCACGGACTTCCTCACCAATAGGTCCCAGGTTGTTAGGCTGGGCACTATCTCCTCACAACCTAGGATCACCAACACAGGAGCCCCACAAGGCTGCGTTCTGTCGCCGTTTCTGTTTTCTCTGTATACAAATAACTGCAAATCCACATCAGACTCGGTAAAAGTAATCAAATTCGCTGACGACACGACCATTGTCGGTCTCATCACCAATAATGATGAGAAAGAGTACCGCCACCAGGTTGAAGGTGTCTGTCACTGGTGCAGAGAGAACGGATTGGTCCTAAACACAGCGAAAACTGTGGAGATGATTGTTGATTTCAGGAGATGCGCCTCCACCCCGCCCCCAATCTGCATCGATGGCAAGGAGGTGGAAAGAGTCCCTAGCGTCCGCCTTCTGGGCACAACCATCTCTAATGACCTGAAGTGGAAGGCCAACACTGCCTCCACACAGAGGAAAGCCCAACAGAGACTTTTCTTTCTCCGCCGACTAAAAAAGTTTGGTATGGTCCAAAAACTTCGGACAAACTTCTACTCCGCTACAATCGAATCTGTCCTATGCTCTTCCATCCTGGTTTGGTACGCCAGCTCTTCTGCCAGCGACAGACTCAAACTGCAGAGGGTCATCAGATCAGCGGAGAGGATCATCGGGAGATCCCTCCCCTCTCTGGACCTCCTTTACCATTCCAGGCTGTACTCCAGAGCATTAAAGATCACCAGCGACCCCTCACACCCAGGCCATCTCTTCTTTAGTCAGCTCCCCTCGAGCCGGAGACTCCGGTTCCGGTCCATCTTCACCAAGACCTCAAGGCATAAAAACAGTTTCTTTCCCTCTGCTGTCAACCTTCTGAACTCTCTCCACGTAACTGCCCATCCCCACACCAAACACCATGCCGGCACTGCGGCACTCTACACATAGATAGACGGCGCTCTAGCTCAAGCCGACTTTCTTTTGGTTTTTTTTTTGGGTGTTTTTTGTGTTTTAACTTATGCTACATTGTCTCTCTCTGCAAATGTGTTCCTTTCTGACTGCTCGTTTTTGTCCTGTATCTGTATCTATATCCTGTATCAGTACCCTGTTAGTGCCAAGCCCAATTCCAGGCACGACCCAGTCGTGCTTGGCGATAATAAAGATTCTGATTCTGATAATAGATTTTCATTGCATTCTTCAATGCTTTTGTCAAATCAAATGTAAAAACTATTAACCTCCTTGGCGGTAATCCCAAGCTAGGGTCGGCGGGGAAAACCACAGCTCAGAGCAGTAATCCCGATCTCTGCTCGGGGTAGCAGCCGGAGGCTGTATGCAGAGCAATGCGCGCAGCGGGAGCGTTTCTACATACCTCCTGCGGGATCCCGATGTCGGACAGCATTCTTCTTCCTCTCCTCCGGGGCTCTGCTTACTCCTGGGGAGATCCCTGGCTGTCGTCATGACAGCCGGCAATTTCACTTTAGAGTTGCAGCACCACCCGGAGGATGGAGGCATAACTGCAGCGCTGGAGCCAGGAGGGTGAGTGATTGCTGGGCTGCTGCAGATCTCCCTGGCAGCATGATTTTTTCCAGGTTTTAGGGTCTGAAAGGGTGCAAAAAATTGCACCGCTTTTAGACCCTAAAATCCCGAAAGAATCCTAACGCCAAGGGGGTTAATAATGTAAAAATACCAATCGGTGTATGAGTACCTTAAAGGGACTCAGAGCAGTGCAGAAACTATGGAAAGATGCATATCATTTTGAAGCTCTCTTCCTCCTCTTTCCAACAATATATAAACCGCCGCCCTACACATTTTAGTTTTCGCTATTTTCGCAATCGAAACCGTGGCAAACAAAAACTAAAAGGCGTAGGGCGGCGGTTTATGTGTCGTTAAAAAGAGGAGAAAGAGAGCTTTTAAAATGGTATGCATCTTTCCATAGTTACTTGTATTACACAGGACGACTTTTCCCCAAAGTCGGCAGCTCTATTTAGTTGCTGACTTTGGGTTTTCTTTTAGTTTTCGATATTTTCGTGAACAAAATTGCGGCGGCCGCAATGTCGATCAAAAAATAGCGAAAACTAAAAGGCGTAGGGCGGCGGTTTATATAACGTTGGAGAGAGGAGAAAGAGCGCTTCAAAATGGCATGCATCTTTCCATAGTTTCTGCACTGCTCGGAGTCCCTTTAACATTTTAAAAGATAATTTAACTTAAAGTTCACAGTGTAGTTAACATAATGTCAGGGGTTTAGAAATGACAGTTCCTGCCTGGGAGCTGGCAAAAACATATCTCAAATCTAGAGATCAACTGTATGCAGCTCGGAAATTAGCCAGTGAGATGCACTTTCTGCTGATTTTGATTGACCAGATTCCAAGCTGTACACAATTTGCATTCAAAGCTAGTATTATTAGCGTCCAATTGGCTATATATTCTCCAGTCCAACCACTTAAGACTCATACACACATGAAGCTTTTCCACCCAACTATCATACAATCATCCAAACATGGCTGAAAGTCTCCCATAATTCCCAGTGGAAAGCATGAGAAGTCCCATTCTTCCCCAACCCCTAGTAATCTATGATTTGCAGAAATGGCAGATGGGGAGAGGAGGTAAGGGTGGGGTGGGGAGTGCCAGAAATACTCATCACCAGCTCCTACATGGGGACTAACATTTACTTTTTATTTAGCAAGGGCTTAGATTAGGACAACTGCACTACTGCATTATACGTTCAGGTATGCTTTAATTTAAAGAATTCAATTCTTTATAAGGTTTTATATATAGAATATATATAGAATCTAATAATATACAAGATTTTGTAAAATCCTAGATATTTCATGTTGAAACCATAATCCACTATGCATTTAGGTCGTTAGTAAAACCTTTTTTTTCCTCTCAGCTTTCAGACTTTGCTGGTTTGTCTAGCCTGCAAGAGTTGGTGTTCTTCTCCAGTGGAACAGAAACTATCGAGAATAACACTTTTAGATCACTAAGTAACTTGAAGACATTGGAAGTATGGAAGAATAAACTGACAGCTATTCCCAGGTACCTTCCACCAAGTATTGAGGTCTTAAAACTTGGTGATAATTCCATTCACTCCATTCATCACTATGATTTTGATGGTTTAAACAAGCTGAAGATACTTGAAATGCAGAACAACTTGGTTCATTCAGTGTCGCTAGACGTGTTTGCTTCAATTACGAATATTCAGCGTTTGATTCTAGACAATAATGGTGTGCAGACAGTACATGCAACAGCCAAGCTCACACAGCTTAAATACCTAAGCTTGGAGAACAACAGGCTGCTGCAATTTCATGAAATGTTCTTCTTACATCTTCCAAGCTTGCAGTATCTCAGGTTAGCTGGGAATCAGCTAGCTAGAATCCCAGCACAGCTCCCACGGTCTCTGCTTTCCTTGAAGATTGAGAGAAATCTCATTCAAATTGTACGTGTTAGAGACGTAAAACACTTGGAGAATCTGTATGAGCTTAACCTTTCTGGGAACCAACTTTCTTCAGCCGATGGTGTCCTGGCAGCTACGAATTTGACTTCTTTAGATGTGTCTACTAACCACCTCTCATCTTTTCCTAATAAATTGCCAATTAAATTACAAAGAATTGACTTTAGCAACAACCAGATTTCAAGAGTGACAACAGAGAACATGAAGGGCCTGTCCAACCTTAGACATCTGTTCCTGGATAACAATGGCATGATTCTGTTTGAAGACAAATCACTCCAGGGGTGTGTTCACTTATCCAACTTGGCCATGGAGCAGAATCTTCTCACCTCCATCCCACAGGGGTAAGTTTCTTTAGCATATAGACAGTTTGAGCTCATGCAGAGTGTGGAACATGGTGTGGCAGCAGCTCCAAGAACATGAGTGTTAAGGTACGTACTCACTTCTGATACCAGTCTTTTGAATGACAGTTTGGTGTGTGTAGGAATGATTGTTAAGCAGCCCATACACTCAGCCGATTTTCTGGCCGACCGATCGATCCCGATCGATCGATCGATCAATCGATTGCAAATCGGTTGGCCAATCGACCGATCGACGGCCGATTTCGATGGATTTCCATCGAACTTGCAGGGTGGAAAATTTAGGTCGATCTGATGAGATTGCTTATCAGTTTGCATTGGCCTTAATGGAAATCTGATGGCAAAAAAATGCCATCAGATCGAATTTCAATAGATTTCAAACTGAAATCTATTGGAATTCTATCCTGGTAAAAAATGTTCTAAAAACGCATCAGATAGATCATCAGATGCATTTCTTATCTATCTGCTGCCAATCTGACGAGTGTATGGGCACCTTTAGACTGATAGCAGTAAAAATTTGGCATAAAAAAATAAAAATCCCCCATTCGATCGATTAGTGTCCGATTTCGATCAATTTGATCTATCTGACAGGATGGAAAATCCAGGTCGATCTGCTGCTGGAAGCAGATCGATGGCCCATAGAGTTTTATTGAATCTAATGGTCCAATAATGCATTTAGATCAATTTCAGAATTAAATCTATTGGAAATCTGTTCCTAGTGTGTGGCACACATCAGATAGATTCCTGTCAGATTGAATTTGACAGTCATCTGACAGAAATCTATCTGATGGTCGAATTTGCTGCAAATCTATAAGTGTATGGCCACCTTTAGACACTAAAGGTGCGTACACACACACTACGGCCGCCAACGACGGGTCCGTCAGACCCTCCCGCTGGGCGGACTTTCAGGCGACAGTAGCGCGTGTGTACGCACTGTCGGCGGACTGATAAGGCTGTTTCTTAGCGATCCGCCCGGCGGATCGTTCAGACACAGCCTTATCAGTCCGCCGACAGTACGTACACACGCGCTACTGTCGCCTGAAAGTCTGCCCAGTGGGACGGTCTGACGGACCCGTCGTTGGCGGCCGTAGTGCATGTGTACGCACCTTAATAGACTTTCAAACAACAAGTCGTTTGATCAGTCATTTGATCTAGTCCATTGTTCTATCAAGTCCGCTGACCAGTCAAACAACATGTAAATTAGTGTAATTAGCATTTCAAACATTTTGTCATCTGTGTGTACAAGGAGTCTGAATGACTTTTTGTTTAAATGACAAGTCGTTCAAACGTCCGGCTTGAACGTCAATCGGGCATAAAATCAGACGTGTGTATGCACCTTTAATTTATGCTTAGTGATTCCTGTTTGTGGTATGGAAAGGGAGCGCTGGCCAGACACCAGTGATGAAGGGGAAACAATTCCCATCAGGAATTCAGGAACATGAGGACATTACCCAATCAGTCTCACAGTCTATGGACACCTTATGCCCCATGAACAGTACATAATTATATGTTAATCTTGAAAATGCACAGGTAGAGCATTTAGTTTGTGAGCTGTGCTCATATTTTGATTATCAGAGTGAATATTAAACAGTTTAGGGAAATTCTGTTCTAGCCTGCGCCTGGGTTCACACTACACAGGGTAGTAAACCATAGAAATGCTACCTATGACATGTCCGTTACAATGGATACCAACGGATATGGACAGACACAGCTGATCGTACATCAGATCCGCTGTGACTGTCCACATTGTGGCTGCAGTAGTGTGAATCCATCCTGAAAATGATTAACTGCTAAAGTTTCTTTGTAATTGAAATACAAAAATGAAGCTTTATGTATGGCTGCATCCTAAGCAGCACAATATGCTGTACTGCACATTTTTCATGAAATAAGACTCTTGTTAGCCCCAGTTGGTACACAGAGGAATGCCATAAGGGGACTTGAACCTGACACCTCTGCCTCGTGATCATGGGCCTGATGCAGGAAACCGCCGTAATATTGCCATGCACAGACATCACACGGAAATATTACCCCCACTGACAGAACTGTGTACCAGAGTTACGCTATTAGCACAACCTGCACTACTCGACTAGTCTAACTGTTGCTAAGGTAACACGCACTACTAATGTTAACTCTCAATAATAATGTGCTTTACCATAGCAACGTTCACGCTAAAACAAACTACACAAATCTAAAAAAGATTTATTGAATTAAACACACTTAGCAGACCTTATATGAGACCGCCTAAAATATAAGAGGGTGTGTGACGTCAGGTCACATGCCCCCACCTGACCAATAGGTGTTCTCCAGTAGTCTATGGGAAACTTTCCTAAACCCAGCGTTTTAAACTTTAGAAAAGGGTAAGAGATTCTTTATTACCACAGGTCATTTATTTATTAGAAAATACATACACCATTACTTTTTTGGCTATTCGGAGGCTTTTGAAAGGCTTTTTTGAGAAGTTATGGAAAAAGATTTTAAAGGAGAACTAACCAATGTCTGTAGAGAGTTTATAAATGACAATGGCCTCAATTCACTAAGATTATCTCCTGTCTTTAATAACTCTTCTAGAGTTGTTACCATGGTGATAAGGCATGTAGTATTCAGGAAACATTTTACCTCAGGCAAACCTAAAGTTAACTCTTCTGTCTTTAAGTTAAATCTCCAATCCTTAAAATAACTCCAGAGTTAAAGACAGGGTGTTAATTAACTGTGTGTGAAAATAACTACAGAGGAGGTAACTTAACTACAGAAGAGGTAAATTAACTACAGAGGAGGTAAATTAACTACAGAGGAGGTAACTTAAGGAATGAAGAGGTAAGATAGCTCTCTCACTGTGTGGAGGTAAGTTTTCTCTTGCCTTATTATCTCCAGCATGATCTTAGTGAATTGAGGCCAATGAATTTAACCAATAGGAGGGAAATTCTAGGATGGGAGGTATGGCATACCAGATCCCACCCACTCTCCAGGGTATATAAGGAAGGCTGCGAGACAGCCTCAGTTGATTGCTGACCTTGCTAGGGAGCATAGCTCCCATTTTTCCATCTCCAGGGTATATAAGGAAGGCTGCGAGTCAGCCTCAGTTGATTGCTGACCTTGCTAGGGAGCATAGCTCCCATTTTTTTGTGTTTCTTGATTATGTATTTGTAAATAGCTGCGTTTATCTTCTATTATGCACTTTGCACCCTAAGCACTTTTTCACTGTAGCCCTGACGACGGCTCTATTTTTAAGGAGCCGAAACATGTCGGTTTTAGGTGGAGGGTTTTAAACTATTTGAAGTAACTCAGCATATACGATTTTAGTGCCTAGTATTGGGATAGATAAGAACTGACTACAAAATACAGAATGTTCTTTCTAACTTGCACCATTATTTCTCTCAACTACCCAACTAGGTTAATGTGAACTAAATCTTGAATAAAAAAAAATAAAAATTACAATCATAATGACAGAAATGTTTTTACTGTAATAAATTAAAAGTTATATTTTAGGCGGTCTCGTATAAGGTCTGCAACATTCACGCTAGTCAAGTACCCCCGTTAATAAGGGTTATATTGCCGTGCTATGTCTGTGCATTTCATTATTACCAAGGTTTCCTGCTTCAGGTCCCATAAGTTAAGGTAGCCATACACTGGTCGATTTGCCATCAGATCCGAACAACAGATAGATCCCTCTCTGATCAAATCTGATCAGAGAGGGATCGTATGGCTGCCTTTACTGCAAACAGATTGTGAATCGATTTCAGCATGAAACAGATCACAATCTGTGAAGCTGCTGACGCCCCCTTCACCGCATACATTACCTGCTCCGGCCGGCGCGTGTCCCTTGGTCTCCGCTGTCCCTTCTCCATGCTCTGCTCCTCCAGCTTCACTGAACTTCCTGCCGGGGAAGTTTAAACAGTAGAGGGAGCTCTACTATTTAAACTTTCTGCCGGGACAGGAAGTTCAGTGAAGCTGGAGGAGCCGAGCATTGAGAAGGGACAGCGGAGACCAAGGGACATGCGCCAGCCGGATCAGGTAATGTATTGCCGCTAGCGCTGGTTGTCGGGCATTCCAACGCCGCTATCAACGCACTCCCGACCCACCGGTGATTGAGCAAAATCTTCCGCACGGACGGATTGGCGGGAACTATTGATTTCAGGCGGAAATCTATCGTTCTGTCAGCGTTTGCGCAACGATTTCACAGCAGATTCGATCACAGAGATCGAATCTGCTGTATATCGGCGGGAAAATCGTCAGGTGTATGGGCCCCTTTAGAGAGATACACACACACACACACACACACACACACACACACACACACACACAGAGAGCAGGTGATACGTTTCTTGCTCATCTACCATCCTTTTAGCAAATCTGCAGGTAGAGTGAGAAGAACTACCCGGGAGGGCAAATTGTCTGGACGAGTTCCTTATCCGCACTGCTGAAGGAGCTAATGCTTGGCACACACGGCCCGATTCTGCCGCTCGATTCTCCCGCTCGTTCGATTCCCCGCTCGGTTCCGGGGGCTATTCTCTTATCTTCCGCTCGTTTTTCTTATCTTTTTCCATTGTGTTCAATGCGGAATCAAGCGGCAAAACGATCGGGGCGGGAGATCGGACATGTGGGAAATTATCTATCGAGCCATCTAAATGGCTCAGAATCAAGCCGTGTATTCCCAGCATATTGAATAAGGCTTTAGCAGTTCTGCATAGCTCCGGTCCCTGCCCCCGTCCCTTCCCTCCAATCAGCAGGGAGGGAAGGAATGCAGGCGGGGACTGGAGTTCTGCAGGAGGCGGGGAGAGCAGCAGACTGACACTATAGAGATAAACACAGCCAGCTCTGACAAGCTGTTTGTCAGCAGCGTGGCTGTGATTTATGAGGGATTGCAGAGTGCAGGGGGACCTTAGGGCGGTTTGGGATAGCAACAGAGGCTGGGCTGTATAGGCAGATCCAGCCTTTGTATGCAGATAATATTCTTCAAACCCACCTCGGGTTCTCTTTAAGGACCAATATGTAATATATAATAAATTATTCCTTCACATTTTTATAGACTTCCAAGTACAGTTCTCCGTTTGGATCTCAAAGGCAATAAAATAGAGCATATTGGAGGTCATGATGTGAACAATCTGAAACATCTTCAAGTACTAAATCTTCGAAATAACAAGATCACATCTTTAGATCACCAAGTACTGGAGTGCTTGCCAAGACTGCGACACCTCTACTTAGATGGAAACCCCTGGAACTGTACCTGCAAACTTCTGAAGGTCAGAAGATTACTTATTGATAAAGGGACTGATACAAAGGAGGGATACTGTGTTGAGCCTAGTTATTGCCGTGGCGAGAGATGGATGTCCTCTGAAACCATACTAAGGCATTGCGAGAGCATCTACACCTTTCATAAAGGAAAAGAAAATAAGAAAAAGCTGAAGTTCCATGAACTAATCAACATTGATGTTCATAGTGATGAAGATTATGATTATGACCCAGATTACTGATTTATTTGTACACTGTTGTTTTCCCAGATCTTAAAGGGAACCTAAACTGAGAAGAATATGGATTTTCTTTTTAAAATAATACCAGTTGCCAGACTCTACTGCTGATCCTGTGTCTCTAATACTTATAGCCACAGCCCCTCAACAAGCATGCAGATCAGGTGCTCTGACTGAAGTCAGACTGGATTAGCTGCATGCTTGTTTCAGGTGTGTGATTCAGACACTACTGCAGCCAAAGAGATCAACAGGACTGACAAGCAACTGGTATTGTTTAAAAGGAAACATCCATATCCCTCTCAGTTAAGGTTCCCTTTAAGGCTTTCTATTTCGGTTATCTAAAGAATTGCTAGAGATTGTATAAATATATTGTTTGTGTTTGTGTGGGTATATATATATATATATATATATATATATATATATATATATATATATATATATATATATATATATATATATATATATATATATATATACAGGGACGTTCCTAGGGTCCTTGGCGATCGGGGGCACCAGTGGGCACTAGGTGGGGGGTATATGCGCGCCGTGGCAAAAATGGGCGTGGTCATGCCACGAGTGGGTGTGGCCATGGGTGGGGCCAAATGTACATGAACTTAGCAGCGGTGTAAGCTACAGATAACGGGCCTGCAAAATATTGGATGAGCCCCTGTCCTTTATTTAGATAATTTACAATCAGTGTAGGCATAGATCAAAGATGTATACACACATACAATTTTGATTGGTCAATCACTGACCAATTTTACCACCCCCATGCAGTAAGTGGGCCAACAGACAAGGGCCAACAGACAATGAATTTGATGAACAGAGCTAAAATTGGCTAATCAAAATTGTATGTGTGTACCAGGCTTTACAGCTAATACTGTGCATAGTGAAAGTAGCAGGGATCAGCATACAATACAGCTGGTTCACAATCAGTAAAGGCACAGAGTAACTCCTTATACTGTACACACTGGAGGTAGATCCGCACACACAGTACAGGCACAGAGTAACAGCTTATAGTGTACATACTGGAGGCAGCAGAGATCGGCACACACTGCAGCTTAGTTTACTATCAGTCCAGGCACAGAGTAACAGCATATACTGTACATACTGGGGGTAGCAGAGATCGGCACACGCTGCAGCTAGTTTACTATCAGTCCAGGCACAGAGTAACAGCTTATACTGGACATATTGGAGGCAGCAGAGATCAGCACACACTGCAGCTAGTTTACTATCAGTCCAGGCACAGAGTAACAGCTTATACTGGACATATTGGAGGCAGCAGAGATCAGCACATGCTGCAGCTAGCTTATTATCAGTACAGGCACAGAGTTACATCTTACACTGTACACCACACATGCGCAGTATTTACTTTCTTCAGCTCTGTGAACACTCCTCCGTCTTCCCTACTGCAGACGGCGGGAGCAAGTGGGAATGACCAGGAAAGATACAGGCCAGAAGAAGGAAATACTGTGCATGTGCCACAACAGGGGGTTGAAAGGGGGAAACAGAGCCACACAGGTTGAAACAGAATGAGCAGTAAGATCCATGACCCCCTCCCAGCCTGTTTTTTTTAAATCAGAGAACATTGGGCTCTGCCTCTGATCTCTGGAATCCTTTAGGCTACCTTAGTGCTCATTTACAATTCAAATTGATGCCATGTGTGGGGAGGTGTACATAGGCTTACCATATGCAGTATAGGCCTCTAGTGGCACTGGCACACAGTATTTGGTCCCCTGCAAGTATGGTCAGTGGTCATAGGCAGGCCAATAGGAAATACTGCACATGTCAACCAGGATATAAGAATAGCACTGCAGGCAGACCAAGGGCAACACCAGGCCACAGGAGGTGCACAGTAAGCCTATGCACAGCCCTCCCCACACACAGCATAACTTTATAATTCAAATGAATGCTAGGCTAAGGCATCCAATAAAGCTGCTGTACCACCAGTCTATGGTACCAGACTATCCAATATAACTATGTACACTACCAGTAAATAGACACAGGCTAACAGCACAGCAGATAGGCCCAGCCAGTCCCAGGTGCTGTTTGGCTAGTGTGGCTACAGGCTACTACTGGGCTGGCTCCTGGCTATGTGGCTGTCTGCCTGGCCTCACTCTTCCCCAACCCTCCTACCACTTGCATTTGCTGGCAGTGGCTGCAGTGCAGATTACTTACTTGTGAAGCTTGGGTTCATCTGCAGCAGGCTTTCTCAACCAGGGTTCCCTGGAACCCCAGGGTTCCTTGAGGACTCTGCAGGGGTTCCTTGGCATTTCACCCCATTGTGGGGGAAGTATAATAGAGCACACTATAATAGGTGGTACTGTAACAAGAAGCACTAAATTGGGGGGGTCAGGAGACAGTATGAGTGGCAGTGTAATAGGAGATCGTGAAATGAGCAGCATAACCTATTTAAAGACCACGCCTCCTGAAAAATAAATGTAGGGGTTCCTCGAGACCAAAAAATTGTTTGCAGGGGGTCCTTGAGATCCAAAAGTTATTTACAGGGTTCCTCCAAGGTAAAAAGGTTGAGAAAGGCTGATCTGCAGGCTGCCTGGTGCAGTGGTGCCCTCTCTCTGGTATCTGGCTGGTGGCACTGGCTGCAGGCAGGCACCTTTTCCCAAGGTGGAGGAAGCAGTATGTAGCTGTGGGGGCTGGGCTGGGCCCGAATCTGATGACCGTGGTGGCAGCAGGCTAGGGAAAGAGAGCCAGGTTGAGGTGTTCTGTCATCGTGCTGGTCTGGACCTGGTGGCACTGGCACCTGTGGGCAGTGGTGAGGCACGGTGGCAGCCAGATGCCAGGATGGTGCCATGTGCGGGTCAGCAGTCGGACTCGGCCGAACGGCGCATATGCATCGTGAAGGGTGCGGAGCTACCACGCTCTCTCCAGCCCCCTGCCTTTTCAATAGAATCCCACGCCTCCTGCCACATGCTCCACTTGTGATTGGGCAGGGGGCGGACAGTCAGCCAAAGCCAGACAAACAGGAATGCTGGGAGCGGCGAGCGCTGCTGACGCAAGAGCGAACGGCGGCCGCGTTTACCGATACATTCGGGGCACCCATGTTGGGCACTCCCAATATATATATTCGTGGCACCCTAGAGCCATATTCGTGGCACGGGCCACGTACAAATAGCGCTAGCGACGCGCCTGTATATATATATATATATATATATATATATATATATATATACTGGATATACAGAGGGGTGCAAACGCTTGGGCAACCTTGATAATTGTCATGATTCTCCTGTATAAGTCATTGGGTGTTATGATAAAAAATGTCAGTTAAATATAACCTCGCCCCCTCAGGGCGATAGGATATCTGTACCACCAGGGACTTCATTGACCCTAGATGGATTAAGCTCTAGAGAGGATGAGCTTCAGGTGATTAACCTGACAGGGGAAACAATCCCTGAATCTGTCAGAAGTTTGCTGGGACGTGGTTTAGGCTTTTGCCCACCACAACAACTTGACCGTTTTGAATTTATAGTTGATCTACATCTTTTTTGTAGGAAACTCTTTTTTTACTCGACTTTAAAAAATCGGGAGACAAGTAGCCAACCACCGAGTACACCAGCGCTCACAGAGGGAGATTATGAGGCCCTGGAGGAACTCAACTTTCTATTAAGTGAAAACAGCTCAGAGTCATTGGGAGACGATGACGGTTGCAATGGAGAATGGCCCCAATACCTTTCTACTCCCAGATACATCTAAATTAACAAACAATCCTACAATCGTTCTCACCGTTTTCCACCGATTTCTAGCAATATGGGCTTACGCTGCTTCATTAGAGCAGTGGAGAGGGACATCGCAAGTTTGGAGAGAACTGATGAGGGAATGTCCAATCTTGGCGAGCATGAATGTCAGGCTTTGGACCTCCTTTCTGAAAGACATGAATGGACGATTAAGCCCTCCGATAAGGGGGGCAATGTCGTCATCATGTTGACTTCTGATTATAGGACTATGTGCATGGACATTTTGGGCCAGCGGGGGTGCTACCAAATGGTCTCGGCGTCGAGGGTAGATCGTTGCCAGCCGAGACTTTTTTCCATCATTGATACTGCCTTGCATAAAAATATAATAAGCGAAAACATTGCATTATATTTGAAGGTTATAGACCCTGTGCTACCGACTTTTTACGCACTCCCTAAAGTGCATAAATGTCTGACAAACCCCCCAGGCCGGCCAATAGTGTCAGGTAGGGGTTCTCTCACTGAGCGTGTTAGTATGTATATAGACAAACATTTACAGTCGCATGTACAGGGCCTACCCTCTTATATCAAGGACACTACTCATCTGTTACGCAGTTTGGAGGATATACAGGTCCCGGCTGGGACTCTCTTGGTCTCCCTTGACGTTGAGTCCCTCTACTCATGCATCCCCCATGGCCCCGGTGTCCAGGCGGTAGCCAATTTCCTTTGTGAGCTTGGAGTGCAGGATGCTGCGCACAATTCGTTTATTTTACAACTTTTGGATTTTTTGCTAACTAATAATGTTTTCACTTTTGATGGTGACAGATACCTCCAGGTGCAGGGTGCGGCAATGGGGACAACTTGTGCCCCGTCGTACGCAAATCTGTATCTGGGGGACTGGGAACGCGAGATTTTTTCAAGCGATGATCTGTCGATGGACCTGTGCCACATTTTGGCGTGGCACAGGTATATAGACGACATTTTGATCTTCTGGACGGGCATGTCGCAGCAGGTTGTGGACTTTGTAAAACGGATCAATAATAACGATCGGAATCTTAAGTTTACTTTGGATTTCGATAAAAATTCTATTTCTTTCTTGGATATACGCATTGCAATTAATAGGGATGGTCGTTTAAGTACCACCTTATATAGAAAGTCGACATCAACAAATGCACTTCTGCATGCGGAGAGCTTTCATCCCACACATACAATCCGAGGGATCCCGATGGGGCAGTATTTACGTGTACGTCGAAATTGCTCAGATGAAGAAACTTTTATACGTGAAGCACAGGAATTGCGGAATAGATTTAGAGCTAGGGGATATCGAGATACATGCTTACGGCGGGCTTTCAAGAGAGCAAAGAATAGTGATAGAAGCGACCTGCTGCGACAACGCCACCGACGCAGTGGTCGGGATATGCTTTCATTCCCTCGTTTTTGTACACGTTTTTGTGCGCAGCATCCTGCATTAAAAACCATTCTGGACAGACATTGGTATCTGTTACAGAATGACCCAGTGGTTGGTATACATTTACCTTCATCCCCTAGTCTGACCTTCCGTAGAGCAAGGTCGCTACGGGATGCTTTAGTACATAGCCATTTCCCAGGGGTAACTCCCAAGAAACATTGTTCAGTTACAGGAACTTTCTCGTGTGGAGGGTGCGACTATTGTCGTTTTATGCAGATAGGAAGATTTGCATTTCTGCCGGATGGCAGGAGACTGGAATTGCCGCATTTCGTGAATTGTAAAACGAGATTTGTGGTATACCTGTTGATGTGCCAATGTGGTGCTTTCTACGTTGGCAAGACAAAACCTACTTTACGTGAACGCATGTCAGAACATTTAGCTAACATTGAGAGCGGCGATGCACAGTCTCCTGTCGCCAGACATGTCGTGCAATACCATGCGGGTGATAAGGGTGTGGTAAAATTCATTGGCCTGGACCGTATTCACCCAACCATTAGAGGAGGAAACTTCGATCGGCTATTACTGCGTTGCGAATCTAGATGGATATATAAATTAAAAGCATGTTCCTATCCAGGCTTGAACGCGCAGGTCAGTTATGCCCATTTTTTGCCCACCTAGAATTGCTCTGCACGACCTCTCTGCCTTCTGTGCACTCTCGTACCTGTGTTCCTGGGCCCTCTCCACTGTGATGACCACTGACTCTCTTTTTTATCCCCCAATTTATCCCCCAACTTATCTAAAAAAAAAATTCAGTTTTTTCTATTTTCATATTTAAACTTAGGAGCATGTGACTCCAGCGGGTCCTAATTGGACCTAATATGCTTGGTTGAAAAACGCATTTTTTGCATCTCCAATATGGTTTTTCTGTTAAACATTTGTCAGGTTGATGGGGGTTACAAGTGTTATGATGTCAGCCGCTTTTTGCATGCCTAGACAGAAGATAATTACTATAGTTGTACATCTATATGAGACTGTATGAGGGGGATTTTGACGCTGTGTATGCCCTATGGGGATATAGACACAGAGACCAGGGCTGACCACCGGACATTCGCGGAAGCCTACAATACCTGCTTAGTGCTTGGAGCACTGGGGGATGCCTTTCTTTACAACATCCTATAACACGGAGTCCGCAATGTCTGTGTGGCCTATACGGATAAATATATGACATCGTTGATGTCAATTCAGTTCTGCCTGGTAACTGCTGACATGCAGACCTGTGCCTTACCCATTGGCTCGCGGTGGAACTCCCCACTCGGCTGCTGTGATTGGTTGTTTGGGTCTTCTTAGCTGTATGCATGGAGGACATGAGGCCACGCCCCCCTGAGGAAGCCGGAAGCCGGCGAAACTGTCAGGAGCGCCTCTCACCCGCATGGGACGCCACTCTGCCCCGACCCCGGACTCCACACTGGTCATGGACCTGTAAAAGGACTGAGACTTCCCTGTCATGCAAGCCGCCTAACGAACTGCGAGGACGGCGATTGCCTGGGTCTATATCTGCCGTTGTTCCATTCTTTGCACTGTCTGGGATTTCGGGTCTGTAGACACACATGCTGAGGCGTTGTGATCAATTCACCTGATGCCCCCCAATCATGCGATCGTCAGCACGGAACTACATGATGCATCTGACAGCAGAGTGGTGAGATCCTTGCAATAAGGTCGACAAGTTTGATTATACATCTTATGACTATGCTGGCTGTACGCTTTGCTAACCTGTGAACGCTTTTTGGCTAACTAGATGCAAATGCTTACTTACATACCTGCTATTGCTTCATCTGCTGACAATATTAAATTGAGTGAATCAACTGATGCCGATCTGTGTGGCGCATGCCATGTATCTGGAGACGCATAGACTTTGATATCTCAAATCCTTTGAATGAGGACTAGTCCCTCTCTCCCTTGTGCAATCAAATACGGCCGTGGTATGCATGTTTGGAGTGTGGATGTACCGGTTGGTTGTGATGGGGTGGCCATCCCATGTATTTTTTATGCATTTAGGTATATTTTTAATTTTTGGATAAATAAAAGTTTTGTGATATTGAAATCGATAGAATGTGTTTATTTGTAATATTATAGGATTCAAACTGGACATGTATGTTCCACTTATGTTTTGCCACTTCCGGATAGTCGTGTACTGTCAGTTAAATATATCATATAGGGGACACACACAGTGATATTTAAGAAGTGAAGTAAAGTTTATTGGATTTACAGAAAGTGTGCAATAATTGTTTAAACAAAATTAGGCAGGTGCATACATTTGGGCACCACAAAAAAAGAAATGAAATCAATATTTAGTAGATCCTCATTTTGCAGAAATTTCAGCCTCTAAACACTTCCTGTTGGTTCCAATGAGAGTCTGGATTGTGGTTGAAGGCATTTTGGATCATTCCTCTTTACAAAACCTCTGTAGTTCATTCAGGTTTGATGGCTTCCGAGCATGGACAGCTCTCTAACTTACACCACAGATTTTCAATTATATTCGGGGCTGGGGACTGAGATGGCCATTCCAGAACATTGTACTTGTTCCTCTGCATTGGATGCCTTAGTGGATTTTGAGCAGTGTTTAGGGTCATTGTCTTGTTGAAAGATCCAGCCCTGGCGCAGCTTTAGCTTTGTCACTGATTCCTGGACATTGGTCTCCAGAATCTGCTGATACTGAGTGGAATCCATGCGTCCCTCAACTCTGACAATATTCCTAGTCCCTGCACTGGCCGCACAGCCTCATAGCATGATGGAACCAGCACTATATTTTACTGTAGGTAGCAGGTGTTTTTCTTGGAATGCTTTGTTATTTTTCCTCCATGCATAACACCCCTTGTTATGTCCAAATAACTCAATTTTAGTTTCATCGGTCCACAGCACCTTATTCCAAAATGAAGCTGGCTTGTCCAAATGTGCTTTAGCATACCTCAAGCAGCTCTGTTTGTGCTGTGGGCAGAGAAAATGCTTCCTCTGCATCACTATTGCACACAGCATCTCCTTGTGTAAAGTGTGCCGAATGGTTGAACGATGCACAGTGACTCCATCTGCAGCAACATGATGTTGTATGTCTTTGGAGCTGGTCTGTGGGTTGACTCTGACTATTCTCACTAGGGTTGCAACGGTATGAAACTCCACAGTATGATAACCGTCAAAAAAAATACCACGGTATGACGGTATTACATTATACGATATTATACAATTATTTGGACCCGGGACCCCCCCCCCCCTTTACATTAAATAATGTGCCCGTCCACCCCAGTGTGAGGTTCCCCACTCCCTCTGGAACTGTAAAATGGCTCACCCTGCTCCTGCAAAAGTCCTGGTGGCGTAAGACATAGGTGTAGCCAGTAGTAGATGGCCATAGCATAGGTAGCCAGGAACAAGTGTAGCCAGTAGTAGGTGGCCATAGCATAGGTAGCCAGGAATAAGTGTAGCCAGTAGTAGGTGGCCATAGCATAGGTAGCCAGGGATAGGGTGTAGGCAGTAGTAGGTGGCTGTAGCATAGGTAGCCAGGAATAAGTGTAGCTAGTAGTAGGTGCTGGCAGCATAGGTAGCCAGGGATAGGGTGTAGGCAGTAGTAGGTGGCCGTAGCATAGGTAGCCAGGGATAGGTGTAGGCAGGATAGGTGGCGGTAGCCAGGGATAGGTGTAGCCAGTAGTAGGTGGCCGCAGCATAGGTAGTCAGGGATAGGGTGTAGGCAGTAGTAGGTGGCCATAGCATAGGTAGCCAGGAATAAGTGTAGCTAGTAGTAGGTGGCCGCAGCATAGGTAGCCAGGGATAGGGTGTAGGCAGTAGTAGGTGGCCGTAGCATAGGTAGCCAGGGATAGGGTGTAGGCAGTAGTAGGTGGCCGTAGCATAGGTAGCCAGGAATAAGTGTAGCTAGTAATAGGTGCTGGCAGCATAGGTAGCCAGGGATAGGGTGTAGGCAGTAGTAGGTGGCCGTAGCATAGGTAGCCAGGGATAGGTGTAGGCAGGGTAGGTGGCGCCGTGGTAGCATAGGTAGCCAGGGATAGGTGTAGCCAGTAGTAGGTGGCCGCAGCATAGGTAGCCAGGGATAGAGTGTAGGCAGTAGTAGGTGGCCGTAGCATAGGTAGCCAGGAATAAGTGTAGCTAGTAGTAGGTGGCCGCAGCATAGGTAGCCAGGGATGGGGTGTAGGCAGTAGTAGGTGGCCGTAGCATAGGTAGCCAGGGATGGGTGTAGCCAGTAGTAGGTGGCCCCAGCATAGGTAGCCAGGGAGAGGGTGTAGGCAGTAGTAGGAGGCTGTAGCATAGGTAGCCAGGAATACGTGTAGCTAGTAGTAGGTGGCCGCAGCATAGGTAGCCAGGGATAGGGTGTAGGCAGTAATAGGTGGCCGTAGCATAGGTAGCCAGGGATAAGTGTAGGCAGTCATAGGTGGCACAAGTGGAAAGGAAAGAGTGCCAGCGATGTAATACTGCCTAAAATGTGCCCAGCTTACCAGTCCTGTTTGTAGAGCTTGGACCAGGCATTGAGTGGCAGCAGGATAACGAAGAATGGCAGAGGGATATCAGAGAACATTCAGCGCTTCAGCACACAATACTGAAGAGGCACATTTCAAAGGCTGTCTCTTGATTGGCCGTGATGGGCGGGACAAGAGCCCCGTTACTGAGCCAATCATTGCTCTCGCACTTCTGCTGCGTGTGCGCTCCAGCCGATGGGGGAGCAGTCTCTGCGTTCCAGGTGCGTCATCATAGGAAGCACGTCCCATCCAGCACCTGCGCAGTGCATCAGCAAGCCTCCCGCAACCAGGAAATAGCTTCGGGAGCTTGCTTTTCATGGAGGTAGACAGGGAAATGTGAACGGTGGCGGCAATGCGAAAGTGGCGATGATGTGGAAGCGGCAAAAGGCAGCGGGAATAAACGGTGATTACCATGCACATTGAAACCGTGATATACCGTAATACCGGTATATCGCGGCAACCCTAATTCTCACCATTCGTCGCTTCTGTCTATCTGAGATTTTTCTTGGTCTGCCACTTTGAGCCTTAACTTGAACTGAGCCTGTGGTCTTCCAGTTCCTCAATATGTTCCTGACTGTGGAAACAGACAGCTGAAATCTCTGAGACAGTTTTCTGTATCCTTCCCCTAAAACATGATGGTGAACAATCTTTGTCTTCAGGTAATTTGAGAGTTGTTTTGAGACACCCATGTTGCTACTCTTCAGAGAAAATTAAAACAGGAAGAAAACTTACAATTGCCCCCCTTAAATACTCTTTCTCATAATTGGACTCACCTGTGTATGTAGGTCAAGGGGTCACTGAGCTTACCACTCCAATTTGAGTTCCAATAATTAGTTCTAAAGGTTTTGGAATCAATAAAATGACAACAGTGCCCAAATATATGCACCTGCCTATTTTTTTTAAACAATTATTGCACCCTTTCTGTAAGTTCCAATAAACTTCATTTCACTTCTCAAATATCACTGTGTGTGTCTCCTATATGATCTATTTAACTGACATTTTTTATTGTAACAGCCAATTATACAGGAAAATCATAACAATTAACAAGGTTGCCCAAACCTTTGCATCCCACTGTATATATATATATATATATATATATATATATATATATATATATATATATATATATATATATATATATGGGCAAGTGTCCTTAGCCTGTTTAAAAACAGGCTCTAGGTGTGTCATTGACGCGTGTCTACGTGCACACGCCCACCCGACTTCCTTGCCCGTCCTGCTCCCGGCCCGACGGCTATCCGTGCAGCACATGCGCAGTAGCGCAAACGCATGGACACACACACCCAGGGACAGGACGCAGAGACACTTAGGTTTTATTAGGTAGGATATATATATATATATATATATATATATATATATATTATCATTAGATGTAGCTATATATATAGCACCACGGAATATGTTTGTGCCTTATAAATCAAATATAGTGCTTGTTGTGCACAGCGCGGCTCAGACATTGTATGGGAATGGGTGAAAGGTAATTTCACATGTCAGTTATGTTTATGTGAAATGCAAAGAATTCTGAATTGATGCAGATTTTTAATAATAATAATTCCGAAGTTTGTATAGTGCTTTTCTCCTATCGGATTCAAACCTCTTGCAAGGCAGCCACTAGAGCACACTCAGTGTAGCAATGTTAGGGAGTCTTGCCCAGGTGTTCTCGGGACACTGCTCCCACTCCATCAGCCTCCACAGTCTCCCTCTCAGTCTGGTGTTTGGATCGTTGGGAAGTGTTTTATGCACAGGTGGACGGTGAAGGGAAAAATGATGATTGGCAATACTACTCTATGCAATCTTTTTTGTTTCAATTAGAAGGGTCTGCTCCTGGTGGCTGTGGACTGTACATATCAATTGATTCCTCGATTGAATATCGTTGCATCTATTGGGACTGTGAGCTTGTAGCGAGATTTTTCTTTTTATAGTATTTTATGGTGACTTTTATTATTGCGCTCCATTGAATCTGAGAAACTAATTGCTAATTCGCTTTTCCTAAGCTCAGTATTTCTGTTGATTATAATCCTAATGAATAGGTGCTGACTTACTGAACAGGAAGAGCCGGGATCTTAAGCCAGGTCCTATGTCAGAGCCCTTAACCATTACACTATCCAGTCACACTGATAATTTTAGGCATATTTATGCAGTTTGAAAACAGTCTAATGGAATGAAGTCACCCCACAATCACACCTGTCAGACCACAACTAAATCCTACTATACATCAATTCCTCAAGCAAACCCTCTGTACAACAACATCCAGTAAGCCTGTGTAACCTACCACCCACTTTTAAATGGTCCAGAGAAT